>NC_134783.1:52404727-52429727 GCF_046742065.1 Oratosquilla oratoria | reverse complement strand
TATAATGAATAGAATAAAATAAGATGAAATAGAATAAAATAGAATAAGAATGGAATAAGGACAAGAATAAGAAAAGAATGAAAATGATTAAATTGCCAACACGAGTATTTTTCATGTAGTTATTCATTAACTTATTTAATCATTTGTCTTTTTTATTAATTTGTATACTTATTCAATTGTTACTATTTTTCACATCTCATAAATTCATTATTGTTTGATTTATTCATCATTATTTTATTTATCTATTATTATCATCTTATTTATCTATTCGTTTATTATCTATTAATTTTATTCTATTTTTCTGATTAATTCATTTACTTCTACTTTTCTATTTATTCATTTTTAGAAGAACATGTCACATATTGGGAAACAAAGACTACTTTTCCATAGAGAATGACCTCGGGTCATAGCTATGACCTCAGGTCGTAGCTGATGACCTACCTGAAACTGTGACAGAGGTCACGCAGACAAATTGTCCTTCGTGAACACAATAGAGAGGATAGTCCTCCTGATCCTTCGCCGTCACATTAGTTCGAATCACCGTATCGTTTACGATCTGTTAAAAGGAAAAGGGAAGGAGTTTCGAAGTCATATGTGATACACCGAGGTCATGGATCATATGATGGACTCGTGATCTGTAGCTGTTACCTGCCAGACGTGAGTTCACGGGTCATACACACACACACACACACACACACACACACACACACACACACACACACACACACACACACACACACACACACACACACACACACACACACACACACACACACACACACACACACACACACACACACAACAGCCCAGTTCATTTCTTAAGGGGGCTAGTAATGGTTAGTAGCATTATATTATAGTAAGGATTTGTAGTTATGTGTGCGGTGCGAACTCGGCACTGCTACATTTGAATCCGAGACGCTAACCCCTACTTCATGAAATCCTTTTGTATTCAATAATAAGATTATATTTGAACGTTTAAATAAAATGAAATAAAATAAAACTAAATAAATTAAGATAAAATATGATAAAAATGTGAGAAGGCTAACCATAAATAAAAACGATATTGAAAAATACACGGGTTTGGGTTCGAGTGTTCATTTGCTTTCATACATTGTTAAGCATAACGCCACTCGTGGCGCGGTGGTTAGAGCTCCCGACTGCCACTACGGAGGTCCGTGTTCGAATCCCGCCCAGGGTTGAAATAATTTCAGTATCGCTGCGCTGGGAGTCGTTACTCCAGCTCTCATAAGCGGGGAGTTAGGGTGTGCGTGCGTGTAAGGTCACAGCATTACCCATAGATCGGTCATATATGAGCCCTGAGCTCTCTTACGGGAGGGAAATTGCTGTCGATCATGAGTCCAACACGTGATTCAAGACCATGGTAAATATAGCACATCCCGGTATATATGTTTTTTCATTATATGTTTCATACATATCCAGGAGTCACCTCTATAGGAATGTCTGGATTCCTGTTGGTGTTTCTGCTAAAGTAGGAGTTCTCGGCCTTGAGGTCCTTGTCTGGATTCAGGAAACACAAAACCTCAAAGGAGGAATTCGTCTGGACCAAAACCTCACTTGGGGCGACGACTGAAACAAAGAGTTCTCTACTCATTGAACTATTAAGATATTCATGTATTTATGAATATTGTAATAAAACCAACAGTCCTGTACGGATGTGAGACATGGACACTGACAAAAGAAAGGGAGAAGAGACTGGAAATTTTTTAAAATATCCTGAGAAGAATATTCGGCCCAGTATATGATGAAGAAGAAGGGAAATGGAGACGAAGACATAACAGGAAAATTAGAGATCAGACCGGACAACCGTACATTCAGGATAAAGTACGGAGAACAAGATCAAGGTGGGCTGGACACTGCGTCCGAATGGAGGCAGACAGACTACCAAGGAAGGTGATGGAAGGAGGAGTAGAGGGCAGACGACCATTAGAGAGACCCAGGTACAGGTAGCTGGGTGGAGTAAGGAAGGACGTGGAGAGTGTGGCACCAAGAGAGGAGTGGGAGGAATTGGCAGAGGATAGAACCATCTGGAGAGGCATAGTGAAAGCGGTGAAGGGCCGTCCGGCCTGATAACCAACAGAATAGAGAGAGTATGAATACGCTTAACTCTATGCCCATTAAAAACCTCTACACAGGGACCTGATTATGGTGGTCCTGGATGATGGACACGAAGCTGCCCATTTTCAAAACCTGCAAACCCCTTCAGGAGGTGCAGCCCTGAGAGGATGACGCTTGGTACCCGGAATGGTCTCAAGATCTCTTTCTGTCAATATCAACTGTATTTCTTATACTTTTTCACAGCTAACAACCGGCGACAAATCCCCTTCATCTACTTCTTTAAGATGGTATAAAAACAGTCCTACACTCACACAATACAGGTAACAGTCCAATGCTTCTTGCTAGAGAGATCTGTGGAAGGCTCCGAGGATCGTTGCCAGCCTCTATGGGGTTGCGGGTTCTCTACTTTGAGACAGTCGAGACAACAGTTAACTACTCATTAACTTCTATACAGGCAGACTGCACGGATCGTTGGGTGGAGGTAGGAGTTATCATAGCGTATTTGTAGATTTAGTTGTTTTTGAAAATTATAGAAAAGAGGAAATTTGGAAATGCTGGGCTCTCTGGCTGGCAGAAGACAGCAAATGAACCTAGAGAAACCACTTTGCAAAATTTCCATTATCAAGGATTGAAATAGGTAAATTTTGCGAAAGCCGAGGACTTAAGGGTAAGGAAAGGAATTTATGACGAGAAAAAAAGCAAGCTCTTCTATAGGAAAGAATAGCAAATGATACATCTACTTTCCCATATCTTGAGAAAGGTTTCACACACATCGTAGATGTAGAAGAGACACTAATGGAGATATTATTGAAAATATCGTAAATCATTTGGGAAAATTATATCAATTAGCAGTATTTCAACTTTCTAACATTATTGTATTTGTTCCTAAAATCCTAATGGTTTCCTGATATGTCTGTATTATCTAGTCTTGTAAAACTGTGAAAGGAATTTATTGAACCAAGAAATACTTACAGCCACAATTAAGGTTTAGTCCTTTCATACATCGATAATTAGTTTCCGAGCTTGTAGATCCATAAGTTTGAGGGGTTGTAAACACAGAGGCTGTTACCGAAGAAGACGTTTCTTCTGTTATCAGTTCGTCTTCAGTTGCGACAAACGGCAACTCATCATACTCAGATTTGGCCGACATGACGTCATAAGTCGCTGTCAAAGGACGACGATGTTCTGACAATGATTCTTCATTGTTCATCGTATTTGTGTCGTTATCATTTGGACTTCCATAGCGTTTTCCGTCTTCGTGAAAATAAACAGAACCTATTCTAGTTATTTTGGGTTCATTAGTCTGTTTCAAGAATGAGTTTGTCACCTGAATAGATACATTCTCTCTCCATCTTGTCTGGCTGTTGACTTCTTCAGGAAAACATAGGGTAAAGATGACTACGAGAAGGATGGAGATGGAGCAGGTAATGGAACAATCCGATCCCTTATCCATTATCATTATCACTGTTTCCTCACTAGTCTTACGCTTAAAAACAAAAAATTGCTTCGTTTTTTAGTTTCTAGATCTATGTACACAATAACAAGGCAAAAATATCTTGACAAGTGCGTTTCTCCTTAAGTTTACTTCACCTAATCTGAAGACAACTTCAGACATATTGAAACTTTTTAATCTGGTATGATATCTGCGTCTTTTGTGTTTATGCGCTCATCCAGGCATAGCTTATCATCTTTGCCAACGTATCGTCCATTTCCTGTTTTTTTTTTCAGTATGTAGAGGTTAAACATCACGGCACTAGACACTGCAACCCATAACTAAACAGTTTCACATTACACGAAAAATCACATATCATCCTTTGTCAACGTATCGTTCATTTGTTGTTGTTTTTTCAGTGCGTAGAGAGGTTCAACATCACAGCACTAGACACTGCAACCCATAACTAAACATTTTCACATTACACGAAAAATCACGAACAAATTTAAGAGTTTATAAGAATTATAGAAATATTCATCTCACTATTACTTTACGAGCACACTGCACATAAACACTCTCCAATTAGGATACGAGAGGTTATATTATCCTTTCTACTTCATCTTCTTCCTCTTCCTCTTCTTCTTAACCTTTAGAGGAACTTCTCTACTCCACTACAAAAATGAGTCTGGGGTGCCAATGGCACTAAGAAATATGTGGCCAACCCAGGAGTTAATCAGCAAAGTCTACGCCCCTAGTGTGATTATACATCAACACAAAAGATATGATAGAATTCGTTATCTTTGGTTGACATATTGCAAGGTTTAATTTGACTCAATTGCAGTCATTTTCGATGTAATTCATTAACATTTCGGTGAATCGGTGTCGATATCATACGTTCCTCGTGGAGTTTCATGTGGTTGAATAAAAATATCTGGCAGTTGATGGGACAGATTTACGATGAAACAACGACATGACGTCACCGCCCCTCATCCCCTGACACCTGATTTTGAAACCTACGAACTTTGATCTCATGACAAAGACATGTATCTCTTTGTCTTTACAAAAATTAGATTAAGAGCAGATCCTGGCGTAAACCTCTTCAGTTTGTCACCTTTCTGAATCTAATCCTTTATTCTCCAGTGCTTGAATACGATTATGTCATCCTATCGCATCAAAATTTAAAATTATAAAACGTGAAGAAATTTGGAAAAAGAAGACGATTGATATTGAAGATACTCATATATTTGATTTATTCATTTATTCATTTTATATTTATATTTCTCTAATCATTTACTAACTTTTATATATTCATTTATTCGTTTTATATATCTATTTATCTGTTTCTTTACAATTTTTATAAATATACTAGCCAAATTACCCGCGCGTTGCTGCGAATTCGTGAATAATCCCTAACCTAACCATAACCCACCTAACTACCCTTAACCCTAACCAAAATATTTTTTTTTTTGGAAATGAAATATAGGTTTAAACACTCCCCCTCCCAGGTGTGCTCCCCCCTCGAAGGTTGGGAAACTCTGGTTTGAAAATACATGTATACACAAACAAATATATGTACACATTCTTTTGCCTGCGTGTGTATGTGCATGTGTGTATGTGTGGATTGATAATGAATGTCTATAGCTAAAAGGTGAAGAAATGTATCTCGTTTATTTACCTTCAGAATATATATGCTTATATGAGATTTATCTGCAAAAACCTAGGAGTTTGTGAATAATCTATTTCCGCCTACAATAAGATTAAATAGAAATAACAAATATTTTTATATTTGGTAAAATCATACAATAATTTTATATTTACATGCTTTCTTCTTGCAAAAGCTATCATGGTTTGTGGCAACATTAATTTCAGAAATATAGATAATATTAATAGACACATACAATGATTTATTTATTCATATTAATTCTTATGTCACAAAAATGCTACGCGAGCTAAGGGGAGACTACAGTAGTGGCGTGTTACCCCACCATAGAATTTAACCCTTAACCCTAATCAAAATATATATATATTTTTTGGAAATGAAATAGTTATCTAAGTACCTGGAGTGATAGGGTACCAGAATATATATGGTTATGGGGGTCTATCTCCAAAACCCTAGGAGGAGTTCGTGAACAAACAAACAAACAGACAGACAGAAGCTAATTTATCATAGTAAGATTTATTTATTTTCTGTGTTTAAAGTTGATTAACTAGCCATTAGAAACCAGGATCTTCTATCAGTTATATCAAGTTGAGTATTTGTCAAGATTATCTAATTTTCTAATGAAATTTAATTTATGTTTACCAAGATTTTCACATTCAGCTATATGGTAGCATTATTTCGCCGAGTATATCTTGAGAAATGCACTATATATATATATATATATATATATATATATATATATATATATATATATAATATATGCAAAATAGGTATACATACATATATATGTGTAATTATGTATATATATATATATATGTGTGTGTGTGTGTGTGTGTGTGTGTGTGTGTGTGTGTGTGTGTGTGTGTGTGTGTGTGTGTGTGTGTGTGTGTGTGTGTGTGTGTGTGTGTGTGTGTGTGTGTGTGTGTGTGTGTGTGTGTGTGTGTGTGTGTGTGTGTGTGTGCGTGTGTGTGTGTTGAAATAAGCATCATTATGATTCGAACTCTTGCATAAGCGACTTCTTATCACGAGGCATGAGCGATACCGTTATACTAATCAGTTGACCGTTAAAAGGAACGACCTGGTCAATCCCCAATGTATATATACATATATAAATATACATACATACACACACACACACACACACACACACACACACACACACACACACACACACACACACATATATATATATATATATATATATATATATATATATATATATATGTATATATATATATGTATATTTATATATATATATATGTTGGACAGAAGGACGACAGAATGAGTGGAAGGGTGGTGAGATAAACACCGAGTAATGTTGGAGTGTAAGTTTACTGACGTTTCGTCCTTAACAGGACTTCTTCAGAGTATGAGTACATAAGCATAAAATCAACATATATATACACGCGTTCATGTCCGCGTTCCTGCTAACCCACGCCACTCGAGTCCGCTTGTTTCCTCATCTCCCGGCGGATGAGTCGTCCGGACATTTGAGACAGTTTGATGAATCCGTCCCTGTGATTAAGGCAAGGCTGAGATGCTATATATGCTGCCTCAACTAGTTTCCTCTTTTTCTTTTCTAACCCCTGTTGTAAAATCTCTACCCCGCTCCAGTTGGGAAGGTGTCCAAGTTGGTCCACATGAACCACCAATGCGTTGGAAGTGCGGTGGGCTTTTAGGTCGTTCTTGTGTTTGTATGTTCGCTTGCGTAGACCTCTCCCAGTTTCTCCAAAGTAGCTCAGTTCACAGCTGCTACATGGTATTTTGTATACCACGCTATTAGTGATGTTGTCTTTTCTCTCCTTACCTCTCACTATTTCGCCAATTTTCATGCTGGATGAGCTGGCAATCTTCAATCCTGTGTTGCGTAGTAGGTGTCCTAATTCTTCCAAACACACGGAAGAATTAGGACACCTACTACGCAACACAGGATTGAAGATTGCCAGCTCACCCAGCATGAAAATTGGCGAAATAGTGAGAGGTAAGGAGAGAAAAGACAACATCACTAATAGCGTGGTATACAACATGTAGCAGCTGTGAACTGAGCTACTTTGGAGAAACTGGGAGAGATCTACGCAAGCGAACATACGAACACAAGAGCGACCTAAAAGCCCACCGCACTTCCAACGCATTGGTGGTTCATGTGGACCAACTTGGACACCTTCCCAACTGGAGCGGGGTAGAGATTTTACAACAGGGGTTAGAAAAGAAAAAGAGGAAACTAGTTGAGGCAGCATATATAGCATCTCAGCCTTGCCTTAATCACAGGGACGGATTCATCAAACTCTCAAATGTCCGGACGACTCATCCGCCGGGAGATGAGGAAACAAGCGGACTCGAGTGGCGTGGGTTAGCAGGAACGCGAACATGAACGCGTGTATATATATGTTGATTTTATGCTTATGTACTCATACTCTGAAGAAGTCCTGTTAAGGACGAAACGTCAGTAAACTTACACTCCAACATTACTCGGTGTTTATCTCACCACCCTTCCACTCATATATATATATAATATATACATATATATATATTTATATATATACATATATATATATATACATATATATATATATATATATATATATATATATATATATATATATATATGTGTGTGTATGTATATATACATATATACATATATATATATATATATATATATATATATATTAATATATATAATATATATATATATATATATATATATATATATATATAAAAGTGTATTTGGGCCTGAGTTTTTCTCTAATGCATATATCATTAAAAGTGATGGCTAGTTTTACATTAATTATTTTCTTAAATGTATTTTCCATATACCTTATTATAGATTTGTGTTCCTTAGAAAGGAAATTTATGACTTGGTTGCATGTAGTCATATTAGCTAATATCACTTTTAATGATATATATATATATATATGTATATATATATATATATATATATATATATATATATGTACATAAATATATATATATATATATATATATATATACTAATAGTTTTCACTTCATTTTGTCACAAACTTGTATAAAGTCTATTCTTAAGAGAGTAAATATCTGAGATGAATTATAATTTTTTAAATATAATAGCGGCTTGTTATCCCTACCTGCATAAAAAAGAATTCATACAACCAGAACATGTATCTACGGAGTTAAACCAACCTAGGGTGTTTTCTTTTATGATGTTGATGTTTCTGGCAAAAATAATACAATTATGGAATGAGTCTTGTTGAGAAACAAGCGGGAGACTTGACTGTCGAAGAAAGATGATGAGGAGAAAGCGAAGGAGCAACTAGAAAACCAAAACGACATGACGTCATCCATCGAGGCGAGCTCCCGGGACCCAGAGAAGAGCGCTGTAGATGAAATCACGATGGGCTGCATGCCAGGGAAGTATAATTATGAGATAGAATTTGAGGACTACGATCAGGACCGTTACAACGAGAGCAAGGATCCCTTTGGTAAATTATGCTGTTGGTGCCCTGTGAGTCTTTGTAGTTTTTGTTACACGGATCACTCAAAAGTCTTGTAGAAGTGTAAAATCCTGTGATGGCTTCTTATTGGTCTTAGCGTCTGTCTATAGTATCTGTTCTATAAAAATAAAACAAATAATTCCTCGACAAAGAAAATAAATACTGTTGCGAAAAAAATCATCGGTACTAATTATCATACCTATTTTTTTTTTTTCAGTCGTTGGTTCTCAAATTACTATGTGAAAATGTCAACTAATTTCGTCTTTTTAATGTAAATGTTCGATTAAGGTTATAACAGTGATTTGTAAGACACTTTAAAGTGGCTTTGTCTACCGTGACAGTTATATTAATTCACATTCGCTACGTTAATGTTCCTAGTTATTAAAAATATAGAAAATAATTGATGGCTATTTTTTCTTTGAGTCACGATATTCAAAATGCGCAGGATCACTTATTTGATGATGAAAATAATTTCTTGTTGGATGAAAGGTTAGTCTTAGAGTCCATCAGCTCCTACAGAATATAGCTGTCCTTTTGTACATTCGTTATTATAAGTCTTAAATGGTTATCCTAATACATTTGGCAAAGGTTATGGTTTCAGTCATAGTTGTGTGTCTTATGACACATAGACACATAGACACACACAGAAGACTTCCTGGAAGAGGCTTGCGCCTGTGACTCCAGATCCACATTTACACTTTGTGGTAGCTTGTGGTGGATCCTTCTTTATCTAAAACTGTGTGTGTGCATTCAAATAAATTTCTTAAATAATCAAGGACGATGTTAAATAAAAAGAAATATGTTACATTATAGATTCAACAATCTTTTTTTTTTACTAATATTCATTTATCTATAACTTTTTATTTGTTTCAATTTTTATTTTTAAGATACGTATAGTTAAGTCTAAAGAAACATTCTTACTGAATAAAATGAAAAAGTTGAAGTAATCTATTCTAAATAATATTTTTGCTGGTCTCCTCTCTTGAAAGCAATTTTAAATAAACTACCTTCATGGCAATCCAGATCTTACAAAATAAAGCAATCACTGAATTACAACACGAAAGAAAGGCGTGACTGAGATAAAATATATAATATTCAGGTCGAAAATATTCGTACCTACCTGCACGAGGATCCTAAACATTTTACGAAACATTTGAGTCTAAACACCCTAAATATTTTTCAAAACTCTCTCTTTTCCTGATCTAGGTTCTTTCTTTTGTTGACGTTGATTAATTTCTTCAAGGAATTATGATATTGACTTCGGGGGTCATGTTAAGAAAGAACAGCCGAAGGCCATCGAACGATAGATATGAGGAAGACGCACGTTCAGAGACGAAAGACGACATGACGTCATCGAACAAGTCCAATGCGGATACGCCGCAGAACCTTAGAGAAGAAGATATTCCTCCTCAGAGACCATAGTATCATCATCCTATTCAGAGATCTTAGTGTCAATACAATTACTACACGAGACCTGCAGATGATGAAGGAGAGTATTATTAGTACAGCACATTCGACGCTAACGCAGGATGCTGTTGTTATGTTATCGGTTTGTGCTGTTTCTGTTGCTGGACTCAACCACTAAACTGGTTGTGTGGAACCTACTGGTGCTTGATTGGTGTCTTGACCTCTTGTTTCTCCTGTCTTAGATATGGTCGACCTAATGACCGTATTCGGTGTTGGAAATGCAACCGTGAATTACATCCATAATGTGGAAAAAAAAATAGTCTCATAGTCTCGGGCATTTGATTTGATTTTACTGAAGATGAAATCGTCTATTCAAAATGCTGATTTAAACAAAAAATAAAAATCTGGAATCTTATTTCCGTCCTCTAATTGTGTGATTGCCTCTTTGGCTTTCCCGGGGCTTCCTCTCAGCTGAATAAAATCATCTTATGACAGACACAATAAACGCTAAAGTCGTCTGAGTTACCCAAAGGACTTACTTACTTTTATACTTAGTTTACTTAGTAGAATCTAGAGCAGCGGTTCTCAACTTAGAATCTTTGACCCCTTGGGAGGCTACAGAGTTTCCAAAGAGGGGCCACAGTTCAGAATGTAGTGGTTGTTAGTGGATGCATAGTGATTAACTTTAGTGATGAAATGTCCGCACTGACGCTGAAAACAGCAACACATACGAGTAAGTGTTTAACGCAGGAAAAAACGGGTTGAGAACTTTTGATCTAGAGGGTGTTCTTCAAAGCTATGGTGGTCCGCTGTAATTTTATCTATTTATTCAATTAATTATTCATTTATTTACTTATTTATTTATTCATTCACTTTTTTGGAATTGAAACCAATCTGAATAAAATTCCACGACGACAAACAAAATCAGATTATAAGTTGTGTAAAGAGTTCGAAAATACAGGTAAACACAGACCTCCGAGGTAGTTTACGTCCGTAAGTACTTTGTTAAATACAAGTGAATGATTCATCCCGCTTCTACGTGAGTATATGTGTGTGTACGTATGTGTGTGTGTATGCGTGCGTGCGTGTGTGTGATTAACCATGGTCTTTGGATCACGTGTTGGACTCGTGATTGACAGCTATTTCCCTCCCGGAAGGGAGCTCAGAGCTCGTATATGACCGATCTATGGGTAATGCTGTGACAATACACGCACACACACTCCCAGCTTCCCACCCACGATAGTTGAAGTAACAACCCGCAGCGCAGCGATACTGAAATTATTTCAGCCCTGGGCAGAATTCGAGCCAGACCTCCGTAGTGGCAGCCGGGAACTCTACTAACTGCGCCACGAGTGTGCGTGTGTGTGTGTGTGTGTGTGTGTGTGTGTGTGTGTGTGTGTGTGTGTGTGTGCATGTGCATGTATGTGTGTGTGAATATATATGTGTTTACGAATATGTGTGCGTGTGTTTATATTCTCATATATATATATATATATATATATATATATATATATATATATATATATATATATATATATATATATATATATATATACATTTTAACAACCACAATGCACTTTAATTCTAAGCCATCAAAGGCCAGCATGCTGAAATTGAAATGTGGTGCTGCCCACGAATCGAACCCGGCATCCTCATGACAAGTGCGACAGTGACTTTCCAACTAGGCTATCAAGAGAGATAAAAGTTCAGCGCATTTTTTCCTATATATTTGTATGCTCGAGTTACGCATATATGAAATTTTGCGTTCAACCCATCTCCACTATACTTTCCCGCGTTCGTACGCTTCCAATTGTACTATCATAGTGGAGATGGGTTGAACGCAAAATTTCATATATGTGTATGTAACTCGAGCATACAAATATATAAGAAAAAATGCGCTGAACTTTTATCTCTCTTTTATCCTCCCATAAGCCTTCCCAACTACACTTAACAAGCTAATCCCTCTGAAACTACTACATTCACACTTGTCCCCTTTTCCCTTGTAAAGTGGAACTATACAGGCACTCCTCCAGTCCTCCGGCACTCTACCCTCTCTCCAGCAAACATTAAATAACCTCACCAGCCAGTCCACCATAACTGTATCTCCTTTTTTTTTTAGACATTCTGCATGGCATCAATCCAGACCAGGTGCCTTACCTGCTTTCATCATCTTAACAACTGCCTTCACTTCATCCTTCCTTATTTCTCCTCCATTTTCCTCACTCATCGCGGTCATTTTCTTGGCATTTCCCACTGCAGCTATCTTTCCCTCCCTATCCTCCTTCACATTTAGCAACTCCCTAAAATATTCTGCCCATATATATATATACATATATATATATATATATATATATATATATATATATATATATATATATATATATATGTATAATGTCAACTTTATTGTATTATGTAACTTTTGTAATTTTGTCAGAATTACTGTAATTATGTAATTTTTGTTTTTTTATTTTACTCTTGAAAATGTCTTCATTAAGACGAAACGTTGAGCTCAAATAATGGAAAGAAATGGAAGAATACAGTGATTTAGTTTCAATTCACCCGGTTAATGGCAAATCTCTAATCAGGAAATTCGAGAATACGAGGAAAAAACTGAATGACTACAGCAATGCTGTCGTTTTTGACTCCACGTGTATTACTGAGAAGCTGCTCCCCTCTTTTACAAATATGTATATATATATATATATATACACTATATCCCACTATGTTCAAGTCGTTAGGTATGGTAACGTGCGCTTATCATTGAGAAACGGACCAGGCGTGGTAATGACATTGGCGATAAGAAAACAAAGACTTCATTTGCTTCTTTACTGTATCAGTACCCTCTGCCTCCATATCTCTGCGTTTGAGAACGTACACTCACTTGAGTCTCAGTATGTATTAGTCCTCAACATAGTGACCTAACTTATTGGAGGTTTTCTATCTGAGTTCAAGCGAGCTTATTCTTCTGAGTAGTCTTCTTTTGAGATAGAGATGAATTGGACAAAATGGGACAGCCTTGAGTCACGGAGTTCAACCTTCATCTGCTTGAAATTGTATGTCCATATCTGAAACAGTCACGTGCAAAAGGGTGGTCGATGAATGGAATAAACTTAGTAACCATGTAGTAAGCGCTGAAACTATCAGTTGTTTTAAAAAAACGATTAGACAACTTTATGGATGGGGACGACAGGTGGTGATGGATACGGAGCTGCCTAGTGTAGGCCTTATGGTCTCTTGCAGTCTCCTTTATTCTTATGTTCTTATATTCTTATGAGAAATGTTGTTCTTTACTAAATGGTTTTATCCCTTATACTGTGCTGTTTCTGGTTATGTATCTTGGTCTGGTTATAGTCAAGTAAATATTTAAAGACATTTTGATCCGTACAGATCCCTTGAACTGGATGAAATAGTCTGTTAACAATGATAACTTGTTTAGTATGATGATCTATCCCGTACACTCCCGCCTCCGCTCATTATCTGTTGTAGGTTATAATAGAATATATAAAGAAAGATAGCTAAGAGAAAGGAATGATAAGATATAGCTTTCGCTCTGTGATTACATTAATCCACTAAGAACGACATTCTTTCTCAGCTGAATGAAGTTGTCTTCCATTGATGATGACATCCATTAAGTGCGTCATTATATATATATATATATATATATATATATATATATATATAAATATATATATAAAAAAATATATATAAATATATATATATATATATATATATATATATATATATATATATATACATATATATATACATACATATATATACATATATATATATATAATATTTAATATCAAAGTAGTTACTACGGATTAATTGTTGTAGAAGAAATCATCTTGGAGAGTTTTAATTCCTGTGATCCAATGAACACGCCCTGGACTGAACAGACTTCTTATATGATCATAATGAAATCTATAAAGTATTCTTGATCCTCCGTGGAGCAGTAGTATCTGTCTCGTACTCCGGAGTCACGAGTTCGATACCTGTTAAGCTCCACACAGTAGTCCAAGATTCACTCTCATGGCTTTCCAACCCTGCTCTGCAACAGCGAACATCAGAGGGGCTTGCATATCGGTGCCTATAGCGTCCAGTCAGTAAGGCTGATCTGATTACATTGGATTCAGATTAGATTTGCAACCACAGTCTTTCCAGCACACCCGAAACACTGCATGTACAGTCACGTGCAAAAGTTGTGACCCACACCACACTTCTCATAGCATCAATATGATTGTTTTGTCGAGCACGTGATCAATTTTCTTATGTAGTATTTAGCGTCCAGTAGGCAATTTTCTTGAGTAGATAAGAAAAATTATCAAAAAATTTGAATTTTGAATCATGAAAAAATCTCTGTGGGTCAAAACTTTTCCTCGTAATTGCATTTTCCATAATTTTACTTACCTGGATTAAGGCCACTCTGGTTAGATACAAAAGTTTTATTTCACCTTTATTGCCTTCGTTTACCTTATGATGACGTCATAATGACGTAGTCCATTGCAGGAGTATCTATCCCCTAGGTGGATATACAGTCTTTGTACAGTATCTCACTATGGTGAATTAATCCGGATTATTAGAGATAGATAGATAAATATATATATATATATATATATATATATATATATATATAGATATATATATATATATATATATATATATATATAGATAGATAGATAGATAGATAGATAGAGAGAGAGAGAGAGAGAGAGAGAGAGAGAGAGAGAGAGAGTGAGAGGGAAAGTGAGAGAGAAAGTGAGAGAAAGAGAAAGAGATAGATAGATAGATAGATAGATAGAGAGAGAGAGAGAGACAGACAGAGTGAGAAAGAGAGATAGAAAGAGAAAGAGAGAGAGAGAGAGAGAGAGAGAGAGAGAGAGAGAGAGAGAGAGAGAGAGAGAGAGACAGAGTGAGTGAGATCGAGAGAAAATGAGTGATTGTGTGTGTGTATGTGTATGTGTATGTCTATGTGTGAGTATGTGTAAGTGTTTGTGTATGTGTATATGCATGTGTGTGTGTGTGTGTGTGTGTGTGTGTGTGTGTGTGTGTGTGTGTGTGTGTGTGTGTGTGTGTGTGTGTGTGTGTGTGTGTGTGTGTGTGTGTGTGTGTGTGTGTGTGTGTGTGTTCGTGTGTGTGTGTGTGTGTGTGTGTGTGTGTGTGTGTGTGTGTGTGTGTGTGTGTGTGTGTGTGTGTGTGTATGTGTGTGTGTGTGTGTGTGTGTGTGTGTGTGTGTGTGTGTGTGTGTGTGTGTGTGTGTGTGTGTGTGTGTGTGTGTGTGTGTGTGTGTGTGTGTGTGTGTATGTATATGTGTGTGTTTGTGTGTGTTTGTGTGTATGTGTGTATGTATATATATATGTATATGTGTGTATTTGTGTGTGTGTGTGTGTGTATGCATGCATGCATGTGTGTGGTAGATGAAAGGTATACAAACACACCCTTACGTAAAAATACGTCCGTCAAACCACCAATGTGCTTGGAGAGATAACACCTTATCAACAGAGTCCACAGATAATAACATCACATGGTATGTGAACGTACCGACACGCACTACCCTCCCAGGTAACATCTATCCGTCTTTACCCTCTATGCGATTATGTATTCACGTCTTCGTATTTTGATTACATTTGTAGAAACGGCGTCGAGTCGCGACTGAATGATTTGTGTCTATGTCTGGTTCCGTTTCTAGATCAGTATTGGGTTTTGTACTTTTTACATTGATTTTGCTTCAGTGGTTCATAAATGCGTATATACCTTTTCAGTCCAGTCCAGCATCACATTTCATCCTTCAAGTAACACCACAACCTCCAATCACCCTCCCCCCCACCCGCTCGGGTTGACGTATTCCTCCCTCCCCCTTTACCCTTCTCTCTCCCCCTAGCGCTTACTCTCCCCTCTCCCTTTACCCCTCCCTCTCCCCCTTTACCACTCCCCTTTACCCCTCCCCCTCCCCCTTTACCCCTCCCCCTCGTCCCTAGCCCTCCTTCTCCCTCTCCCCCTTTACCGCTCCCCTTTACTTCTCCCCCTCCCCCTAGCCCTCACTCTCCCCTCCACCTTTACCCCTCTTCTCCCCCTTTACCCCTCCCCTTTACCCCTCCCCCTTTACCCCTCCCCCTTTATCCATCCCCTCCCCCTAGCCCTCCCTCTCCCCTCCCCCTTTCCCCCCCTCTCCCCATTTACCCCTCCTCCTCCCCCTTGCCCTCACTCTTCCCTCCCCCTTTACCCCTCCCTCCCCCCCTTTATAGCTCCCTTTTACCCCTCCCCCTCCCCCTAGCCTTCACTCTCCCCCTCCCCTCCCTCTTTACCCCTCCCCCTTTACCCCTCCCTCTCCCTCTCCCCCTCCCCCTTTACCCCTCCCTCTTCCCCTCCCCCTCTCTCTTTACCCCTCCCCCTAGCCCTCCTTTTCCCCTCCCCCTTTACCCCTCCCTCTCCCTCTCCCCCTTTACCCCTCCCTCTCCCCCTTTACCGCTCCCCTTTATCCCTCCCCCTCCCC
This sequence comes from Oratosquilla oratoria, assembly GCF_046742065.1. Taxonomy (NCBI): domain Eukaryota; kingdom Metazoa; phylum Arthropoda; class Malacostraca; order Stomatopoda; family Squillidae; genus Oratosquilla; species Oratosquilla oratoria. Next base: position 52,413,192 of record NC_134783.1, on the reverse strand, counting down.
CTAGCCCTTACTCTCCCCCTCTCTTTTTACCTCTCCCTCTTTATCGCTCCCCTTTACCCCTTCCCCTCTTCCCTTCCCCCTTTACCTCTCCCCCTCCGTCTTTACTCCTCCCCCTCACCCTATCCCTCACTCTCCACCTCCGCCATTACCCCTCCCTCTCCCCCTTTATACCTCCCCTTTACCCCTCTTCCTCCCCCAAGCCCTCACTCTCCCCCTCCCCTTTTACCTCTCCCTCTCCCCCTTTAAACTTCCTCCTCCCCCTTGCCCTCCCTCTCCCCCTCCCCCTTTACCCCTCCCTCTCCCCCTTTACAGCTCCCCTTTACCCCTCCCCCTAGCGATCACTCTCCTCCTCTCCCTTTACCTCTCCCTCTCTCCCTTTGCCGCTCCTCTTTAACCTTTCCCCTCCCCCTTTACCCTTCCTCTACCCCTTTACCCCGTCCGCAAGCCCTCACTCTCACCCTTTACCCCTTCCTCTCTCCCTTTACCGCTCCCCTTTACCCCTTCCCCTCCCCCTTTACCCCTCCCTCTCCCCCTTTACCGCTCCCCTTTACCCCTCCTCCTCCCCCTAGCCCTCACTCTCCCCCTTTACCACTCCCCTTTACCCCTTCTCCTCCCCCTAGCCCTCATTCTCCCCCTCCCCCTTTACCCCTCCCTCTCCCCTTTACTGCTCCTCTTTATCCCTCCCCCTAGCCCTCCCTCTTCCCCTCCCCCTTTACCCCTCCCTCTCCCGCTTTACCGCTCCCCTTTATCCCTCCCCATCCCCCTAACCTTTTTCCTCCCCCCCTCCATTGTTAGGTTAGGTCTAGCAGTATCCAACTGTTATCATTATCAATTCAACAGATCATTTAAGATTTTAGATTAATAACCAAGAATAAAGTGATTGTTTGATAGTGGAGATGATTTTAACTGAAAATTACGTTACCACTCCTTATTATAATTTTTCTTTTTATTTCTGATAAATTTTAATTAGGACGAAACACGAAATAACTTAGAAGCCTCGATTGATATGTGTGGGTTAATATGATAAGATTATTTGCCCATACAGGAAGAAAATTATATTGAAAGGATCGGATATCATTAGTTGAAAATTATCCACTTCAAAAAACTCTAGAAACGAAATAGATAATGAGATATATAGAGTAAGAAAAAATAGATGATCAATTGAATGAATAGATGAAAAAGTAGAAGAAATAGATAGAGATAGAGAACTAAATTAGCAAGTGGAGAAACAAACAAATGCCTGATAATCAAATAAATAAATAAATAAATAAATAAATAGAGAAACAAATATATAAATAAATAAATAAATAAATGAATAAATAGATAGATAAGGAAATGAATAATTAGGTAAAATTGTTGTACACACGCACACACACACTCACTCACACACACACACACACACACACACACACACACACACACACACACACACACACACACACACATATATATATATATATATATATATATATATATATATATACATATATATCTATATATATATATATACATATATATATATATGAGATAATTTTATGGCCGTCGCGCAAGGATTCGAACCTGCGCTGTACATGACGACAAGAGGCCCCCATGACTGCCGCCTTACTCCGCTCGACCACTGATGCTTAAAATCGTACGAACTCAGAACACTTACTGGTTCTCGAGATTGAGAAGGTCACTACCTGCAACCCTATTCTCATTTTTACCATACGACCAAGCACGCTCGTGGGAGGGGTAAGGACCAGATCGAATCCTTTTCACGTTTCTCGCCATTGTAACCATACGAGAAATTCGCTAGTGGACAGCGACATTAATCAGATAATTTTATGACCGTCGCGCAAGGATTCGAACCTGCGCTGTACATGACGACAAGAGGCCCCCATGACTGCCGCCTTACTCCGCTCGACCACTGATGCTTAAAATCGTACGAACTCAGAACACTTACTGGTTCTCGAGATTGAGAAGGTCACTACCTGCAACCCTATTCTCATTTTTACCATACGACCAAGCACGCTCGTGGGAGGGGTAAGGACCAGATCGAATCCTTTTCACGCTTCTCGCCATTGTAACCATACGAGAAATTCGCTAGTGGACAGCGACATTAATCAGATAATTTTATGACCGTCGCGCAAGGATTCGAACCTGCGCTGTACATGACGACAAGAGGCCCCCATGACTGCCGCCTTACTCCGCTCGACCACTGATGCTTAAAATCGTACGAACTCAGAACACTTACTGGTTCTCGAGATTGAAAAATTCACTAACTGCTACCCTATTCTCATTTTTACCATACGACCAAGCACGCTCGTGGGAGGGGTAAGGACCAGATCGAATCCTTTTCACGCTTCTCGCCATTGTAACCATACGAGAAATTCGCTAGTGGACAGCGACATTAATCAGATAATTATCTGATTAATGTCGCTGTCCACTAGCGAATTTCTCGTATGGTTACAATGGCGAGAAGCGTGAAAAGGATTCGATCTGGTCCTTACCCCTCCCACGAGCGTGCTTGGTCGTATGGTAAAAATGAGAATAGGGTTGCAGGTAGTGACCTTCTCAATCTCGAGAACCAGTAAGTGTTCTGAGTTCGTACGATTTTAAGCATCAGTGGTCGAGCGGAGTAAGGCGGCAGTCATGGGGGCCTCTTGTCGTCATGTACAGCGCAGGTTCGAATCCTTGCGCGACGGTCATAAAATTATCTGATTAATGTCGCTGTCCACTAGCGAATTTCTCGTATATATACATATATATATATATATATATATGTATATATATATATATATATACATATAATCTATTTATACACCAAGGGCTTTTTCCCCCTTGCTAGGGAGGTAGCCAAAGTCAAAGGCATAAATCCACTATCAGCCATTTCATCCACACATACTCCACTCCCATTCACTATCCCTCCCTGCAGCTTCTCTTGGCTCCTCCTGGATGACGGATCATCCCTGCATCTCGCCCACTGCCCTGGGTCAGAAGAAATGCAACAAGACAGAAAACATCTAGCCCAAAGCCGCTTCATTTAATCGGAGGCACCCCCCTTCCCGTCCCCTCATGCTGAAAAAGGGAGGACGGGAAAAATTCTCCTCGGACTGCGTCAAAATATCATTCATACATACTCCCTCACCCCCCACCCCCCACCCACTGCCTTCCATGCATAATAGCATCATCCATACACAACCATTCTACACTCACCGCTATCTTCTGTCTCCTCCCTTCCTTTTGAGGTCATTTGGGCTCACATCATTCAAGTTCTCTTATAAGACTAAGGTCTATGAATGATATTCAATAAGTACAAAACCCAATTTCATCATCAACGTGACCCATGTTTGTAATGTACTCCATAAGCTCATTACATTTTCAGGGATATCAGCTCCCCATTCATTATAATAGGGTCTTTATGTATTTTCTTGTTAACACCACACGATTTTATTTAGTTTAGGGCAAGACCTACAAGTTGAAGGTGTTCAGGTGACCTCGATAAGTTCCTTTACTGTGATGTTTTTTTTTTCATGAATTCTAGTCCACACCTGGAGTCTTACCCTTGTTCAGTGTCTGCATTCCCCTTATCTCTCCATTTCCACTGTTGTTTTCCTCTCCGCAAATTTGTCCATAAGGAAAGAAACGCTGGTAAACGACAGTCCGTTTAAGTCGTTCACTATACCTTCCTTTTAAACTCTTGTCGCTTTTTTTTTTTTTTTTTTTATGTGAAAGGCCTAGGGTTGGAGGTTATTCATCACGGAAGTAGAGATCCATCCCCACCGATGGAGACAGGACAGAACGCAGCAAAATATGGACTTCATCATTAAAGATGAACCGACAGCGGGTTCTTGCAAGTGATGGTTCTGAGATATTTGGGAGAGAGAACCATTTCCCTAACCACCCTAGTCTTCAGAATCAGTTACCATCCTCACTTGCATCTGGAGGTGTCCCATGGGGCCGAGTCACGATCTCCGGAACGAGCCCAAGATCTCTGTCCATTTCCCTTTCATTACCGTACTGTTATGTGCTGGTATTATATAAACAGTCTCACGCTAATACAGTACAGACAACATTCTAACGTTTCCACACAGAGAGATCTACGGACCCACATGTCACTAATGATAAGAATGAATTGGGCATCGGTAGCGTGGCCGAGCGGTCTAAGGCGCTGGTTTAAGGCACCAGTCTCTTCGGAGGCGTGGGTTCGAATCCCACCGCTGCCAAGGAGTTTTGAGGTCATTTGGGCTGATATTAGTGCGCCAATTCAAGTTTAGTTATAAGTCTAAGGTCTATGAATGATATATATTCAATGAGTACAAACCCTTGTTCCTTACCAAGATAATCAATCACGTGAATAATTAATCTACTCGATAAAATCATTATTGATTCAGCGATATCAGCACGAATCTACAATGATGGGGATCTTTATATATTTTTTCTGGCTAACGCCATAGATTTTGTTAACTTGCTTTCCCTGAGTGATTCAGTAACCTTTTCCATCATTCATTCATATATATATGTATTTATATACATACATATATATTTATATATATATGCATATATATATATATATATATATATATATATAATATATATATATACATATACGTATACATATACATATACATATACATATACATATACATATACATAAACTAATATATATACATATACATATATTCATATGCATATACATATTCATATACATGCACATACATATACATACATACACATGCGTACATTTGGAGTATTTTCATTGCCTCTGACTTTGTCTCCCTGTCGCCACTAACCTTGTTTGTTCCCCTGTGACCTAGGTGCCGCTGTGTGCCGGCGGAGGAATGATGCGGAAGAGTATTGTCTTCAACGAGATGAATCCGGACGTGTTTTATTGTCCACAGGAAAAGCCCATCTCCTTCGACAAGATGTATGTGAGGGCCAAACCTCTTGAGAAACTGTGCGAATTCCACGGTAGAAGGGTAAGGATTTTTTTTTTTTTTTTTTTTTTTTACGCCTTGGGCATGATTTGGGCAGTCTTCCCGTATTAGGGTATCATGTACATGCGTATACGTACATGTGAGTTCGCGTGTACACACACGGGAACTTCCTCAAGGAAGTGTACATGTACATAAACGCATGCTCACACATACATCCAAGCACCCAAAGACCAATCCACACATACACGCACACACACACACACACACACACACACACACACACACACACACACACACACACACACACACACACACACACACACACACACACACACACACACACACACACACATACACACACACACACACAGCCATTTATATAAATAGACCTTTTTAGTAATGAGTCGCTCTCACTTGAATAGACTCACTTGATGGTGGTCAGAACTAGATGTAAAAGTCAACGACAGCTCCAGATGGGTTAAGCGCTAACATCAACATTATCCAAACATTAAATTTTTTCTTTTTGTTTTATCAGTCTACTATGATATTATTTTTGGATAATCAATGAAGAAGATGTAGCCAAGCTCCTTCCTGGAAACGAATAGTCTTTTGGGGTTGTTGAAAAATACATATAAATGTATATATGTGTAATAAAACCACTTGGAAAATAAAATGAAAGGTGACCGAACGTTTTCGTCTATTCAAGACATTTTTAAAGGTCACTCTTGAAAATGTCTTATATAGACGAAAACGTTCGGTCACCTTTCATTTTATTTTCCAAGTGGTTTTATTACACATTTTGTGAATCACGTGTTTTTGTGATTTATTCGCATATGTATATACAGTATGCATGTATATATATATATATATATAAATTAATATATACATATATATATATATATATAGATATACATATATATATATATATATACATATACATATATATATGTATATATATATATATATATATATATACATATATATATACATATATATATATATATATATATATATATATATATATATATATATATATACATATCACAAATGTTATAGCTTATGCAATAAATCTTAAGGAGAATAGCTTAACAAAGTTTTAACTCCTAGACAATTCTATTTAACCCAAGGGTAATCCTCAAACTTGTAAGAACCAAAAACGTGTTTAGAATATTTTTTTTTTTTTTTATGAACATACCACTTTATTTTATTTTCTTTCGCCGATGTTTGATAACTTCTTGTCATCGGTACTGATGTCTTTTCCCTGATGAAGAAAGAGCATAATCCGAGCTGCTTCGGTTGCCGACATGTACTCGATAAGACGATGGGAAGTTGTCCGAAGCGATCACATTGACAAGAAGGATGACCTGCGGACCTTTCGATTTGTTTTCCTGCAAGAAAGGAATGAAAAACCTGAAGAAATGGATTTTAGACTTTTGCTGCCTTAGAACAAAGACCTCCGAAGTCGAGGAACCCGTAGAGGTCTGGAAACGAGAGGAGGACGAGCTGAAGAACCAAAAGCTCGAAAATGTCCTCCGAAGTCAGGAGTCCTGGAGTGAAGACGACAATGGGGCTATCTGGAGCAGAGTAAAGAATTTCTTCAAGAAGAACAGAAATTTGACTCCAGAGGGAGGATCGACAAGCACTTCGACCACGTCTCTTGGGTCTTTCGTGGTCGAAGAAGATTCTCCTCCTCTTCCTCCCTTCTACTTCCATGTCAATTGTCACCATTACAAAGTTCCTCTACTCTGGGAGGTGGATTTTAGTGATGAGGACCTTTTTGATTAAGATCTTCGTCGATCTACAAGTTCCATATCACAAGTGCCAAAAAAGAAACAAGTGCTCCACAGAATTATTTAAACTGGAAGCCTTCCCCCCAATCAAAGAAAAAAAAATAAACATTAGAAAGAGTTCGCACAATAATAATAAAAAAGTATTACTAAAGACCTGACAATTAGGATGGAGCCTAAGACGGGCTTAATAAAATCACCTGACGGCAGCTGAAATGAGCACGGAGGACGTATAACGCAGCAGCAGCGAAGAGGTTTAATCTCGATCAGTTTGAGATTTGTTTAATTCCTTCTTTCGGACCCGAGGGGTTTTCCCCTCAGCTGAATAAAATAGTCTGGTAGCAGCCATTAAACATTGAAACATATCGAAAAATTTAATGTACATAGAAATGTATATGTGCGCCTGCCTGTGTGTGTGTGTGTTTGTGTGTGTATGTATGTGTGTGCACATGCAATTATAATGTACATATAGGTCTACGTTTGACAGCCTTACCAAGAGATCGGAGCATGTAAGCTGTAACGCTCGCATCTGGAAGGGTAACAGCTGTCGACCACGAGTCCGGTACGTGGTCCAAGATCATAGTGAAACACACACACACACACACACACACACACACACACACACACACACACACACACACACACACACACACACACACACACACACACACACACACACACACACAGTGGCAGGCGCACATACATTTTTCTATATACATCAAAATGTTCACTATGTTTCAATGCTTAATGGCTGCTACCAGACTATTTTATTCAGCTGAGGGGAAACCCGCCCCGGTGCGAAGGGATGAATTAAACAAATCTCAAACTGATCGAGATTAAACCTCTTCGCTGCTGCTCGAGCGTTCTACGTCCTTTGTGCTTATTCCTGCTGCCGTCAGGTGATTTTATTAAGCCGGTCTTAGAATCCGTCCTAACTGTCAGGTCTTTAGTAATACAGACTTTTTTATTTATTTATTTATTTATCTATTTATTTTTCATTTTTATAATTGTCCGAACTTTTTCCACTATTTATTTATCTTTTGTAGGGATAGGGTTTCCAGTTTAGATACTGTTGTGGAGCACTTGTTTCTTTGGTGGCACATGAAATGGGACTTGTACATCGACGAAGATCTTAATAAAAAAAATCCTCATCAGTAAAATCGACCTCCCAGACCAGAGGAACTTCATAATGTTCGCAGTCAACATGGAAGCAGAAGGGAGGAACAGGAGGAGAATCTTCTTCGGCCACGGAAGACCCAAGAGACGTGGTCGAAGTATTCGTCGATCCTCCTTCTGGAGTCAATTTTTTCTTCTTCTTGAAGAAATTTTTTACTTTGCTCCAGATGTCCCCATTATTTTCTTCACTCCAGGACTCCTGACTTCGGAGAACATTTTCGAGCTTCTGGTTCTTCAGCTCGTCCTCCTCTGGTTTCCAGAACTCTTCGGGTTCCTCAAGCTCGGAGGTCTCTGGTCTTAGGCAGCAGGAGTCCAAAATTCTCTTCTTCAGCTCTGTGAGTCCTTTGCTGCAGGAGAGCAAATTGAAAAGTCCGCGGGTCATCCTTCTTGCCAATGTGATCTCTTCGGACAACTTCCCATCGTCTTTTCGAAAAGTTATCGAGTACAGGTCGGCAATCGAAGCAGCTCAGATTACGCTCTTTCTTCACCGGGGAAAAGACATCAGTACCAAAGACAAGAAGTTGTCAAACATCGGCGGGGAATACTAGAATAAAGTGGCTTGTTCCTATAAAATTTTTAATGT
>NC_134783.1:52392227-52399727 GCF_046742065.1 Oratosquilla oratoria | reverse complement strand
ATGTGTAATATTCTAAACAATTATTTTAGGTCGGTATTCGTAAACGAAACACCTCAAAGTGAGCTCCAAACTGAAACCTGTGAAAACTCTAGGGTAAATTTACTAAGTTGAATATAACAAAAGAAAAAAATTAAAAGGTGTATAGATAAATTCAAAGTTAATAAAATACCAGGGCCTGATGGTTGGCATCCAAGAATCTTAAAGGAAATGAAAAATGAGATTGTTGTTCCATTAGAAATTATTTTCAAGAAATCCATCATATCCGGAGATGTCCCAAGAGAATGGAAGCTACCTAACGTTACCCCCATATTAAAAAAAGGTGACAAAAAAAAAATCTAATAACTATAGGCCTATAAGTTTGACTTCAATCGTAGGAAAAATAATGGAAAATATCATCAGAGATGCTATCGAACATCATTTAGAAAGTAACCGTTTGATAAATGATAGCCAGCATGGTTTCAGACGGAAACGTTCTTGCATGACTAACTTACTCGAATTCTACAACACAGTTATCTCGAGTTATGACAAAAGAAATAATATAGATCTAATATATCTAGACTTTGCAAAAGCTTTTGATACCGTCCCCCACGAAAGACTACTTACTAAATTAGCTTCAGTGGTAACCTATTAAGTTGGACTAGTAATTGGTTAAATGATCGAAAATAGAGAGTTGTTTTAAATGGAAAACTTCTAGAAGGAAAAATTTTATAAGTGGAGTTCCTCAGGGTTCCGTTCTTGGACTAAAATCTACTGTTTCCAAATTTGCTGATGATACAAAACTGTGCGGAATGGCAAATGATCACTTAAATCAGTTAGATATTCAAGAAGATTTAGATAAATTACAGCAATGGTCTGAAAAGACACATCTTACAAAGACACTTCTCCCTTCCTAGTTTCGCCTTTATCCACATTAACCTTGAAGAAACCTCCTTCTACTCCACCGCACACTTACCTATCTCTTCACTTACTAATATAACAACCCCTTCTCTCCCTCGCCCTCTCTTCACTCCTGACACCCTCCCAATAAACTCCCAAACTCAAACTCACCCCTCCCTTGCAACTTAGTTTTACCCAGTGCCAACTCATCTATCTTTCTTCCCACAAACATACTGTTTATCCCTTCCCTTTTACTCTCATCAGTACCATACACACGCACATTAAAAGGCCCAAACTTTAGGATTCTGGTTGAAAAACTCCTCCCAGACCCTCTTATGCCTTTGTTTATTTTAGGAATGTCCCCTTTGGGGACTACAAAAAGTAAGATGTCTAGTCTTATCCCCGTCTCGTTTTTGTTGCCTCTTAAAACTCAAATGAGGACACTCAGTGGCAGTATTCTTTCTCCCCTACCACAAGGTTCGGTGAAATAGGAAATAAGAACATAAGAACATAAGAATGAAGGAGACTGCAAGAGACCATAAGGCCTACACTAGGCAGCTCCGTATCCATCACCACCTGTCATCCCCTCATCCCCATCCATAAAGTTGTCTAATCGTTTCTTAAAACAACTGATGGTTTCAGCGCTTACTACATGGTTATTAAGTTTATTCCATTCGTCGACCACCCTATTAGTAAACCAATTCTTGCCTATTTCCTTTTTAAATCTAAATTTGTCCAGTTTATAACCATTACTGCGAGTCCTGCCCTGTATATTCAGAGAAGCGGTACAGGGCAGTGTTAAGGTGTGAGGGGACAGCATAACGAAGGGACATTCGCAGCATAATAAAGCATTATCATTTCTCTCTGAATAGAGATTTCCTCTATCACAGACAAAATGATGCATGACTCTGGTCCGTAGAGGCGCCCCATATAGATCATGAAATATCAGCTACATGCTATTGATTATATTCTAACCTCAAAATAGCATGCAACTCAATACCCCAGACGGGTAATGCCAAGAATTTGCCTAATCTCAGGACGTCCTTACATTTCATTACAGTTAAGCGCCTCCTGACGTAAGATCTTCTTTTTCATTTGTATTATCGATAAGTGACATTCCTGAATAATCGTTGAGTGAAAATCTTATCGACTTAGATATGTGACCGTTTTTTGTCGAATTTTGAAGTAAAGCAGTGATTAAATCAATAAATAAGTAAATAAGCAAAGAAATAGATAAGTAGATATATCAGTAAGTAAATAAATAGGTGAATAAATAACAAATTAATAAGTGAATAAGTACATACATGCATACATACATACATACATACATACATACATACATACATGCATACATACATATATACATACATACATACATATACCAAAGGCTTTTTTCCCCTACACGGGGGGTAGCCAAAAAGAAAAAGGCATAGAAACCACTCTCACCCATTTCATTTACTATATATTCCACTCCCCTCCACCCTCCTCCCTCCCTCTTATCTTGGCACCTTCTGGATGACGGGTTATCCCTGCATCCTGTCCACTGCCCTGGGTCAGAAGCAGTGACGCAAGACGCACCACATCCACAGTGAGGCCACTTCATAAATTCGGCGACCCCCCCCTCTCCGTCCCCTCATGCAGAAAAGAAGAAGACGGGGAGAAATCCCTTCGGGCTGCGTCAATTTTTTTTCTTCTCATACATACTTCCTCACCCCCCATCCCCCACCCACTCCCCCTCATGTATCACAGCATCATCTATACACAACCCGTCTCCTTTCACCCCTATCTTCTAGCCTCTCCCGTCCTTCCTCCACAGACATTCCTCTCTTTTGTAATGCCCCTTTCATCCCATCCATCCATCTCATCCTAGGACTGCCCCTCATATTCACTCCTTCCACTTCTGCCTCCCACACTTCTTTTACTAATCTTTCGTCACTCATTCTTTCCATGTGTCCAAACCATCCTAATACTCTTTCATCAACCCTATCTCCCAGCTCCCTTTCCACCCCTGTTCTCCTCCTCACCTCCTCATTTCTCACCCTATCCAGCCTAGTAACCCCTATCATACTTCTCAGACATTTCATCTCAAACACATTCAAACTCCTTCTCTCTTCCTCTCTCATGTTCCATGTTTCTGACCCGTACAATGCTGTTGGTACAATCACTCCTTCATATAACCTCCTCTTAGCATCCATTCCCAGATGTCTATTTCTCATTACACTTTTTAATCCACCAAGGCATTTACTAGCTTCTCTCAATCTACATTGTGCCTCCACCCCCACTCCTCCCTTTCCTGCCACATTCGCACCCAAGTATCTAAAACTATCCACTTCCTCCAGTCTTTCACCCTTAATCCTCACTTCCAGCTTGCTGTCACTCTCTCCCCTTGTACATCTCATCACCTTATTTTTACCCACATTTATCTTCAGCTTCCTTCTTTCACACACCTTCTCAAACTCTGTCACTAACTTTCTCAATCCCTCCTCTCATCCTGCTACAAGCGCAGTGTTGTCAGCAAACAACAACTGGCTCACCTCCCACTTTTCTCCATTTTCTTTAATCATCTCCAACCCCTGACCCACTACCCTTGCATTCACCTCTCATAACACCCCATTCATGTAAAGATTGAACAGCCATGGCGACATAACACATCCCTGACGAAGTCCCACCTTTACCTCAAACCATTCACTCTCTCCATTTCTAATCCTAACACAAGCTCTACTACTCTCGTAAAAACTCTTGACTGCTCTTAACAGCTTTCCTCCTATCCCATATATATGCAGTACCTCCCACAGTGCCTTCCTGTCTACCCTGTCATAAGCCTTTTCCAGATACATAAAAGCCCAAGAAACATCCTTACCTTTTCCTATAGCTTTCTCACATATCTGTCTTACCACAAAAATCTGATCTACACAACCCCTACCTGTTCTAAACCCACACTGTTCCTCACCAATTACTCCCTCTGTTCCTCTCCTAATCCTCTCAATCAAGACCCTCCCATAAGCCTTCCCAACTAGACAACTACACTCAACAAGCTGATCCCTCTGAAACTACTACACTCACACTTGTCCCTTTTTCCCTTGTAAAGCGGAACTGTACAGGCACTCCTCCAGTCCTCCGGCACTCTATCCTCTCTTAAACAAACATTAAATAACCTCACCAGCCAGTCCACCATAACTGTACCTCCTTTCTTTAGACATTCTGCATGGGATCCATCCAGACCAGTTGCCTTACCTGCTCTCATCATCTTAACAGCTGCTTCCACTTCATCCTTCCTTATTTCTCCTCCATTTTCCTCACTCATCACTCTCATTTTCTTAGCGCTTCCCACTGCAACTACCTTTCCCTCCCTATCCTCCTTCACATTTAGCAACTCCCTAAAATACTCTGCCCACCTTCCTCTCACTGCCTTCTCTTCCATTATCATCTCTCCATCTGCACCTTTTAGCTTTTCTTCTCTACTTGATTCGCCTCCTTTTTCTCTTTTAATTTCCTTCCAAAACATTATTTTATTACTTTCAATTTTTTTTGTCATACTCTTCCTTCATTTCACATCTGCTCTCTTCTTTGCTTCCTCTATCTTATGCTTAACTTCTCTTTACTTTGTACCTCTCATAAGATTCCCTCGTCCTAATTTGCAGCCAATCTATGAATGAATGCTTCTTCTCTTCTACACATTTCTTTGCTTCCTCATCCCACCATTCACTACCCTTCCTTCTATTTCCTCCCGCCCTCCTTGTTCCACACACCATCTTTACACACCTTATACCTCCTTCCTTGAACCATCCCCATTCCTCCTCCACTCCTAGTTCTACTCTATCCTTTACTCCCTCCCACTCCTCTTTCAGCTTCTTCTTATACTCACTCTCCTTTTTTTTTCCTCATTTAAGCAGTTCACTCTGAGTACCTCCCTTCCTTCTGCCCTTTTCCTTTTTCTTCATCTATTCTCCACTCTCATTTTACCTTCCACCAGAAAATGATCTGATATTCCCCCCACTCTCTCCCCTTAGAACATGTACATCCTTAACTCTTCCTACCATACTCCTGGTCACCACTATATAGTCCATTGACGCTCTATCTGCCACCCTTTCATCCACAACCCTCTCCCATGTGTACTTATGCTTGAATTTCTTCCTAAACACTGTATTTGCTATCCTCAACTCTCTTTCAAGACACATCTCCACCATCATTTCTCCACTACGATTTTTGCCTGAAACTCCATACTTCCAATCACTCTGTCTATTGGTTCATTTCCTACCCTAGCATTAAGGTCTCCCAATACAACTACATTGACATTTCTCCCTAATCCCTCTATGCACTCATTTATATCTACCCAAAAAGCCTCCCTTTCCTCTACGCTCTTCTCACCACCAGGTCCATACGCACTAACAAAAACCCACATCTCCCTTCCCAAATTCACCTTCATCCACATCAAACTTGATGAAACCTCCTTCCACTCCACTACCCGCTTACTTATCTCTTCACTTAATAGTATAGCCACCCCTTTTCTCCCTCGTCCCCTCTTCACTCCTGAGTACCTCCCAGCTACACTCCCAAACTCACAGTTGCCCTATTCTTTCATTTTAGTTTCACTCAAAGCCAGCACATCCATCTTTCTTCTCACAAACATACTGCCTATCTCTTCCCTTTTACTTTCAGCTGTACCACATCCACGCACACTAAAAGACCCAAACTTTAGGGTACTGGTTGGAAAACTCCCAGAACCTCTTATGCCTTTTTTTTTTTTTTTTTTTTTTTTTTTTTTTTAAAGAATGTCCCCTTTTGGTGCTACAGGTGGTAGGACTCCTAATCCCATCCCCATCCCGTTTTTTTCGCCTTTTACGACTCAAGTGCAAAGACTAGGTGGTGGCATTCTCTTCCCCCACCACAGGGTCGGCGAAAACAGGAAATGTATATTCAGAGAAATGGTACAGGACAGCAACAAGGGGTTGGGGGACAGCATAACGGAGGGACAGTCGTAGTATAAAAGTGTCATAATTTCTCTATGCACAGAGTTTTCCTCTATCACAGACAAAATGATGTGTGGCTCTGGTCCGGAGGGGCGCCCCATATAGACCCTAAAGTATCAACTGCATGCTACTTTGCCACAATAACATGCAACCCCAGACGGTAAGAAGAATAAATAAATAAATAATAACAATCATAGATAATATAGTATATTAGATAATGATAGTAATAATAGATAATAATAGATGAATAATGTATCTATTTTTCATATATCTATTTATATTTTCATTCATTTTCATTAATTATAGTTATCAAAAATAGATAAAACTATAAAGGTATATAAAAAATAGATAAAAAATAAATAAAAATGGGTTAAGAAGTAAATAAACAGATAAACAAATAAATGATTAAAAAAAAAGTATATTAACACATACAATATAAAGTACACTTTAAACCCACTATCGGAGAAATAATAATAGAAGTACAGGAAAACTGTATATTCCGACTACTATTTGTAGTCCCCTTCAGCAGTCAATAAATTAATGTCAAGAGCGGACGGACGGAATACCACAAACTGTCTATCCTTGACCAAACCACATCAAGTTCCTCATCTACTTAAAACATGGAATGTTAAAGTAGCTTTTAATAACCCATGTACTTTTAAGAAATTAATAATTAAGAATTCTCCCGCTGATTCTGATGGCTGCATATACAAAATATAGTGTTAAAACAGCACAAGAATCCAATGTTCTATTTGTTCACATGAAAAATTTCAATTATTGTATTAATTGGACTAATGCTTCCATTATTATTTCTTGTAATTCATTTGTCAATAGAAACATAATAGAAAGTAGTATTATAAAAGATTCGGAAGGTTCTAATCTTAATATCAGTAATGGCATTTATAAATTAGATAAATTTATCATTAACAAAATTTTTAATCAGGTTGTATGTGACCAAAATAAATTTGGTGAATTGTGCTGTTCTCTAGATTTCTTTTTCATTGATGACTTTGTGTACTAAGACTTATTCTTTTTCATTTGTGACTTTTGTACTTTGCCAGTTCCTTTCCTAGTGTATAATCTTGTGTCATCTTGTACTATGCCAGTTCCTTTCCTAGTGTTCAATCTCGTGATATCTCGTACTATGCCAGTTCCTTTCCTAGTGTATAATCTTGTTCTTTTTAAACCTCTTTGTAACACAATTTTTTCTGTATTCCCTGAAGATGTGTATTACACGAAAGCGCTTGGGAATTACTGTTTTCTTCCGATTTCCTTAGTGGTTACCAGCAATATTTGTGGATCACGTGTTGATTTTAGTGATCTTTCTGCCTGTATATATACACACACATATATATATATATATATATATACCTACATATATATATATATATATATATATATATACATACATATATATATATATATATATATATATATATATATACATACATATATATATATATATATATATATATACTTTTTTTTTATCCCTGTGCTCACAAGCATTGGATCTGGATTCAAACTCAGTCCCCAAGGGCACCACCTTATCGCGTTATTCAGCCTACTAATATGTTCCAGACAATCTGACCGCGAACTTACAGTTTTAAATATTTCTCTATCTAATGAATCAAATCAAGTATGTATGCCTTCTTCC
>NC_134783.1:52362227-52364727 GCF_046742065.1 Oratosquilla oratoria | reverse complement strand
ATTTATCTTTTATTTATTTATTTATTTATTTATTTATTTATTTATTTATTTATTTATTTATTTATTTATTTATTCATTCATTCATTCATTCATTCGTTTTGATTTTAAAGTGCTAGTCTGTTCTCTTTATCCATGGCACACTACACGGTAGTAAAAGAGTTATAACCTATTTTGACCGACGTCCTCTTTACTAGATGTCACTTCTTTTATAATGACCACATTCAGGCCATTTCTCAGATCATACCGTTAGTAGGCGAGGTACCAAAACCACCTACCCTGTAAGAGAACAAATTCTATAAAGTATATAACTTTAAGAAAAGGGTTAATGCCTACTTTACTCGGGAGCATTAAGCAAAAACGGGACTTCAGGAAAAAGTGGGGAGTGAGGAGTACTCGTGTGTGTAGAGAATTCAGACTTCAGAGGGGTTTTACACGGTCTAACGGTCCGTCGAACGTGGTTCGACAGCCAAATACCCCGTTCACACGTTCACACAATACTTTAAACACGTGTCTGTCGAACCGCGTTCGACGAACCGTTAGACCCCTCTAATGCACCGCGGCCCGCGAGGAAGTCAGGTTAGGTTTCAGTTAGGCTAGACTGAGTTGGATTGGGCTGGGTTAGGTTTGGTTTGCCTAGAACAGCTAGATTAGGTAAACTAGTTTAAGTGTACATTAACTGCGTCTGTCATATTGGCTTGCGCATGCGTACTTCGCTATGTTCCGCTTTTACCTGACGTTTCATTCTTGCGTACTACGCCGGCCCAAGTAATGCTCTTGTTTCTGTTCTGTTCTTACTGAAACTTCTGTGTCTTTTTCTTCGTAGTACGAATAACTTGGACGTGAGTTGGACCCTGAGGTTGGAAGACCACGGCAACATAGTAAGAGCCTTCGAGGTGTGGTATTGTGACAGCAACGTCACTCACCCCAACAACTGCACAGGTATGGAATGATATCTACATTACACTTTGTTGTTTACATAGATTTATATATGTCTGTAGGGACGCTAAGCGTGTATTAGTGAGACAATGGTGGTATGGTTTAACGCCATAAACTTCCCTCCTATCGGGAGGCTAGGACAGTAACCCTTACAGAGGACTTTGTAGAGTGGAATTTAATGAACAATGCCTTTGGGTCAACATTGCCCGTGGCAGGGTTCAAACCGTCATCCCTTTGATATTTTCCACAAGGATGATTCTTGAGTATCAGAGTTAGAAAAATGATACTCGTAAGACTCGTATTTTCGTATGCAAGAAAGACCACAGAAGATTTCACGACAAATTGAAAACATATAGAGGTTTCACAATGAGTGAAAATTGACTAGCGTGGCTTATATACATTTTATATTTCGTTGTCGGTGCTCGTCACATGAAATGTTTTATCTTTCTGTCAACTGTTTTCTAGTAGCTGCCAAGGGAAAGAAGAGTGTAACGGTTACTCAGTTTTCCTGTCATAGACATCTTTTAGTGTTGTAACGTAACGTTTTGTCTCGTGAGGTGTAGCGCATGTAACGCGTTTGCGACGATACGTAACGAGCATTTTCCTGGAGTTGTTATCACGCAGAAACTCTCAGAATCTATCTCGAGGACTTTTTGTAACGTGCATTTTCCTGGAGTTGTTATCACGGAGAAACTCTCAGAATCTTTCTCGAGGATATTTTCCTCATTTACGAAAGATGATCTTATTCAGCGGAGGAAAGACACGACGCATTGGTACCCCCGGACACCTGACCAGGTGCCGGGGATTCTCTCTCCTCTTCCGGTTCCGGGACGTCCTCCGCTCTTCTTCTTCCTCGGGATCCTGCTCCCTTGGTTCTTGGAGATCGCCTCCGACTCAGGAGGACACTCCAAACTTCGTGATCGAATCGGACGCCACTTATCTTCAAGTCCCTCCGTGACTGGCCGGTTCCCGTGGGTCCTTGCGAGAGTTCGTGATGAGTTCGTTTTGATCCACGGCGATGTCGAGAGCGGATGGCTACCCCGGTTCGTCACTCTTTCAAGTCCGAAGTGCCCCGACCCTCTTCTGCCCCCGCGCGCCTTCGAAGGTTCTCGTCATTCCCCTGAAGATGATTCTTCACGAAGAAGAATGGATCTGAATCACCTTGTTGACGTAGGTCATGAACTACAGGTTCTCGAGCCGTGGTTCATGGAACCCTAGTGGACCGCACAAGTGCACAAGGGGAGGCCTCATCCGAAAGCCACTAACAATTAAGGTTAGATAACAGTAGTTCATAAACTCGGTCATAAAGCGAACTAAGTCTTTCGGTCGCTTGGCCAAATACCGCAGCCCGAGGTCTTCCTCACTTCACCGTGTGTGTGTGTGTGTGTGTGTGTGTGTGTGTGTGTGTGTACACACGCATGCGTGTGCGTATACACAAACACACCTGGAAACGAAGCCCTATACTAATGGCATTCTCTCCCTGATGGTGCCAGACGGACGGCCCTCGAACGTTACCGTGGACTGGTGGATCAGTCAGACGCGACTCAGGAGTCTTCGGGAGAAC
>NC_134783.1:52349727-52357227 GCF_046742065.1 Oratosquilla oratoria | reverse complement strand
AGAAGAAACCGTAGGAAGATGGATAGAATGAGACCTGATAGCTTTATGGTTAGGACGAAGGGTGCTACAACTCGAAAGGGACAGTCCAGGACAGTCTCTAATACAGACACCGTGCCCAGAACACGGAGTACTGAGAATTCAATGACCCAAGTAACTTCAGACTACGAGCCCCCATTCTTCATTCCGCCTCAGAAAAAGTATGCACGGTTACAAACGCCATTTTCCATAGACTCGGGGACAAGCGTGACGAGGTCGTCCGGAAAAGCTCGATCAAATTCTTCGTCCGAAGATTACATGGCAGACGGAACTCACACCTCCACAGATGTCACTGACGAAGATGGCGAGGAAAGAGGAAACCATAGGAAAACGAATAGGATGAGACCTGATAGCTCTTTGGTTGGGGCGAAGGTTGCTGCAACTCGAAAGGGAGCGAGTACACCCAGAGATGCAAGGATGCCAGTTAGTAGAATTTCACATCAAGATGGAACAACCACTCTACAAGGGTTTGTGTGGTATCATTCGTTTTTATCAGAAGACAAAGCAGCAAATGTACTGAAAGACACTGGAAAACATGGAAGGGCTGAAGTCCCAACTAGAAATGATTCAGGGCAACGTGTACCAATTGTATCACAAGGCTATGTCCATCATGAGTCCTTCCCTCCAGGATATGATGAAGGAGTCCCAGATAGCACAGATTCAGAGCTACGTGCACCAATAATGTCACAAGTCTATATACAGCATGGGTCCTTCGCTCCAGGAGATGGTGAAGGAAGGAGTTCCAATACCAACGTTAATGAAGACCAAAGCTCTCTAACTGTTCCAGTGATCGCTGCCAATGCACTGGAAGACAGTGGCAAACCTGGACGATCTGAAGTCCCAGCTGGCACAGATTCAGAGCTACGTGCACCAATGATATCACGAGGCTATATACAGCATGGGCCCTTCGCTCCAGGAGATGGTGAAGGAAGGAGTTCCACTACCAACGTTAACGAAGACCAAAGCTCTCTAACTGTTCCAGTGATCGCTGCCAATGCACTGGAAGACAGTGGCAAACCTGGACGATCTGGAGTCCCAGCTAGCACAGATTCAGAGCTACATGCACTAATGATATCTCAAGGCTATGTACAGCATGGGTCCTTCGCTCCAGGAGTTGGTGAAGGAAGGAGTTCCACTACCAACGTTAACGAAGACCAAAGCTCTCTAACTGTTCCAGTGATCGCTGCTAATGCACTGGAAGACAGTGGCAAACCTGGACGATCTGGAGTCCCAGCTGGCACAGATTCAGAGCTACGTGCACCAATGATATCACGAGGCTATATACAGCATGGGTCCTTCGCTCCAGGAGATGGTGAAGGAAGGAGTTCCACTACCAACGTTAACGAAGACCAAAGCTCTCTAACTGTTCCAGTGATCGCTGCCAATGCACTTGAAGACAGTGGTAAACCTGGACGATCTGGAGTCCCAGCTGTCACAGATTCAGAGCCACGTGCACCAATGATATCACGAGGCTATATACAGCATGGGTCCTTCGCTCCAGGAGTTGGTGAAGGACAGAGTTCCACTACTAACGTTAACGAAGACCAAAGCTCTCTAACTGTTCCAGTGATCGCTGCTAATGCACTGGAAGACAGTGGCAAACCTGGACGATCTGGAGTCCCAGCTGGCACAGATTCAGAGCTACGTGGACCAATGATATCACAAGGCTATGTACAGCATGGGTCCTTCGCTCCAGGAGATGGTGAAGGAAGGAGTTCCACTACCAACGTTAATGAAGACCAAATCTCTCTAACTGTTCCAGTGATCACTGCCAATGCACTGGAAGACAGTGGCAAATTTGTACGATCTGGAATCCCAGTTAACAAGTATACAGAAGAATGTGCACCTTTAGTATCACACGGTTTTGTCCAGCATGAATCGTTTGCCGCAAGAGAGGGTGATGAAAATATTTCCTCTGTCAATGGAGAATGTCATGATGAAAGTGATGATCACAGTAGCATTGACCAAAGCCTTATAGTCGTTCCGGAGACCGCTGATAATGCAATGGGAGACAGTGGCAGACCTAGAGGGGCAGAATCCCCAGTAGGTGCAGATTCAGAGAAGTGTCCACCTATAATACCACACGGCTATATCCAGCATGGGTCATTTGCTCAAGGTGGTGGGAAAACAGGGAGTATCAATGGTAACATAGAGTTTGCTAATGAAATTCCTGGTCTCGTAAGCCAACACCAAAACGTTCTGACTGTTCCGGGGACCGTTGATAATGCAGTAGGAGATAGTGGTAGACCTGGAGAGCTAGCAGCCACAACTAGCAAAGATTCAGAACACGGTTACGCTCAACATGAGGTGTTAGCTCCAATAGATGGGGGAAGACGGGATGCAACTGCCGGCATGGAGATCCCTAAAGGTGGCCACGTTAGCCAGGATCAAAGTTTCTTGGCCGTCCCGGACACCGCTGATAATGATATGGAAAGTAGTGGCACACCAATAGAGGAAGAAACTCTCTCTAGTACAGATTCGGAGCCATGTGTACCTGCAGTATCTCGTGGCTATGTCCAGTCCCGGGAGTCTCGTCCTGGAGACAGAGCAAGAGAAGATTCTATTGTCTTAGCGGATTTCCCTAGACGGAATAATGGTTATGTCACTCCAGACCAAGGCTTTGTTAGTGTAGTAGAGACGGATGCTGTTCGAAGGAAGGATAGTAATACACCCAGAAACGTAAGTGTACCAGATCATGCAAATTCAACGCAAAATGCTCCGGATATTCCACACGGCTATGTCCAGCATGGATTGTTTAATCCAGATGATGTTACAACAAGTACTGTCACCATGGAAGAGCATTATCTTTAATATACCGTCCTGAACTCGTGAGCAGGTGATCGTGGGTTCTCGGAACTTGTCGCGGGCTTTCTGTGTTGGTTCCTGATAGCCCTTGTCAGGTGGGGAGGTGACCCAACATTGGCCTAGAAAAAAGAAAAAGAAAATGCTTGCTGCAACTGACAAGGCTTTGCCCTACCGGTGGTTTCTCTCTTCCCACAGTGTGGGAGTGAGATGGTGAATTGAATATTTTGATAATGATAACCAGTGCTTCTCTTCTTGTGGACAATATTGCGTCAAAGTGGAGTCATACAGGTGAAGGAGAAAATTAAGGTGGCCAATAGGAAGGAAGTATAAAAGAAGATAGAATGATCAGCATTTTTCTGTGGTTTCCAAGGGAGATTAGCTTCCATTCATAACAGCGTGATGCATGACCATGATGCGTAGGGGGGTCACCAAAGTCCCAAAGATATTGACCACGTAAGTCTTAAGTGGTCCAATTGGTGTCATGAACCGTTACAAATTCTTTGTGGTGGTGTAAAAAATACCAATTTTATTCTGGAAGTGAATCAATTGGGATCGCAAACCATGATAAGACAGTAAACTGTAAGATATGTCTATAAACCAAGAAAGGAAGTTGATAATGACAGCCTATTTGGTATAATGTGATAGAAGACAACGCAATTAAACAGTAGCTCATAAGTGGTAGTTCTGTTCTTATTTTAGGATATACAAATTGATATATCACTACTCACTGCCCTGTTATGTTGCTCATTACATGTATAAACTATATGTTTTTGTATTAAACATGGTAAAATTTGGGACCTAGATACTCGATTTCTTTTTTCTTTGGTTGTTGGTATATTGGGACAAGTATGTGCAGGTGAAAAAAAAAAAAAAAAAAAAAAAAAAAGAGAGAGAGAGAAAAAAAGTCGTTGCGCTCCAAGGAGTGTTCAAGGTACGGCATACTTCGTGAACCATTCTGCCAAATCAACCTTAGTACATGCCTCACTCGCTCTCTTTTATTTCCCATCTATGTGATATTTGAAATATATGTATTTTCTATATTCTGTATATAAGTAAAGGAAGTTGTATAGTACAATGAGTATCCCTTTCTAGGATTATAACAGCGATTTGAATCAATTCTGTGAAACGTGGCACCAGCGCTTTTTCCCTATGTTGCCATGTCGATGTGTCACTGTATGACAGGTGACAGTGACGATCCAATAATTGGTGGTCAAATTGGCAACGTCGCACTTAAGGGACTTACTTTTATTACCCTGCCTTGAACGGACTCCTTAAAGCGCATGGACTGTGGTCTCGTTCCAAGGTTATTTTCAAAATAGTTTTGAAAAGGGGCCTCTTCAGAAAATATGCTAGTGGTTCGTATCTCACACTCCTCTCTGATTCCCAGCAACTGTTACCCCAACAGTCCAAGCGTATTGAGCAAATGTGACGTCATCGGCCGAAGCTACTCACCTTCAGGCATAGGCTCCTCAATTTCCTCCTCCTTCTTCATTTTCAGAGGAATATAATATAATAAACATTGTTAAATATATAACGTATCACATGTATATTGTTCCTGTAATATTTTGTGGTTATCTTTTGTGTATGTAGGATATATGGATGATGTTGTGATTGCATGAGGTGGAATGGGCGGGTGGATGCGGGGTGAGGTACTATGTGTGAGCAAAATTTGACGCAGCCCGAAGGGATTTCTCCCCGTCCTCTCATTTTATGCAATGGGGGGACGGAGAGGGGGGGTCGCCGATTTAATGAAGCAGCCTTGCTGTGGATGTGCTGTGTCTTGCGACACTGCTTCTGACCCAGGGCAGTGGGCAAGGTGCAGGGATGACCCGTCATTCAGGAGGTGCTAAGATAAGAGGGAGGGTGGAGGGGTGTGGAGTGTAGTCAGGGATGGAATGGGTGGGAATGATTTCATGCCTTTTTCTTTTTGGCTACCCCCTTGTAAGGGGGAAAAAGCCTTGGTATATGTATGTATGTATGATATATAAGAAATGTGATAGAAGAATTTCATTTTGTGTTTTGAATACACTTTTAATCTAGCCCGTACTAACTATGTCATTTTATTAACCGTGTGTTTTATTAACTGTATGTTGTAATGGGATAACCGCTTGTGAAGGACTCTCGTTGATATTTCAAATCATCTGTCCATTAGGACAGTTTAGTGGGTTTCAGTACCTTTGCTATGATGATACACCTATGGAAAGTGTACTCTAACGCAAGACGATTCTATTAAGCTTAGGAAAATCGATTGTGGTGATCCCTGATTTCGACTTGTGATTGACAGCTGATTTACCTTGGATTGACCTTTCAAAAGAGAGCTTCATAGTTCGTAAAACTTGATCTAAAGGTAATAGTGTGGCCCTGGACACACCATATACATCTCGTCCCTTTTCTCAAAGATGATAGTATTATGAAAGTGGCAGTTGCCGAGAAGTCTATCGAAATAAACACATAAGCACCACAAGTGAGGACGGACGGAGCCTTTATTGTATTTGTACGACGTTTTGCTTGTTACAGCCTTTTCAAGTACTTGAAAAAGATGTAACAAGTAAAATCGTCGTACTGATAAAGGCTCCGTCCTCACATAGTGCTTATTTTGATAGAAGATAGTATGGTTCCTTCACACGTATAAACTTTTCGCCGTGTCTAGTTCACGGGGCGGCACTTAGCCATCTATGAGCTCTGGGTTAAAACTACTTGCTGAGCTTGTTGGACGCAAAATGTAGTTCAGTCAATATGGTCTGAGCCATTTGTGATTCATTTTTGAATCACTTGTGATTAATTTGTGATTCAGTTGTGATTTTGTTTGTGATTCATTTGTGCTTTGTGATTCATTTGTGATTTAGTTCTTGATTTATTTGTGATTCATTTCTGATTCATTTGTGGTTCATTTGTGATTCATTAGTGATTCATTTATGATTTTGTTTGTGATTTATTTGTGATTCATATGTGATTCATTTGTGATTTATTTGTGATTAATTTGTGGTTCATTAGTGATTAATTTTCATTTAGTTTGTGATTCATTGTGCTATAGTTTATGGTTTATTTTGTGATTAATTCGTGATTCAATTGTTTTTCTTTGATTTAGTTTATGATTCATTTGTGATTCATTTGTGATTCAGTTTGTGATTTATTTGTGATTCAGTTTGTGATTCATCTGTGATTAAGTTTGTGATTCATCTGTGATTAAGTTTGTGATTCATTTGTGACTTAGTTTGTGATTCATCTGTGATTCAATTTGTGATTCAATTGTGATTCAGTCTGTGATTCATTTTTCGTGCGTGCAGTTATCGTTATTTATATACCAAAATGTGTATTTGACTCTTAGAGGAGGAGTATTCTTGCCAAGGGGTGGGTCTTGTAGTGACACGTTGCTATTATCTATAGTCACTCCCTTGTCTTTGATGTGTAATGTGCCTTTCTTGCTCAGAGATTATGTTCACCGGCAGTCATCTCGCCTGTGTATTAAACTAGTTCTAATTTTGTGTTCATCAGGAGGGAAGGTAAAATTTGAGGAATAAGAGTTTCATTAGCCTCTTCTTTCCGGTATATTTTACCACCAAGTGCTTAGGTGTGGCAGCAATAGCACCCCCTAGCCAGCTATTCCAGTCTGTAGTCCGTACTTCCATGATGAAATGTTGCTCCGCGAAAGAAACAAACGAGAGGAACATCACGTCTGTCAAACTTAACCCTCGTTTACACGGAACAAGTTGAGAGGCAAGTCAAGCGTGCAAGTTACTTGGTACAAGTTAATTGTCGTCTATTAACATCTGATGTTTACACACGGCAATTAATCTGTAGCAGGTAACTTGCACACTTGACTTGCCTCTCAACTTGCCCCGTGTAAACGAAGCTTTAAAGACTCCTCGTCCGCGGCTCAGATCACGTCTCTGTTAACATTCTTACCTTTTAACGAGTTAACCCTCCTTTACACCATATCAAGTATGAAAGTTACTTGAACTGGAGAGGAAAGCGAGCAAGTACATGTTCACACATGCCACTTGTCTCTGACTTGACCGGTGTGAACATGTACTTGATCGTTTTCTTCTCCGGCTCAAGTAACTTGCACACTTGACTTGCCTCTCAATCTGCCCCATGAAAACGAGGCTTTGTGTATGTTAGGTCATTGTTACATTTAAAGGTTTCGACTGCCTGTATAGTAATTAAGAAACGGAACATCATCATCAGTTTGGGGCATACGCCAGGGGACGCGTTACTTCACTCACACGCTGGCCACAGTCCTCACGGCCTCTCCGGGTAAGCTTCCAGGCAGACACCCCACCATCCACTTGCCCCAGCTATGAATTCTGTGAGCGCCCCTTTCGTCTTTTCCATCGAGATTTGTCTCTTGTGAAGACAATCCTCTGTGACAATTGTCAAACAACTCCAAGACCTTTGCAAAGCCATATCTTTACAATGAAAACAAAACAAAACAAACAAAAATATTTGTAGCCTATGATTAGCCATGCCTAGCAATCTGAAGGTGGGAAAATTGTATATGTATATGTACAAATATATAAATATACAGATGTATATAATGTATGTGTAGCAATAAAAAAATGTGGGGGGGGAATATTGAATATAGCTTTTTGAAAAAATAATGTCAAGTGAGCGTATAGCTGCTTACCTCTTTGGTTGTCATTTTACGCTGTGAACCAG
>NC_134783.1:52324727-52329727 GCF_046742065.1 Oratosquilla oratoria | reverse complement strand
AAAGAAAATACCTAATCTGGAAATAGCACAGTGATTAGTTATTCAATTCATATTAGATAATGGCAAACAGTAAAAGAAACAAGCATTTTAAGAACGATAAGAACAATGAGAGCAGGTGTGGCTGTCAGACTGCCGGCCATTGGCTCAAACACACGCACAAACTACACCCGCCATTCATCAGGTGGCGCGGCCTCGTCATTCAGTCAACATTAGGCAAAATACCCTTGCCTAATATGAAAATCTTGCTTAAAGTGAACATTAGGCAAGTGTTTTGCCTATTGTGAACATTGGGCAAATTAAATAGCCTAATGTGCACATTAGGCAATTTTCCTGCCTAATGTGCACATTAGGCAATTATCCACATTATGCGTAACATATATATATATATATATATATATATATATATATGTGTGTGTGTGTGTGTGTGTGTGTGTGTGTGTGTGTGTGTGTGTGTGTGTGTGTGTGTGTGTGTGTGTGTGTGTGTGTGTGAGAGAGAGAGAGAGAGAGATAGAGAGAGAGAGAGTGAGTGTGCGTGCGTGTGTGTGTGTATGTATGTGTGTGTGTATGTGTGTGTGTGTGTCTGTGTGTGTGTGTGTGTGCATTTGAAATATAGTTATGCCAACGTTCTCTTCATGAAAAATATATATTTCCTTATCTTTATATTTATTTATGTTTGTATTTTTTGTATTTTGTAGATTTTTATTTATAGTTATGTACTGTATTCTTGCATTCTTACTAATTTAATGTATTTGTTATTCGTGTCTTCACATATTATTGTATTCATGTATTTTTTGTATCTTATGGCCTTGTACTCTCGTATCATTTATTATTTTACTATTGTATTTTTGTATTCTTGTATATTCATATATTCGTATCAACACATTTTGTGCCTCTGCATTTTTCCTATGGACTTTTGATGTAGTGTCTATTCTAGTATTTCTTAATCCCTCTATTCTTGAAACCTTATATTCTTGTATCCATGTATCACTGTATCCTGGTATTCTTGAAACCTTGTATTCTTGTGTCCTTGTATCACTGTACCCTGGTATTCTTGAAACCTTGTATTCTTGTGTCCTTGTATCACTGTATCTTGGTATTCATGTAGCCTTGTATCAGTGTATCCTGGTATTCTTGTAGCATTGTATCATTGTATCCTGGTATTCTTGAAACCTTGTATTTTTGTATCCTTGTATCACTGTATCCTGGTATTCTTGAAACCTTGTATTCTTGTATCCCTGTATCACTGTATCCTGGTATTCTTGAAACCTTGTATTCTTGTATCCTTGTATCACTGTATCCTGGTATTCTTGAAACCTTGTATTCTTGTATCCTTGTATCACTGTACCCTGGTATTCTTGAAACCTTGTATTCTTGTATCCTTGTATCATTGTACCCTGGTATTCTTGAAACCTTTTATTCTTGTATCCTTGTATCACTGTACCCTGGTATTCTTGAAAACTTGTATTTTTGTATCCTTGTGTCACTGTATCCTGGTATTCTTGAAACTTTGTATTCTTGTATCCTTGTATCACTGTATCCTGGTATTCTTGCAACATTGTATTCTTGTATCCTTGTATCACTGTATCTAGGTATTCTTGTAGCCTTGTATCACTGTATCCTGGTATTCTTGTAGCCTTGTATCACTGTATCCTGGTATTCTTGAAACTTTGTATTCTTGTATCCTTGTATCACTGTATCCTGTTATTCTTGCAACCTTGTATATACTTGTATCCTTGTATCACTGTATCCTGGTATTCTTGAAACCTTGTATATACTCGTATCCTTGTATCACTGTATCCTGGTATTCTTGAAACCTTGTATCACTGTACCCTGGTATTCTTGTAACGTTGTGTTCTTGTATCCTTGTATGACTGTATTCTGGTGTTCTTGAAACCTTGTATGTACTTGTATCCTTGTATCACTTTATCCTGGTATTCTTGCAACCTTGTGTTCTTGTATCCTTGTATCACTGCATCCTGGTATTCTTACAACCTTGTATATACTTGTATCCTTGTATCACTGTATCCTGGTATTCTTGTAACGTTGTGTTCTTGTATCTTTGTACCACTGTATTCTGGTGTTCTTGTAACCTTGTATTCTTGTATCCTTGTATCACTGTATTCTGGCGTTCTTGAAACCTTGTATGTACTTGTATCATTGTATCACTTTATCCTGGCATTCTTCCAACCTTGTATTCTTGTATCCTTGTATCACTGTATCCTAGTATTCTTGAAACCTTGTATTCTTTCTCTGTACTGTCCTTAAGTTTTACAATACAGGGTTGATCTACATAACTCACGACTGGAGTATTTATGGCAAAGAATTGAGTCGACCAGCGATGTTGATTTACGATCTTGTGTGAGATGACTCTTATCAAGACGTTATCATACTATACATTCTGAGACACGACCCTGTTCCCCCCACATTTCGTCCGATATATTATGAAAAACGACTGATCGTTGTGGGATTTTCGTTCAGGTTTTGTCCTTTTTCCAGCTCTAAGTTCCTGAAGGTAAAATTTCGTCTGCTGGAGGGTTAGCTGATCTGGGTTTAATACTTTGGTGTCGTGGTTAAGGTGTAGGAAGTTAGCGAACTGGGTTATCTGTCCGCGGAATCAGGATACCATCACCACTAATACCAACACCATTACCACCACCATCATCATATCAACACCCCCACCCTACCACAACTACCACTACCACTACTACCACCACCATAACTACCACTACCAACACGTTTGAAAGCCGAGGAGAAACAAAGTACCGTGGCGTCGCTTTCTTCAGTGACTGGAATACAACGAATGACGTCATTTATATGTTATAACGTCATAATATGACGTCACAATATGACATCTTCAATTGCTGAGAAGGAAAGGCGTGAGGTGACCTAAGGTCAAGGGTTGTCAGACAAGTGGGATTTTTCGTTCGGGGGTGGGGGGGTTGAATTTTGAGTTTTTTGGACGGGGACGGAAGAGGCTAGAAAAGTGTTTTTCAACAGTTGGGCAATCAAGTATTTCAGGTGGGCAATGTAATTCTTAATTGGGGCAATTGAGGGCAACTGAAGAAGTCTGGGTCAAAAATGTTTTATTTTTTATTTTACTCATTTTTTTCATTGATGTTTTGTTCTTTTGAAGTGGTTTTAAACCAAGGTTTTATGTTTTTTTTCGGGTGAAGGGGAGTTTATTTTTCCAAATGATAAGAACTGTGTATCACCACCACATGGGGGACATCAAGGATTAGGTGATTAGGTGGGGCATAAGGGCCAGAAAAAGGTTGAGAACCATTGGGTTAGAATCAAGACCTTTTTTATATATACAATTGGGTATTAGAATATTAGTCTTCCTAAAAACTAAAGCTCTACAGATTCTTCAATCTAAATCATCTTCAAGAAATGGCATTTCTTGAAGTATCACAGACTGAATCGACAGTCAAGAAAAATATTTCACTTTTTGAGTACAAAAAAAGAGAGAAAGAAAAGAAAAATATTTCACTTATTCAATACTGCAGGATAAAAAAAAAAGTTTGCCACTCGAAGAGGAATTTTCACTTGTGAGGGGAACGAGTTTTCAAGATGTGGGAAGAGGAAAATAGGATTTTTTTTTTTTTTATCTACATAGTCTACAAGAAATGAACCATCTTAATCTGTAACTTACTGAATTGACAGTAAAGAAAAAATCTAAAATTTTGAGTAATAAAGGGTTACAAATATGGTCTTCAAGAAATGAACCATCTTTATCTGTAATTGACTGAATTGACAGTAAAGAAAAAATCTAAAATTTTGAGTAATAAAGGGTTACAAATATTGTCTTCAAGAAATGAACCATCTTTATCTGTAATTGACTGAATTGACAGTAAAGAAAAAATCTAAAATTTTGAGTAATAAAGGGTTACAAATATTGTCTTCAAGAAATGAACCATCTTTATCTGTAACTGACTGAATTGACAGTAAAGAAAAAATCTAAAATTTTGAGTAATAAAGGGTTACAAATATGGTCTTCAAGAAATGAACCATCTTAATCTGTAACTAACTGAATTGGAAATAGAGAAAAATATATAAAATTTTGAGTAATGAAGGGTTACAAATATGGTTGAGAGTTACGATTTCAGTTTACCCTTGGATCTCAAGTTTTAAGGAATTTTTTTTAGTGATCAACCGATTGAATGCCAATTGCTTCCCGTTGTCGTATTCACTTAATTATATGGATCAATCTGTAACTATCATAATGTTGTATGGGTAATTGGTATTCTGTATGGGCATGCCTAAGATAGTATGTAGAGGTATGGTAAAGTTATTCTGCGTAAGTATAGCTGTTGTGCGTGTGTGTGTATTTACACATGGTCTTGGATCACGTGTTGGATTCGTGATCGACAGCGATTTCCCTCCCGGAAGAAAGCTCAGAGCTCCTATATGACCAATCTATGGGTAATGCTGTGACCTTACATGTACACACATCCAACTCCCAGCCCACAAGAGTGGAAGTAACGACTCGCAGAGCAGCAATACTGAAATTATTTACTGTGTGTGTGTGTGTGTGTGTGTGTGTGTGTGTGTGTGTGTGTGTGTGTGTGTGTGTGTGTGTGTGTGTGTGTGTGTGTGTGTGTGTGTGTGTGTGTGTGTGTGTGTGTGTGTGTGTATGTGTGTGTGTGTGTATTCACTTGGTCTTTGGATCACGTGTTGGACTCGTGATCGACAGCTATTTCCCTCCTGGAAGAGAGCTCAGAGCTCGTAGGTCCGATCTATGGGTAATGCTATGACCTTGCACACACACACACACACCCAACTCCCCGCCCACGAGAGTCAGAGTAACGACCCGAGGCACAGTGATACCGAAATAATTTCGGCCCTGGGCAGGATTCGAACTGGGTACTGGGAGCACTTCTACTTCCCAGTTCAGCGCTCTACCAATATTGCCACCGAGAGAGAGAGAGTGTGTGTGTGTGTGTGAGTGTGTGTGTGTGTGTGTGTGTGTGTGTGTGTGTGTGTGTGTGTGTGTGTGCGCG
>NC_134783.1:52314727-52317227 GCF_046742065.1 Oratosquilla oratoria | reverse complement strand
TCAGTATGTAACATCTTTGATATAAGCAACAATGAAAAATAAACACTGGCAAGTAGTAATTCAAGCAGATCGCAGCTGTATATCTTATGGTCATTCCCATTGTCTTTGATATTCCATATGCGTTCGAGTGTAGCTTGAAAGTGATTTGCATAAAATAAATATGTTTATTTCAATTACCGTTATAATGAAAGTGGCTATGTCAAACTGATAATGCGTAAGAAAGTGTTAATAAAACATTATATATCTTTCTTGGCTTCCATAAAAAAATAATTTTATTTTTCATGACAAATTTCATTCCAAGTGAGCTATTACGTTTTCTTTAACAAACTTGTCACGATCATTTTGCGTGCCAAAACAAAATCAATTAAGAACCAATTAAGATTATTTTATTCAATTATATATAATTTCGTATTTTAGATGAATAATGGAAGAGAAAAAATCGAAATATTAAAGAAAATGCTTAATTGCTTCCTGAACCAAAGGAACAGCGAATCTACCAAAATGTCGACAAACACGACTTGACTTGAAAGTGTTGTTGGTTTGAGTTTTGTAGTATAGTGAGAAAGAAAATTGAAAATGTAAGTGTTTACCCGTTTTAAACATTTTCAAAACTATACTATTATAGCGTACGTCTTATAGATAATTCAAGACAACAAAATGTGTTACATTATGGATTATAGACGCAATATAAGGTGAGTTTTTAATCGATCTTCAATACCTTGACGTTGAAACGTTGTTTCTATATTTTGTCAAACTATTTTTCTATTTGTGTATACCACTGCATCATTACAAAATGTCACTTGATTAGTTTAGAATTATTAAAAAGAAAATTGGTATATATCAATGAACAATAAAATTTTGATAAATGACAAAAGCAGAGTTAAAATAACTTTGAAATATCAATCAAATTTCAGTTGTCTTTTTTCACAAAATTAAAAAAAAAATTCGTTCTATAAATTTTTATGGTATTTTCTAATTCGTGACCACATTAGAATAATCATTAATGATGTTTCTGAGCTTTGTGAAACACCGAATGATTATTGATAAATTACTAAGGAAGAGAACATAAGAACATAAGAATGAAGGAGACTGCAAGAGACCATAAGGCCTACACTAGGCAGTTCCGTATTCATCACCACCTGTCATCCCCATCCATAAAGTTGTCTAATCGTTTCTTAAAACAACTGGTTACTAAGTTTATTCCATTCGTCGACCACCCTATAAGTAAACCAATTCTTGCCTATTTCCTTTTTAAATCTAAATTTGTCCAGTTTATAACCATTACTGCGAGTCCTGCCCTGTTGTTTTAATATGATGACCTTGTTTGCATTACCATTGTTAATTGAACACCTTTATTAGATCACCCCGCACTCTGCGTCTTTCCAGAGAGTGTAAGTAGGTGAATTGATGTCCATTCTGTAGGACGTAGACCAAAATTGTACCGCATAGTCAAGGATGGGTCCAACTATCGCTAGATAGAGTTTAATAATTACCTCTGCACTTTTATTCGTTACCGTCCTAGCAATGAAACCTAATGCTCTGTTAGCTTTATTCCTGGCGCTAATGCACTGTTTCCTGGTTTTAAGGTCCGGACTTACTAGAACTCCCAAGTCTCTCTCGCACTCAGTTTTCTCTAAAAGCGTGTTATCTAAGCTGTATCTATTTTCAGGGTTGTGTAGCCCTACGTTTACCACGCTACACTTAGAGATATTGAAGTTCATTTGCCATTTTACCGACCATGTGAACAATTTGTTAAGATCCTGCAGAATCTCTGCGTCGTCTCCTGACCTAATTCGGTGTCCTATTTTAGTGTCGTCCGCAAACTCACTAACATCACTATTTATCCCGCCGTCTAAGTCGTTTATGTACATAATGAACAACGAGGGACCCAGAACCGAGCCCTGGGGGACCCCACTAGTAACATTGCCCCACCTAGATTTTACTCCATTTATGATGACCCGCTGTTTTCTGTTACTAATCCAAGCTCTAATCTATTCTAACACTTTTCCTCCTATGCCATGGGCTTTGATTTTATTTAGTAGTCTCTGGTGTGGCACCTTGTCGAACGCTTTGCTAAAGTCAAGGTAAGCTTTGCTAAAGAGGAAGGAAGGAAGAGGAAGGAGAGAAGAGGAAGGAGAGAAGAGGAAGGAAGGAAGAGGAAGGAAGGAAGAGGAGGAAGGGAGGAGGAGGGAGGGAAGAGGAAGGAGAGAAGAGGAAGGAAGGAAGGAAGAGGAGGAAGGGAAGAGGAGCGAGGGAAGAGGAAGGAGGGAGAAGGAGCGAGGGAAGAGGAAGAATGGAAGAGGAGGCAGGGAAGAGGAGAGAGAGAGGAGGAGAGAGGGAAGAGGAGGAGGAGGAGGAGGGAGGAAGAGAAAGAGGAGGGAGGGAAGAGGAGGAGAGAAGAAAAGGGACCAAAAAAGTGATATTTTGCCTTTTTTATTTGATTTGTATTCAAATACGTTAATACAAGTGAGAATAAGTGAATAAACAAATTAATGAATAA
>NC_134783.1:52289727-52307227 GCF_046742065.1 Oratosquilla oratoria | reverse complement strand
ACACACACACACACACACACACACACACACACACACACACAGAATCTGATCAAATGGGATGATAGAAATATAAGAGGACACGGAAAGAAAATCAATAAAGACAGCTATAGAAGAGATCTGAAAAAGAACAGCTTTCCTCACCGAGTAATAGACAGTTGGAACAAGTTAGATGAGAAAGTGGTGTGTGCAAAAACAATGCATGAATTTAAAAATAATTATGATAAAATGAGATATGAAGACGGGACACCACGAGCATAGCTCCCCTTCCCGTAAAATACAACTAGGTAAATACAACTAGGTAAACACACACGCACACACACACACGTACGTCCATAAACGATATGATGAATTGGAGAGGAGACAGGACACTATAGTTAGGTAAATACACGCTCGTTTCTGTACGATGACACATAACATGGACTTAATTTTGGCTAAATCAAACAATTTAATTTATTTGAGAGGAATCACTTTGATATGGTAACGATAATCGGGATCCACCCTTTCTGTATATGGGTTATATATACGGCCGAGGGATCTGTGACGTCATTCAGGACAAATGTAGAGAGGGAAGACTCAAATGATGACGTAGATGGCTGATGTCACCGTGGGTGTCCACGTAAGTCACTATGGGTAACGTGGTAAGTCACTCGGGTAACTTATGATGTACTTTAGGACGATGTGTGGAGTGATAGCCGGTGACGTCACGGGTGGGGGAAGGTAGGAGGGCGTGAGGGAGTCAAGAGGCTAAGGCCCCTTTCATACTCGGCAACTAGTGACCGTCACTAGTGGCGGTCACTAGTTGCCTAGTGTGAAAGTCTCGGGCAACTGCAAGCGACCAGTGGCCGTCACCGAGTTGTGGAATCCTTTCTCATCATCTCATTAGTCGAAAGAATGGCATCAATGGAGGAGGTGCTTCTGTTGGCTTTGCTGGTCAAGATAAAGAGACAGTCGGTGACGGCAACTGCCAGTGACGGTCACTTGTTACCGGAGCGGGCAACAGCCATAGCTTGTTGCGCAACCGGGCAACCGCGGTGACGTAGTGTGAAAGGCTCAATTTAAAATAATGGTAGGCAACTAGTGACGGTCACTAGTGACGGTCACTAGTGACGGTCACTAGTTGCCTAGTGTGAAAGGGACCTAAAGAAGACGGATCGAAAGGTTATGTGATGTTGGATCCATCGAAAGTCTAAACCAGCGTTTCCCAACCTTTTCCGACCATAGCACCCCCTGTTGTCTAAGCAGTCCAGCACCCCTATCGGGTTATCAAAAGGATAAAAGAAAGTGAATTGTACTGCTTGATGATTTATTTTCTTGATTCCTTAGAACTGAAACAAATTGACAATATTGTTTGTAGAAGAAATAAGAACAACCTAGAAAAATGAGATAGCATGGAAATAAGTCAAATATGCACAACTGGGTAATCAGTGATGCATGTATCAATGTGATTTTTGTGTGTATTACTTCCCAGCACCCACTATAATTGACTTCAGCAACCCCAGGTTGGGAAACGCTGGTCGAAAGGCTTCTTTACTGTTGAAAGATTTTTTTTTTCTGCTTGTTATTTTTCTTTATTTTATATTTTTTATATTTCTATTAATTATTTTTTATTATTTATTTTTCATTTTTTTTTTTTTTTTACATCTTTAGTATTGAAACTATTCTTGTGTAAGGTGAAATATTTTTTGTTTGTTATTTTTATTTATTTCATATTTTTATATTTATATTTATTATTTTCATTTTTTATTTATTTATTTATTATTATTATTATTATTATTATTATTATTTTTTTTTTTTTTTTTTTTTGCATCTTTAGTATTGAAACTATTCTTGTGTAAGGTGAGAAAGATGGAAGAGGGAGAATGGAAGGCTGCTGCTTTAAAAGCCAATTTCTTCACCGAGAAAAAAAAAGAAAAGAAAAGAAAAACACGCAACAAAATCTATTCCACGGCTAAACCCATAGGTAAACACGCTGATGTTCTTCGTGTTTCCAACACGCCAAACCCATAAACTCCCTTCAGACAAAGAAACATTTTCGGAGCTGCCGTCAAAACAGAGGAAGCAGAAATAAGCAAATGAATAAATAAATGAATAGATAAATATACAAATAAACGTATACATATAAAGAAATAAAGGAATGAATAAAATAAATGTATTAGTTAACGAATAGGTGAATAGGTATACATATATAAATAGATAAGCAAATAAAAGATAGATAAATCAATTGATGAATAACTGAATAAATTAATAAAATAAAATCAACTTATATCATCATTGTCACCAACCTCACCCGGACCAACCAATCCATCTCTTGTATCTCATCCAATAGGTCTGGCCCAATCCTCTCCCCCTAATCTCTTCCAATCCACCAATCGGGATAACATTATCCTTGACCTCCCAATCACCTCTAATCCTAACAGCATCCCTCTTCTCTGTCTCGCCCAATCCATGGTAACCTGAGCCTGAAGTGTTATACGAAGTTCTCGCGTAACCAGTCTACAGAGGCCCATGGGCGTCTTCGTAGCATAGCAAGTTTGATTAGCAAATCCAAATTTAACTCCCTCTGATTCTGTCCCCTCTGTGAATGTGTGTGTGTGTGTGTGTGTGTGTGTGTGTGTGTGTGTGTGTGTGTGCGTGTGTGTGTGCGTGTGTGTGTGTGTGTGTGCGTGTGTGTGTGTGTGTGTGTGTGTGTGTATGCGTGTGCGTGTGTGTATGTGTGTGTAATTCACCATGGTCTTGAATCACGTGTTGGACTCGTGATCGATAGCTATTTCCCTCCCAGAAGAGAGCTCAGAGCTCATATATGATTGATCTATGGGTAACGCTGTGACCTTACACGCACACATACCCCAAACTCCCCCGCCACGAGAGTTGGAGTAACGAATCGCAACGCAGTGATACTGAAATTATTTCAGCCCTGGGCGGGATACGAACTCGGACCGCTGTAGTAGAGGTTGCGAACGCTACCACTGCGCAGTGTGTGTGTATGTGTGTGTTTGTGTGTTTGTGTGTGTGTGTGTGTGTGTGTGTGTATGTGTGTGTGTGTATGTGTATGTATGTATGTATGTATGTATGTATGTATGTATGTATGTATGTATGTATTTGTTGGGGGAGATTCTGGTGACATACCAAAGGAAATTAATGTTTCTGGACGTATTTCAGACACGGGCCGTCGCCCTGGCTGGCAGTAGGTGGGACTAAAGAGAAGAGGGGGGAAAATCACGGTGGGCGGTGGTACGGAAAGAAGAATGGGAAAAGTATGTTTGTACATCAGGGCTTAGGCTGACAATACAGACATTTTTAAATCGGCTTCGATTTTTTTTTTTTTTTTTTTTTTTTTTTTTTGGGAGGGGGGCACGTTCTCGGGTTGTGTAGGCATAATGTTACCATCAGTACCATTTTTTTTTAACAATTTATTTCCAACCATGTTTACAACATTTTCCCCTGAAGGTACTGACAGTCCTTGGACGTTCGTATCGTATCCAAACAACACAAAGCTTTGGAGTAGCGTTTAGACAATTCAATCCAAAAAGTGAAAATAAAATAAAATGAGTAAATAAAGGGATAAAACAAATTTATGAATAAATGAATAAATAAATAAACAGATATGAATAAATAGAAAAATAGGTCAACAAAATGAGGATGAAGGTGTTAAGCAAACCAGTTAGTGAGGTTAATCGAGTGTGTTAGTACCCCG
This sequence comes from Oratosquilla oratoria, assembly GCF_046742065.1. NCBI lineage: Eukaryota > Metazoa > Arthropoda > Malacostraca > Stomatopoda > Squillidae > Oratosquilla > Oratosquilla oratoria. The sequence continues at coordinate 52,303,533 of NC_134783.1, read as the reverse complement.
GTTCGAGTCCCCACCCGGTTAATTTGTTCATTCCTCTTCATACTTAATTTTTTGCAATAGAAGCTTCATAATCTATGTTTCCTTTATGTTAGCTACATGAGCCAGAGGAACAGAAGGAAACTTATTTCTATTGTGGAGCAAAATAGCTTTTGGCTCACTTTTGAAGCGTCAAGACACAAGCGCCACTCATTCCAGTCATATCTATGGTTAAGTTCCTCCATAACAGAATATACATCATTGCAAAACACCACACCATCCTTAAGTGAGAAAAACTGTTCAAAATCTCAATGTCGCTTACGATAAAGGCTAATGTAGAGACATTGGGACAAATTATAGGAAAGGTAGGGGGGGAAACACGGGTCTTTATCTGAATATCGAGTTTATTCCTGACCGGTCAGGAATAAGCTCTGAAGAAGCTATTGTAAGCGAAACCGGTCAGGAATAAACTTGATATTCAGATAAAGACCCGTGTTTCCCTCTCCACCTTTCCCATAATAAGAGCTAACTTTGGATTCTTTCTGGAGAAGATTCCAACCCTTTAACCTGGAAACAAGAAGTTCAGATCGCTTTTTTGACAAGTTTAGGTCCCGCAAAAGATCATTCAGATCTCCCTGATTCAATTAATATAGTTCACTTGAGGAACAGATTGGCCGAAAGTGCATAACAATCTCACACATTGTTGCCAGACTCAGAGCTGTCAACCGCTTAATTGAAATTTATCCCACGTAACCCACGTAACGTAACATACTACAGAGCACAAAAAAAGGTGGGTGACGGAAAAGAATTGACATTATTTTTGGATTTTGCATGCAAAAACATATAAGATACAGTTATTGTTTTCCTTGGGACAAATTATTTGTTGACCAGTGTAATTATCACTCCCAAGTTACAATTATCCTTTCCTTTGGAATTGGCTCCTTGTGCGTGAGAGCATGTTTCACCATGGCCTTGGATCACGTGCTGGACTCATGATCAACAGCTACTACCCTCCCAGAAGAGATCTCAAAGCTCATGTATGACCGATCTATGGATAATGCTGTGACCTCACACACACACACACACACACACACACACACACACACACACACACACACACACACACACACACACACACACACACACACACACACACACACACACACACACACAAAACTCCCCGCCCACGAGAGTTGGAGTAACGGCTCACAGCGCAGCGATGCTGAAATTATTTCAGCCCTGGGCGGGATTCGAACTCGGACCGCTGAGTTAGCAGTTGTGAATGCTACCACTGCGCCGTCGACCCGCGTACGTGCGTGTGAGTACATGTGTACACGCACAGACGTGTCTCTGTACCCATCATAAGGAAACCCACACGTGCACGCACACGCACACACACACACACACACACACACACACACACACACACACACACACACACACACACACACACACACACACACACACACACACACACACACACACACACACACACACACACACACACACACACAAAAAAAAAAAAAAACAACAACGTGAAAGCAAGACCCAGTGTATAAAATCCTCACCCGCGGCGAGACTCAATCGGAGCATGTTAAGAGACCATAGGTGTCACCCGCGTCCCTTTGTTCTGCGGCCGGGGGGAGGCCGGGCGGCAGGGGAGAGGCCGGGCGGCCGGGGGGCCTGGGGACCGTGACATAAGCCCCGGCACTCGCTCGGGAATAACCCGGACCCGTCTTTAGCCGATGTCACGGATGGGGGAAGACAATGCTGTGAGGTTCATTCCATGTTTGTAATGGTTCCCAGCTGGAAGTAAACGTTGTCCTGAAGGGTGCTTGCGTGCGTGCGTGTATGTGTGTGCGCTGTTGCGTGTGTGTATGTGAGTGTGTGTGGTGTGTGTCTGTATGTGTGTGTTTGGTTGCGTGTGTGTGTGGTGTGTGTTTGTGTGTGTGTGTGTGTGTGTGTGTGTGTGTGTGTGTGTGTGTGTGTGTGTGTGTGTATGCTCGCATCCTTGTTATGCAACAATTTCTGTCACAAACTGCGAATGAGTGGACTAAGGGACGGTACATCAAAAAGTATAATAACTTATCGATTAATGAATTTAGAATATTAATAAATTAGAAATTAAAAGTACTAATAAATCGAAAAAATAATAACTTTAACAATACTTGTGATGGTTAGAACGGAGAGTATAAATATAAAGAATACACTTGGTTAATACAATTAATCGGGTTAGCGCGTCGTTACTTGCGGCGCAAGTCGAGGGGGATGGTGGTTCGGACCCTGCCACCGGCAAAGTTGAACCAAGGGTATTATGGTTCATTAAATTCCACGTTACAAAGTCCTCTGTGAGGGGTACCGTCCTAGCCTTCCGAGAAGGGGGAGTTTGTGACGTTAAATCATATCATCATATATCAAAGATGATGCATTTGTGGGCACCCTAAATGTTATTTTGCGAATAAAGCTGATTACTTGAAATGTTTTCTATACAATATTCGCCTTAAAATTACTTTCATTGATCAGAAATTAATATATATACATATCAAGTGAACATAATGTAAGTATGTATATGCGCATGCGTGTGTGTGTGTATGTAATGTATGTATGTATACATGTAAGTATATATGTGCGAATGCGTATGTGTGTATGTATGTAATGTATGTATGTATGTATGTATGTATGTATGTATGTATGTATGTATGTATGCATGTATGCACGTATGCATATATGTCTGTCTGCCTGCTTGCCTGCCTGCCTATCTGTATGTATAATATTTTGCTATCATAGCAAAAACTAATTGGCGAGTTAATGATTTAATATGCATCTGAATAAACTCCTCAAACTTTAGCCAAACTAAAACGAACAGGCTACCCCATGATATGACGGAAAAGGTGAATTATCATGGCTGCCCATGGTACAGATATGGATTAAAAAAGAAATCCCTAGAGGCTGTTTTTTGTTTGTTTGCGTGCTTGTCTCTACCCTTAGGGCATCATGCAAGCACCACGTTGCACGCTCGGCCTCAAACGTTATCATATATTTGAGTAAAAGTCACGATATAATTGCTTTTATGTTTTAGATGCTCGACGTTATCAATTTTGATTAGAAATTATAATATTTTCTTTATTATATTGTGCGCTTTTGGCGTCATCGGAAGCGTGACGGTTTCGCATTCACTTAGTTGTGGGTTCGAGTCCCCTCCACTCTTCCCAGCAGAGGCTTGCGTGCCCCAACAGTCCTAAAAAATAGGGAAAAGGTGACTTCTTCGGCTATGACTACTCAGCGCCTCCTGGCGTAGACTCCTGATCACCTTTTTATTACCTCCTTTGGTAACAATCGTATGAAACTTTTGTCTTCTGGGTCATGAAACAAGGGAATACAAGGGACATTATATTCTGTCTTACAAAATATTCTAAGGCACTTGTTGGGGCTAAACCTAAACAGAAATTAGTGGCTCTGAATTAGTTTACTAGATATACAAAAAACTATTCCGTCCAAATAAAGCATAACAATTAGTAATTGTCATGTTGAATGGGGAATTCATTCATCTAAATTGATTCCACTTCGAAGTCTATTTCTGTCAGTGTATTGACGTAACATTACAAAATTTATTCTGGTTAAATTGTACAAGCGGATTATCAAAGGGGAAAATGATTTTTTTCATACAAAACTCTTGATTTAAACATTTAGATACATTTCGCTACCGACAAAGTGTCTTTCTATTTACATACTAAAAACTTTTCCCCCTTATTAGGTAGGTAGCCAAAGTTAAAGGCACGTACCTCCTCCCACCCATTCCACTCCCATCCCCCCACCCCCACCCCCCTCTCATCATAGCTCCTCCTGGATGACGGGTCATCCCTGTATCTCGCCCACCGCCCTGGGTCAGAAGCAATATAGCTAAGATACAATACATCCACAGCAAGGCCGCTTCATTAAATCGGCCACAGGGTGTTATGGAGATGAATAGAATCCCATGACGTCATCCAGAAGGAAAATGAAAAGTACCATATGGTATTAGAAGCGTCTGGAAAATGCAATGATCCAACCAATAGGGTCTCATGAAAATGAATGGAATGGTTTGGTGGTTGTAGGAATAATATGAAGAGTATCTCACAGCACGGAACAAGCTACTTCCTGTCTATATATATATTTTTTTTATCATTTAATTTTTGTTTATTTGTATATTTATTTATATATTATTCATTGTTATCTAATAATTTTATTTATTTTGTTTATTTATATATAATTTTAGTGTTTATTTATTCTATTTTTTTTTTCTTCTATTTTTCGTTATATTTTTTCTCTGGGTGGAATATACATCGTACGTCCGCCAACACGATCACCCTACGTACAATAACATGGGCAGGTTTCCCGGCGTCGCATGTGAGTAGGGTACCGGACCCCGGATTCAACTAGTCTGCCTTACAAGTTTCAGTGCCCTCGACCGAGCAGGGAGGAAAGGTGTGTTCCTTGATTAGACTTGCCCGTCTTGTGTTAGGGATCGAGTGATGCGGGGACAGTACAAGGGTATATGACATGTTAAGACGTGTGTAGTTTTTAGCTCTGGCATATAGAAAACGTAACGTCGATCAGACACCAGGAGAGGAACTCCAATGACGTGGTAAGTTTGTATTTTTGTGTAATTTTTTTTCTTCTTCTTGTGAGCGAGGTTAGTAAAAGTGACGTTTCGAATGCGGAATAAGGTTACTAGCCTTCAGCAGATGTTACGGGTGTTGGGTTGTGTTTGGAATTGGGAGGTTCTTGGATGTCGGGGAAGGGGGAAAGAGTGTGGTTTGTTTGGGGGAGATGAGGTAGACCAGTTGAAAGCAGCCTCTCTGGGTGAAAGGTTGGAGGAAAGGTGACGGGGTGGTGGTGAAACGGAGAGAGGGAGAGAGGGAGGGAGAAAGAACCGAGGTTGGGTTTCGCTACGTTCGCTGTGTACCGTAAACGTTTAATCCAACAACACTTGTTTCTGAGTTATTCTATTAAACGTTCCCCGTTCGTCCTATAGGCTGAACGTTGCCGCCAGGGACCAAGTTAAGTTTCAAATTGTCCCGTTCAGCTGGTTATCCTCTTGGTCGTTAGTTAGCGGGTTTTTGTGTAGTTTATGAAGGTTTGGGATCATGATAACAGTTGGAGCGGTGAAGGCATGCGTCATGCTCCTTTGAGCATTAACAGACGTCACAGCCGTCCAAGGAGCATATTGTCTGAGTAGCATGCGCGCGGGTACGTGCATGAGCGTATACGCTCTCGCACGCGCGCGCGGACACACACACACACACACACACACACACACACACACACACACACACACACACACACACACACACACACACACACACACACACACACACACACACACACACACACATACATACAAACACACACACACGGGCACATACACAGGGGGCACACAGACAGACACACACAGACACACAGACACCCAAACACAAAGATAGGGAAACATTGAGACACATACACAGATACAGACCAGCATACAGATCCACATACATAACCATATACAGACCCATATGTAGACCCACATACATACACACATACAAGCACACATACAGGCACCCGCGTGAGCGCGAACACACACACACAAACACACGCACACACACACGCACACACACACACACACACACACACACACACACACACACACACACACACACACACACACACACACACACACACACACACACGGCTGTTTGTATACATATATATATATATATATTTTTTTTTTAAGAAAAGGGAAATTATGGTTACAACGAAATACAGTGGCTACTATTTGAGATCTGATTACTTTTTGGGCGAGTTACTTCGTGCATTCTTGGTTGAAAATTTCAACCCCCTGTGCTGTTTGAAAGTACCACCACAAGGCTGAAAAAAGTCGTTTGCCGCCAACCAGAATAAAATCAGTGCCTCTCTGGCCCGGAAGTGGGAGAGGCAATCGATAATAAATAAATGAATAAATAGATAAGTAAATAAACAAGTAAATAAATAAAATAGAAGTTAATAAATAAAAACTAAATAAATAAATCAACAAATAAAATGAACAAATAAAATATAAATACAGAAATAAATAAGATCAATAAATAAATGAAAATAAATGAATAAATAAATAAGATAAAATCACAAAAATGAGGAGTTTGTATTCTTCGGTACAGACACGGTAGTGTAGCGTTGCGTTTGTCCCTTTTCAAAACATTGACGCACTCTGAATATTTTATTCTGGCTAGAGACAAACTTTTTTTTTTTTTAATGAAGGACCCTAGGCTGAACGGGGTCGTGGTCGATCGTCACCCCGTCCAATTCCGTGGCCATGGCTCACCTGAATAGAATCGTTTGGATTCAGACGAAAATTAAAGGAAGAGGGCAACCCGCTGTGTTGAAGGGAATTCACGAGATTCTGAGAATGATGAGAAGAGCTAAAGTCAGGTATGGTGTGAGATGAGAGCAAGAATGAATTGGCGCTCAGAATGTAAGAGGAGGTGTGGTTGTGGTGGCTGTGGTTGTGGTGGCGGTGAATGTGGTGGTTATAGTTGAGGTGGTCGTATTGTGGTTATGATAGTAGTGGTAGCGGTGGTGAAGAATGGTTTAACAATGGTGGTGGTGTTAATGGTGTAAGTGATGGGAAAAGAAGGAGGAAAGGAGAATTTGGAGGAAACAAAGAAAGAGAATGAAGAAGGGGCGGAGGAAGGAGAGATAGATAGATAGATAGATAGAGAGAGAGAGAGAGAGAGAGACAGAGAGAGAGAGAGAATAAGAGGATGTGGGAAAAGTAGTGAGGATGGTGTCGGTGTTGGTAATGTTGGTGTTCGTGGTTGTGGTGGTGGTGTTGGTGATGGTGTTGATGGTGTTGGTGATGATGGTGGTGGTGTTGATGATGAGTATTGTTGGAGGTGATGTTGATAATGGTGGTGGTGGTGTTGATGATGGTATTGTTGTTGTAGTCGATGGTATTGGTGGTGGTGTTGATGATGGTATCGTTGTCGGAGGTGATGTTGATGGTGGTGGTGTTGATGATGGTATTGTTGTTGGAGGTGATGTTGATGATGAAGGTGTTGGTGTTGTTGGTGGTGGTGATGATGGTATTATTGTTGGAGGTGATGATGATGGTGTTGGTGGTGGCGCTATGGTGGTGTTGATGGTGGTTTGATGATGGAGGTGGTGTTGGTGCTGGTGTTCGTGGTGTAAATGGCGTTGGTGGTGGTGGTGATAATGACGGGAAAATGGGGAAGAAGGAGAACATATACAAGACGGGATAAATGTAACAAGAAAAGAAATGGGAACAAGAAAATAAGAATAAGATTTAACAGAGGACAGTAATTAGAGTGAAACCAAGCAGAGAGAAAGAAGAAACGAGAGGAGAAAGAGAGAGAAGTGAACAGAGAAAGAGAGAGAAAGTAAAGGAAAGAAAGAGAGAAAAAGAGTGTTAAACACGTCGTACACTGGAAGAAGAGAAAATGTACGAAAAACTAGTGGAAGAGAGAGAGAGAGAGAGAGAGAGAGAGAGAGAGAGAGAGAGAGAGAGAGAGAGAGAGAGAGAGAGAGAGAGAGAGAGAGAGGAAGATAGTGTCAGACGCACGCGCGCACATACACACACACACACACACACACACACACACACACACACACACACACACACACACACACACACACACACACACACACACACACACACGCACGCACGCACGCAATAGATGTCGATTGTGTTAGGTTTCCTTAACTGACGAAGAAATGAACCACAGAAATGAAGGGGTTAATCGAGAGATAACTAAATAGATAGCAAGAGAGAGAGAGAGACAGAGAGAGGGAGGGAAAAAGAGAAAGAGAGAAAGAGAGAGAGAAAGAGAGAGTGAGAGTGAGAGAGAGAGAGAGAGTGAGAGAGAAAGAGTGAGACAGACAGACAGACAGACAGAAGGCAGACAAAAGACAGAGAGAGAGAGGGAGAGAGAGAGAGAGAGAGAGGGTGGTGACCCTGTCATAAATAAAATCGTTTGACGCCAGGAATAAAAAGAAAACCTCATGAATTAGTGATATAATGGGGGTAACAATACTTCGAATAATCAAGAGAAACAAAGTAAATTGCGACTTACGACGTTGCAAATCGGAAGTTTGTTGACGAAAAGAAAATGAGTTAAACTTGAGAATAAACAGACAAATAAGTGATGATCCTTCAGTACACTGACTTGCAAAAAGACGTCCGCTTCGGTGATGATGAAACAAAGTGAGGACAACTGAGTGTGAAGAGAAGAGAAGGAAGAAAGGAAGGTGGAAAAGAAGAAAGAATAGATGAAGATAATGTGAAGTAAATTGAGTGTGGAGAGAAGATAAGGAAGAAAGGAAGAATGAAAAGAAGAAAGAATAGATGAAGATAATGTGAAGTAAATTGAGTGTGGTTAGAGGAGAAGCAAGAAAGGAAGAATGAAAAGAAGAAAGAAATAGACGAAGATAATGTGAAGTAAATTGGGTGTGGAGTGAAGAGAAGGAAGAAAGGAAGAATGAAAAGAAGAAAAAGAATAGACGAAGATAATGTGAAGTAAATTGAGTGTGGATAGAGAAGGAAGAAAAGAAGAACGAAGAGAAGAAAGAAAGAATAGACGAAGATAATGTGATGCATACTGAGTGTAGAAAGAAGATAAGGAAGAAAGGAAGAATGAAAAGAAGAAAGAAAGAAACAGACGAAAATAATGTGAAGCAAATTGGGTGTGAAGTAAGAAAGGAAGAATAAAGAGAAGAAAGAAAAGAATCAATAAAGATAATCTGAAGAAAACTGAGTGTAGAGAGAAGATAAGGAAGAAAGGAAGAATAAAGAGAAGAAGAGAAGAATAAATGAAGATAATGTGAAGCAAACTGAGTGTAGAGAGAAGGAAGGAAGGATGAAGAGGGAATTGAATGAATGACGAAAAGAATAAAAGAAAGAAGGAAGTAAAGGATTACCCGGCATTGTGAAGAATTGACAAACCGGATTGTGTACGAGTCCAAGACATGAACGAGCAAGGCGACATGCTCGTAGCAACTCGTGCTGTGTTGGGGATGGTGTTGAAGGATGGTGATGGTGTCGAAAGATAAAGAAAATGGTGTTGAAGGATAGTGGGGATGATGCTGAGAGGGGGGAGGTGATGGTGTTGAAGGATGGTGGGGATGGTGCTAATATTGAAAATGGTGTTGAGGGAGGGAAATGGTGGTGTTGAAGGATGGTGATGGTGTCGAAAGATAATGAAAATGGTGTTGAAGGATAGTGGGGATGATGCTGAGAGGGGGGAGGTGATGGTGTTGAAGGATGGTGGGGATGGTGTTAATATTGAAAATGGTGTTGAGGGAGGGGAATGGTGATGAAGGATGGTGGGAATGGTGTTGAGAGATGGTGAAAATTGGGTTGAAGGATGGTGGGGATGGTGTTGAAGGATGGTGGAGATGGTGCTGAGGGATTGTCTTGAAGGAGTTGAAGGAATGTGGGGATGGTGTTGAATGATTGTGAAATGGTATTGAGGGAGGGAGATGATGGTGTTGAAGGATGGAGGGGATGGTGTTCAAGGATGGTGAAAAAGGTGTTGAAGGATGGTGGGGATGGTGTTGAAGGATGGTGATGGTGCTGAGGGATGGTGTTGGAGGAGTGTGGGAATGGTGTTGAGAGATGGTGAAAATTGTGCTGAAGGATGGTGTTGAAGGACGGTGGCGATGGTGTTGAAGGATGGTGATGTTGAGGTATGGTTGGGATGGTTTTGAAGTATAGTGAAAAGGGCGTTGATGGATGGTGAGGATGGTGTTGAAAGATGGTGGGAATGGTGTTGAAGAATGGTGGGAATGGTGTTGAAGAATGGTGGGGATAGTATTGAAAGATGGTGTTGAAGGATGGTGGGGATAGTATTGAAGAATGGTGTTGAAGTATGGTGGGAATGGTGTCAAGGGATGGTGATGATGTTGAAGGATGGTGGTGATGGTGTTGAAGGATGGTGGGGATAGTATTGAAGGATGGTGGGGATGGTGTTGAAAGATGGTGGGGATGGTGTTGAAGAATGGTACTGGTGTTGGAGAACAAAGAAGATAATATTAGAGAATGGTGAGGATAGTGTTTAAGGGAGAGAGTAATTTAGGTATTAGAGAGAGTATTGATATGTTTCTCCGTAAAAAATAGAAACTACCCCAAAGCGAGGCCAGGATAGGAGCTCCAACTAATGAGTCCAGCACGTGATCCAATACCATAGTGATTCACTATGGTATTGGATCACGTGCTTGACTCGTGAGTTAGAGCTATAATCCTTTCAGATGAGAGCTCAAACACGGCCCGCATTTTTGTGTGTGTGTGTGTGTGTGTGTGTGTGTGTGTGTGTGTGTGTGTGTGTGTGTGTGTGTGTGTGTGTGTGTGTGTGTGTGTGTGTGTGTGTGTGTGTGTGTGTGTGTGTGTGTGTGTGTGTGTGTGTGTGTGTGTGTGTGTGTGTGTGTGAAATGGAAATAGTTTGGTGCATTATGACGGAATGTAGAGTAACGACGTACATAGAGGCCATCATCTATAAATACACACATGACGTCACAGGGTTGTACCAGGTCATGGGGTCTGCAGTGAAGTTCTTTATACATGTCGTTCTTTCTGATGTAAGAGGACTATAAATATATGAATATATATATATATATATATATATATATATATATATATATTTATATATGTACAACACTGAATGGGTCCCAGTGAACAGATATACATTTTTATCAACCACAATCCACTTTAATTCTAAGCCATCAACATCGAAAGACTCGCGGAGGCCAACATGCAGAAATTGAAACGTGGTACGGGTTAAGTCACTAACACTTGTCACGTGCTAGCCCGGGTTCATGTACATGTATATATAAATGCACAACACTGAATGGGTACTGGTGAACAGATTTACATTTATCAACCACAATTCACTTTGATTCTACGCCATCAACATCGAGAAACTCGAAGAGGCATACATGCAAAAATTGAAACGTGGTACAGCCAAGGACTCGAACGTTCAAGTAGAGTGTAGAGAACAATATTAAAGTGTCTTTTTCATTTATTTATGTATTTGTTGATCTCATTTTGTCATCAAACTGTCGGTCGGTGCCTGATTAGTTAGTGGCGGTTGAGGTCAATGTCAGAACTAATCATTGTCGTCTTAGGTCAGGTCAATGTCAGACCAGTTATTGTCAGTTCTCTCTGGAGATCAGGGTGTTTTATGGCGCGTGACATATATCAGGAAGTGCCATAGATTCTGTCGGCTTTGTCAGGGAATCTGTGATGCGTTTGAGGGGTGCGACGTATGTTGAGGAATGTGAACGATGCTGTGTATGAGAGACGACAGAGAAGGAAAATGAGGTGAGGAAGCTAAAGTATGTGACGTCACTGTCAGCGGGTCACGAAAGGAAAGATGTTGAGAACGTTTCAGCAAAAGCCTTCTTAGGGAGAAGGGGAAGCGCGGCTATTTACTTTCAAGATGTTTGTGTTATTCGGTAACAGAAGAAACTGCTGAAGAATTTTGGTTCTGATAAGAAGCGAAGGTACTGTCGAGGAAGGTTCCGCCAGAACAAGAGGCTTCTCTTTGTTCTGCTGAAGTCCAAAGCTTCTGGTACAGAGCAAAGTTTCTGTCGAGGTCCAAGGTTTCTGTCGAAGTCCTTGGTTTTATGTCGAAGTGTGAGGGTTCTACCAAAATATCAGGTTTCTGTCGAAGTCCGAGGTTTCTGTCCAAGTCCTAGGTTTCTGTTGAAGGCAAAAGCGTACAGACCAAGGTTTCTGTCGGAGTCCTAGGTTTCTTTTGAAGGCAAAAGTGTACAGAGCAAGGTTTCTGTCGAAGTCCAAGGCTTCTGTCAAAGTCCAAGGATTCTGTCAAAGTCCAAGGCTTCTGTCAAAGTCCGAGGTCTCTGTCAAAGTCCAAGGCTTCTATCAAAGCCCGAGGTCTCTGTCAAAGTCCAAGGCTTCTGTCAAAGCCCGAGGCTTCTGTCAAAGTCCGAGGCTTCTGTCAAAGTCCGAGGCTTCGTCCGAGGCTTCTGTCAAAGTCCAAGGCTTCTGTCAAAGACCGAGGTTTCTGTCAAAGTCCGAGTCTTCTGTAAAAATCCGAGGCTTCTGTCAAAGTCCGAGGCTTCTGTCAAAATCCAAGGCTTTTGTCAAAATCCGAGGCCTCTGTCAAAATTCGAGGCTTCTGTCAAAATCCGAGGCTTCTGTCAAAATCCGAGGCCTCTGTCAAAATTCGAGGCTTCTGTCAAAATCCGAGGCTTCTGTCAAAATCCGAGGCTCCTGTCAAAATCCGAGGCTCCTGTCAAAATCCGAGGCTTCTGTCAAAATCCGAGGCTTCTGTCAAAATCCAAGGCTTCTGTCAAAGTGAAGTCGATGATACTGTCAAAGTAAGGTCGAGGATTCTGATAAAGACAGAGGCTCTCGCCAAAGAGGAAGACTTTAGTTAGCGCTGTTGGCTTTAACTGGTGGATTAGCAGAGGAGTAAGGAACTTAAATTCAGAAAAGAATTCACAGAAGGAAGGTTTCCCTTGAGGATATAAAGACTGGATATGGTGAGGATCCCGGTTGGACCAGGGTCTCTCAGGAGGTTGAGTGTCTCTGGAGGATCAGTGGAACGAATATGGTGATGAATAACAAGTCTCCCGTAAATTAAAGACTTCTCAACTTATGGATTGAGACATTATGTGTTCGTCATTGGATCAGGGTCACTGCGGGTCAAAGGCTTCCAAGTAGATTAGAGGTCTGTTAGTGGAATGGGGAACATTCAGCTGAGTTAGCACAACAGAAGAATAGAATGTGGCGAGGAAGGAGTATTTTCGAATAATGTCGAAGTTTTATTTTCCCGTTTATGGGTTTCTCGGCAGGGCGCATGTCTTCTCGCTGCGCTGAGAGTCACGCCTCTGTAAAGGTGAACATTCTTTGTTTTAGTGATCTCTCCCAGGGTGCCAGTGTTGTGGCAGTTCTTTGTGTAACTGCCACGTTGTTGTCATCACTCCTCCGCAAGTATGGGTTTCTGCAATGGGGAGGGGGGTGGGGAGGGTTCCTGTACGGCTTTTATGGGGTTCTCTCGACCTCGCAGGTTGAAGACGTGCATGGAAAAAGAGTCTGAAGGAAATTGCGGATCGGTTCTTGAAGAAATGGAAATCTACTAATTTCTCTGTACGGGTTGATTTGGGGTTTTGGGGTTTCCATTGGATAAAGGGTCTTTCGTCGGATTAGGGGTATTTTGGTGGATAAGGGGTGTTTTCAACGATGAGGTCTTTCAGTGGACGACAGGGGTTATTTTCAGTGAATGAGGGGGGTACTTTTAGTGGATGAGGGGGGTACTTTCAGTGGACGAGGGGGTTACTTTCAGTGGACGAGGGGGGTACTTTCAGTGGACCAGGGGGGGGTACTTTCAGTGGACGAAAGGGGTACTTTCAGTGGACGAGGGGGTATTTTCAGTGGACGAAGGGGGTACTTTCAGTGGACGAGGGGGGTACTTTCAGTGAATGAAGGGGGTACTTTCAGTGGATGAGGGGGCTACTTTCAGTGGACGAGGGGGCTACTTTCAGTGGACGAGGGGGCTACTTTCAGTGGACGAGGGGGGCTACTTTCAGTGGACAAGGGGGCTACTTTCAGTGGATGAGGGGGGTACTTTCAGTGGACGAAGGGGGTACTTTCAGTGGACGAAGGGGGTACTTTCAGTGGAGGTGGGGGCTACTTTCAGTGAATGAAGGGGGTACTTTCAGTGGACGAAGGGGGTACTTTCAGTGGATGTGGGGGCTACTTTCAGTGAATGAAGGGGGTACTTTCAGTGGATGAGGGGGCTACTTTCAGTGGACGAGGGGGGTACTTTCAGTGGACGA
>NC_134783.1:52279727-52284727 GCF_046742065.1 Oratosquilla oratoria | reverse complement strand
ACCACAGACAGATACTCTCTCTCACACACACACACACACACACACACACACACACACACACACACACACACACACACACACACACACACACACACACACACACACACACACACACACACACACACACACACACACACACACACACACACACACACACACACACATTACTTATCCTATATCCTTGTGTGTGCTGACAGTCTTACACGAATACTATTTGCGTCTTTTGTCTTACAACTGTTTGGTAACACGGTCATGCTAAACAACAAGCGTTCTTTGATAAGTCTTAAGATCGAGACTTTCGCCCTTACAGCTTTAAGAGACGAAACCTTGACAAAGAACTCCATAAGTCTTACTGAAGACCTCCTAGGAGGCACGTCCTTGTTTTAACACGAGTGCGCACGTCTTCCGCGCAGACTAATACTGATGACGTCATGTGGCGCACGGAGTGACGGGGGGTCGGGACCATAGATTTCCTAGTGCTCGTGCACGTGTGCTTGTGTGGGCGATAAAAGATTTAGGATTTCTTGTTGTTTTCGGGGAACGTGTTTCGGGGAACGTGTTTTGGCGAGGATTTGGGAGAGAGTATGGCATGGCACGTTCTTCACAATGATGCTCCTCTAAGGACCAACAGGTCTGTTGATGTTTGCGTTTTCTTTGTGGTCCTTCCCCTCCCCCCCTCCCACCATGGTCTTGGATCACGTGTTGGACTCGTGATCGACAGCTATTTCCCTCCCGGACGAGAGATCAGAGCTCGTATATGACCGATCTATGGGTAATGCTGTGACCTTACACGCGCGCACACACACACCCAACTCCCCACCCAGGAGAGTTGGAGTAACGACCCACAGATCGTCATTGTGTCCGAAGAGTTCATTTTTTTTTAATTGTATATAGAAATTGTGGATAAAGGAATTCTAGTTGAAAGAAATAGAACTAATATTGTTATTGTATTAATAATAATAAATGTAGCGTCAGGTTTTGTTGACAAAACTCGCAATTCATTAAAAAAAAAGGAGACAATATACTCAGAATTCATAGACAACTTGAACTCGGTCATGAGATCAAATGCCAGTCTCTAGGGGTTGCACCTCCATACAGTGGTAAGGATATCCTTGGATTTAGAGGGTGAGTGGAAGGGAGATGCTCGTCTTCGACGTCCATCTTCTGGGACCATCACATTATGTGCTTACTTCAAACAGCATTAAAGTCGTTTCGTTCGATGTATGGTATAATATATGGTACTGACGTAGCTTTGGCTGTAAAACGATTTTAGTGGGGAGTGTCTGCGACCTTATGGTAAATGCATCATGGAAATAGTCCTCACACTTTGACCTCTTGCACCCTTATAGGATGATGTCACACCATTGCCTTTGAGCCCTTTTTCCCTTTACGTTTCAGCAACTAAAGATGATGATGATTATAATGATTATAATGATTATAATGATGATAATGATGATAATGATAATGATAATAATGATTAATGATAATAATGATAATGATAATAATGAAAAAGATGATAATGATAATGATAATGATAATAATTGTTGTTGTTATCATCATCATCATCATCACTATTTTTATTATTTATTTATTTATTTTTATGTATTTTCTATCTAATTTGATTTTTTTCATTTAATTTCTTATCTATTTAATTTCTTATTTATTCATTTATTTTATCTTATTTTATTTTATTTTATTTTGTTTTATTTTATTTATTTATTTTTTTGTTAGACGCGTGTTATAGTATTCCGGACACTATACTCGTACTTCTACAAATATTTTTCTTGACACTTTGGTTTGATTTGATTTCTTGTGATCCTTTTTCTTAGTATATTACGTTTAGGATAAGTTTCACTGAAGACAAAAGTTTCAGTGAATATAATTATTGAGGTTTTACTACTTGGGCATTCGTGAACATACACGTACACACTCGCGCAAACACACACACACACACACACACACACACACACACACACACACACACACACACACACACACACACACACACACACACACACACATGCGCATATAAGCACACTCATACACGCATTTGCACATTCTTACATAATTTTGTTTTTGTAATATGTTCGTAGTTAGAATAAATCTGATGAATAGACATGTTTATTACAAAAACATAAATAGTAAAGCTACACAGGCGCCAACTGTGAACATGAAGGAATATGAGAATGGTGTTGGAAAATACAATTTGGTTGTACAATCGCCAGGAAAGGTATTGATGTGGTCGTCAGTTTTGGTTACCTTAGAAACGTTACTAATGCGGTAACATAACGGGTAATTGTCTGGGTAACAGCAGAGTAATCTATTTATCTCAGGAGAAGACGAAAGGGTTGGAAAAATAATGGCGTCTTGATCAATTAAAGTCTTGTTTTTTTTTGTGTAGAGTGTTTCGTTGAATTTAAGGGTTGAAACATTATCGTATTAATATTTTCTTCAAATCTATTATTTTTCTTTTCCTTTCTTTCGAGGCGACAGATGTGTAGAATAAACATATTAAGATATATTGCCTATTTAGCGGTGGGGATTACATTTGCATAATGAAATTCATTGGCTGGTTCGAGGCTTCTTGGGAGTAGACCACAGGCTTTAAAGGAATACAGACAAGATGACGCTAGGGTGTCTTATTGCATAGTGCACACGTAGACATACACACACACACACACACACACACACACACACACACACACACACACACACACACACACACACACACACACACACACACACACACACACACACACACACACACACACACACACACACATACACACACACAAAGCACGTACATACGCAAAGCACGTAATACACAAAGCACGTAATACACAAAGCACGTAATACAAAAAGCACGTAATGCACAAAGCACGTAATACACAAAGCACATATATACACAAAGCACACATATATACAAAGCACACATATACACAAATCACGTACATACACAAATCACGTACATACACAAATCACGTACATACACAAATCACGTACATACACAAAGCACACACATACACAAATCACGTACATACACAAAGCACACACATACACAAAACACACTCATACACAAAGCACACACATACACAAAGCACACACATACACAAAGCACACACATACACAAAGCACACACATACACAAAGCACACACATACACAAAGCACACACATACACAAAGCACACACATACACAAAGCACACACATACACAAAGCACACACATACACAAAGCACACACATACACAAAGCACACACATACACAAAGCACACACATACACAAAGCATACACATACAAAAATGCACATACACAAAGCACACACATGCACAAAGCACACACATGCACAAAGCACACACATGCACAAAGCACACACATGCACAAAGCACACACATGCACAAAGCACACACATGCACAAAGCACACACATACACAAAGCACACATACACACAAAGCACACATACACAAAGCACACACATACACAAAGCACACGCACTCTCTCTCTCTCTCTCACACACACACACACACACACACACACACACACACACACACACACACACACACACACACACACACACACACACAAACCCTTGTCTCCATTCATAGGCACTACGGTGGATGATGTCTTTGAAGAACTCATGAGAGGAGTCTGTCTTTGGATCTGTGGTGTGCGACGCAAGGGAAGTGAGTCTTGCTCATAGAGTCACTGGTCAAGAAAAAAAAAAAGCTTCCCAGAAAACTCAAACCTCAGAAAACAATTATACAATATCGTTGAGAAGTTCAGTGTCCGTTCTTGAACTTGACTATGCAAATAGACCACCATTGCCTGACATGCAATATAGCTCTCTCTCTCATTTAGTTTTCTTGCAATATATGGGGATTTTGTGTATTAGAATTGATTAATACAGTGTGATCGGGAAGTTGTGTTAATATAATTTAAGTTCATGAGCATGGACAGGTATGAAAATGAAGTATGTAGGTAGGTATGCATGTGTATGTGTGTTTATTTGTATTATGTAGTTGTATGTAGTAAGTTGTGTATATGTAATGTTCATGTAGTGTGCGTGTGTATGTATGTATGTATGCATGTATGTATGTATGTACTGTATGTTCTTCAGCAGTAAGCCTTTTCGCCCATTTGATGTATATTCATGAAGGAAAGAAAACGGGATGTGTTTGGCTGAAGAAAACGGGAAGATGTAAGGGGAGATATAAATAAGGACTAATGTAATCCACAATAAATAAATAAATTAATTAATTAATAAGTAAATAAATTAAATGAAAAATGTAATGAAGGAGAGATGAAAGTTTTGGTAAGGAAACAGAATGAGTACATCAAGATATCAGAGGAATTATTATTGTAAATAATGCATGGATGGAACCAAAGAGTTTAATGCTGAGTAGAAAGTGATTAGGAGGTCTCTAGTTTAATATAGAGTGAGATAAATCTACTTGGGGCATTGTAGACCATCTACGAGGCAGGGTGGGCGTGAGCTGGGATATGTGAGAAAGAGACAGAACAGGACTGAGGCAGAGGTCTGTGATGTCGCTTTGGTTGTTCATCATGTCTACTTCGGTGAGGCTTTGGAAGAAGAAAACGTGAAGAATAACAAAATGGAGCGGTTCTTGGCGATGATGGTGAGACATAGTAATCATCTATAGATACTTCGTGGGAACTTGATGGTTTGTGGGCAACTGGAAATGGTTTTGATAGGCGATTAAGATGAATGATAGAGGATGTCAACATGATAAATAGTGAAGACAGGAGAAGAAACCATAGAAAATTATGAAATCGATTGTCGATAGTCCAAAAGGAAGCTCGTCGTTGTTCATACGGGGCAATGAATAAGTAATTGACTTGTTTGCGATAAGAAAGACTAAAATAAATAAGTAAATAATCTACACGCATGTATATATATATAATAAATATATATGTTTTCACGTATATGAATATATAGTTTGTATTGCATACACATGTATACACCATATATATATATATATAT
>NC_134783.1:52257227-52264727 GCF_046742065.1 Oratosquilla oratoria | reverse complement strand
TGTTCTTTTTTTTTTTGTATTTCCGATGTTCAAAATTATTTTTACTTTTTTTTTCTCATTTTTTCTTTCCTTCATTTTCCTTTCATTTTTCATCTTCATTTTCTTTGTGTACTTCATTTTCTCTGTCTTTCATTTCATCTTTCTGTACATATACAGATTTATTCTCTGCCCTCCCCACCCCCCCTTTCCTTCTTTCCTTCCTGTTCCCTTTTCTTCGTTCAGGCTCAGCATCTTTTGTTTTTACCCTCTCCATGTTGTTGTTGTTGTTGTTGATGGTTGTTGTTGTTGTTGATGGTTGTTGTTGGTGTTGATTGTTGTTACCACCTCCGATCCACCTCCTCCTCTTTCTCCTCGTTACACTCCCCGCCACCTACTTCTCTTTCTCCATCCCGTCCTACCCCACCATCTCTCCCTCCTCCTCCTCCTCCTCCTCCTCTTCTTTCTCTTTCTCCTCGTCTTCTTCCCCCGCCACCTCTTTCCCTTCCTCTTTCGACTTCCTCCTCCTCCACCACATCCTCCTCTTCTTCCTCTTTCTCTTCCTCTCTCTCTTCCTCTTTCTCGTCCTCTTTCTCGTCCTCTTTCTCGTCCTCCTTCTCGTCCTCTTTCTCGTCCTCTTCTTCGTCCTCTTTCTCATCCTTTTTCCCGTCCTCTTTCTCGTCCTCTTTCTCGCCCTATTTCTCGTCCTCTTTTTCTTCCTCTTCTCGTCCTCTTTCTCGTCCTCTTCTTCGTCCTCTTCATTGTCCTCTTTCTCGTCCTCTTTCTCGTCCTCTTTTTTCCCTCCTTCTCTTCCTTTTTCTCCTATTTCTCATTCTCTCTCCCCTTTCCCATCCCCCTACCCCGTCACCTTTTCCTCTTCGTCCTCTTTTTCCTCTTCGTCCTCTTTTTCCTCTTCGTCCCCCCTCGCTTGCCCTCTTCCTCCCGATCACGACCCTTCTTCACCTGGTTCTCCATCTTCCTTTGTCTCCCCTGTCGTGTCTTGTCTTGTCCCTTGTGTCCGGAGCTTATAGCTCACCTCGCCTCGTCTCCTCCTTCTTTGGTCGGTGATCCATATGTCCCGCTTGTTCTCTTTGTGGTTGATGTGTTGTTTGTGTAGTGGATGGCGTTCTCAAACGCCGTATTAAGTATGGCTTGTTGGAATCCTTCTTGATTCGTCTCCACGCCCTTCTTAACCCGTCCAGGGCCAAGGTATTGATTCTGGCTGAAGTAGTTACGAGTATATATATATATATATATATATGTATATGTATATATATATGTATATATATATGAAAATGGAGTAGGATACACAGGATGCGTAGTCCGAGTTTATTCCTGACTAGTTTCGCATACCTGCATACCTGCGAAACTAGTCAGGAATAAACTCAGACTAAGACTCCTGTGTTTCCTACTCCGCTTTCGTCCACCTGTCAGAATGTCTCAACATTATATATACTGTATGTGTATATATATATATATATATATATGTGTGTGTGTGTGTGTGTGTGTGTGTGTGTGTGTGTGTGTGTGTGTGTGTGTGTGTGTGTGTGTGTGTGTGTGTGTGTGTGTTTACCTTTTCCTGTTTGTTACTTTATGGTGAAACAGCTATATCAAATGACATATAAATTTCAGAGAAGGTGGATAATGGTTCCAACACGATCCATTAATTTTTTTGAGTAATTAGGGCAAGGTCAAGATCAAGGTCATTGAAAGATGTAAGCATAAGTGTTTGTGCATAAGTGTTTGTGTAAATTTCCAAAAATCACATATTCACATCGGACGGAAACTGAATTGCTTTTCGTCCTATTTCTCATGTGTAATTCCATCCATGACAATACTGAAAAATGCTGATTTTTGACAACTTTTGGGGTCAACGCTCAAGGTCATCGCTGCTTCGAGATAACTGCTGTCGGGCGAGGATGTTTGTGCCTGGCACCAACTGTCTAAAAATAAATTCCATCTTCCATCTTCTCCATGTTTCCCATGTTTGTATGCAAATACCTAGACATATGTTTAGGACAATTAGATCACATGAAGAATCGTCACGCCAGACTTTGACAGGGTAACAATAATTCTTCATGTGGGCTATCCTAGGGTGTGACAATTCTTCATGTGGGCCATCCTGGGTTAACGATTCTTCGGTTGTATAAGTTGATGACAATAAGCATAGCCCTCATTCAACCTAACCTAACCTAACCTATCCTAACCTATCCTAACCTAACCTAACCTAACCTAACCTAACCTATCCTAACCTATCCTAACCTATCCTAACCTAACCTAATCTTTATTCCACTGTTGATATTAGGCGTAGTGGTGTGACAGTTCTTCAGGTGGGATCTCATGGGGTGACTATTCTTCATGTGGGCGTTCTGAGGTGACAATATTTCATGCGATCTGACCGGGAAATGTATCAGGATAAATACACGTATCTGGGCCCATTTTCTCTCGATATTACAAGGGTAGCCTCAAGGTAAATACGGGTAATAATAGAATGATGGAGATTGTGGGAGGAATACGAGGAACATGTACCGATAACTGAACTAGTATCAATCATGTCGCTGTAGGTATTGTAATGAGTAGATAGATAAGTAGATAAATAAGTGAATAAACAAGTAAATAAGCAAACAAACAAACAAAAATAACACAATGCACATAAACACACAAATAAGTAAATGAACTGAATGAATATTTGAATAAATAAATAGATAAATCAGTCAATCTGAGCTTGTTCTGTCAACATTATTCATGTAATAGTAACCCTTTGACCCAGTGAGAGGGTATAATGATAAATCATAAAATGGGTGAGTGCACACCAATACAACAAAGAAATACAACGAAAAAATGACTCATAAAATGATGAATGAATTCCTGAGTAATGAGTAAACATGGGCTCATACAATGGGTAACTACTGATCTATTGAATACAATGGTTGACCCATACAAGAGGTGAGTAATGCCCAATATAGAATGGGTAAATCATGACCCATAGAATAAGTATATGGGTAAATGCTTACCCATATACATGATGCATGTTATTCTATACGACTGACAAGTGTTGACCCGTGTATTGAGCACCTACTGACCCATGCCTAGCCATGAACAACACAAAGGAACACAAAGGAAGAACAAACAACAGCAGGCCTACTGCCCCTTACGAGGCTGTTTGTGTTTACTATACTAAGCTACAGTTAAGAAAACAGGGCAACTAGGCGACAGAAGATGAACTAACACTACTGCTACCACTATCCTATCCAATTACAATTAAATGCCGGGCTGTCAGATCTATTATTGTAAGGGATAATATTTCATTTGCGGATTAGAGCCTAAATATTTATCTAAAGGGTCAATGATGAACTAGAAAATGTGTTACTAGAGTAGGAAGCTGGTACTAACCACGTGACACTAGAGTTGTATAGTGAAATGGTATTTGTAGTTGTTTATAGTCGTGGAAGATGTCTGCAGACCGCTGGGCTTAGTCAGTGACACAACGTCCCAAGTGGATTCGCTTGGGTGGTGGATTCATGGTGGATCATGGTCGAGACGAGCGTGAAATCCACATTCCGTCTGTAGCGATGTAAATTCACTTGCATGATTTTTTTTGTGAGAGATAAGCAGACCCCCCCCACACAGACACAGACACACACACACACACACACACACACACACACACACACACACACACACACACACACACACACACACACACACACACACACACACACACACACACACACACACACACACACGCACACACGGACAGACATGCAGATTGATATGCAGAGACAGACAGACACACAGACAGATATGCTGACAGACATACATGCATACATGCATGCATACATACATGTATACATATATGAATACATACATATATACATACACATACATATATACATGCATACATACATTCTTGCATACATACGTGCATACATACATGCGTACATATATGAATACATACATACATACACACATATATATATATATATACATGCATACATACATTCTTGCATACATACGTGCATACATACATGCGTACATACATATACACATACATACATACATACACACAAGCTTACAAGCAAACAGACAGACAGACCGACTGTGGTCGAGCGAGCTTAAAAGAGGCTTCACCGTCTGCCCTGGACTTGATGGGACTTGAGAGGACTTACTTCCATATGTGAAAACACAGCGGCCAGTTAGCGCGAAGCCACAAAGGGATGCCCTCACGCACGCCCGAGTACACACACGCCCATGCACGCATCAGTGCACAGGCGCCCAGAATCGCGCCCACATGTACGCCCAAGCAAGCGTAGACGGAGATTTTTTTTTTTCTTTTTGTAAAAAGAGAAGTTGTGATTGGCGTGTCCGCGTGTACGACGATCAGGCATCTGGCGTGATGGGTGTGGTTTGTGTCTGAAGCTAAGCGCCACCTGGTGTAGGCTATCAGATGTGGTCAGTGGACAACCTCAGAGCAGTTTAGCTCTGCTTCTTCACTCGTATCTCCATATGTTGTTCTGGTACCTCTCCCCAAGAAAGAAGAAAACAACAACAACAACAACAGAACCTTCAAGCTTATCTCCATGTCCAGCTTCACCATGCCCCTGTTCTTGTTTCTTTTATCTCGTTCTCTCTCTCCCTCTCTCACTCCATTTCTCTCTCTTTCTCTCTCACTTTCTCTCTCTCACCTCTCTCTCTGTTTCTCTATCTCTTTGTTTCTCTCTATCTTCCTTCTCTCTCCTCTATTTCGTCTCTCTCTCTCTCTCTCTCTCTCTCTCTCTCTCTCTCTCTCTCTCTCTCTCTCTCTCTCTCTCTCTCTCTCTCTCTCTCTCTCTCTCTCTCTCTCTCTCTCTCTCTCTCTCTCTCTCTCTCGTCTCTTTTTCTCTCTCGTCTCTTTTTCTCTCATCTTTCCTTTCTAATTCCCCCTGTTCTCCTTTTCCCTCTCTTCCACCTTCTCGTTAACGGACACTTGGAACATTTCTTTATGGTCGATGTTCATTTTGGGTGAAGTTCACTTTTTTTTTTTTTTTTTTTTTTACACAGCTGGGTCTTGTTCTCCTGCTGATGATTGCCTGACTTGCTAGAGGTCACGAACTGGCCTGGTTGCAACATTTTTCATCGGGCCGTATAAAGTGGTAGCATATGTATGTGTTCATTTGTATGTACATAGGCGCAGCCGCACTGACACGCGCACATGCACACCTACCCACACATAAGCACATGCATACAGGCACATGCATACACACGCGCACACACATATACACATACACAAGTGAACACACGGGCGCACGCTCACACAAACACGCACACACGTACCCACACACACACACACGCGCGCGCACACACACACACACACACACACACACACACACACACACACACACACACACACACACACACACACGCACACACACACATACACACACACACACACACATATATATATATATATATATAATACGCACACAAACGCGTGCGCACACACACACGCACACATACGCACGCGCACACATACATACACAAACGCACGCACACGTACACACACACACACACGTGTGTGTGTGTGTGTGTGTGTGTTAATGTGTGTGCGTTTGTGTGTGTTTATGCGAGTGCGCGTGCGCGCGCGTGTGTGTGCGTGTATTTTCGTATGTGTGCGTGTAATGTATGTATCATACTATCCTGTCTAACAAATTACTTCATTCAGCTGATTGGCCTATGGCGAAAAAAGAATTGCATTTGCATACATATATTCCCTTTGTTTTCAGTCCTTCCTCCCTCTCTTCCTCCTCTTTCCTTTCTCTTTCCTCATTGTATTTCTTTTTTTCCCCTTTCCTTCGTCTCTTTTGCCCTTGCAATCCTCTCTATCATCCCTCCCCTTCTCTCTTTTCCCCTATCCTCCTCTCTTTTTCCCCTGTCCTCCTCTCTATCGCCCCTCCCCTTCTCACTTTTTCCCCTCCCCTTCTCTCTTTTTCCCACCGCCCTCCTCTCTTTTTCCCCTGCCCACCTCTCTATCTCTCCCTCCTCTCTTTTTCCCCTGCCCTCCTCTCTTTTTCCCCTGCCCTCCTCTCTTTTCCCCCTGCCCTTCTCTCTATCGCCCCTCCTCTTCTCTCTTTTTCCCCTCTCCTTCTCTTTTCCCCCCTACCCTTCTTCTCTTTTCCCCTCCCCTCCTCTCTATCCTCCTCACCATTCTCTTTTCCCTCTTACTTCCTCTTATTCCCCCTTGCCCTTCTCTTTTCCCCTACCCTCTTTCCCCCCTTCCCTCCTCTTCCTCCGTTACCTCCTCTTTCCCACCTTGCCTCCTCTCTTTCTCCATAGCTCTCTTCTCTTTCTCCCCCCTCTTACCCCCCCCTTTTGGAAAAATCCAATTCCTTTCCAATTTGCGCAACAAGATCTTCTCATTTCCTATCCTTCACTCCATCTGGGTCCTTGAGGAAGTCTTTCTGAATGAAGAAGGTGAGAGTGTGTAATGGAGGGAGGGATAGAGGGAAGGATAGAGGGAGGGATAAATGGAGAGAAGTGGATAGGAAAGGAAGACATTTTTTTTGTTTTTTTTTTAGGGCAAAATCCAAAAATTGGAAGTAAGGGAGGAGGAGTAGGAGAAGAGGAAGATGGGGTGGGAATTGAAGCAAGAACGGGAGGAAGGAAAGGGGAGGGGAGAGGGGAGTGGGGAGAAGGGAGGGGGTAGGGGGAGGGGGACGGGGAGAGGAGAAAGGGGAGGGGGTAGGGGAGGGGGACGGGGAGAGGAGAAAGGGGAGGGGGAAGGGGAGAGGGGAGGGGAGGGGAGGGGGAGAGGGGAAGGGAGGGGAGGGGAGGGGAGAGGGGAAAAGGGAGGGGAGAAAGGGGAGAGGGGAGGGTGGGAAAGGGGAGGGGGAGGGGCAGAGGGGAGGGGAGGGGAGGGGAGGGGGAGAGGGAAAGAATTGGGGAGAGGGGAGAGGGCAGAGGAGGGGGAGAGAGGAGGGTGAATTTTTCGGTACGGGACGCAAAAAAGACAAAATGCAAAGTTAGTAGTACAATGCATAGTTTAGGAAAGTTTAGGTAACGTTAAGCAAGGTCAGGTTAGGCAAGGTTAGGTAAATTTAGGTTAGGTAAAATTACATTACGTAAAGTTACATTAGGTAAGATTTCACTAGGTAATGTTAGGTCAAATAAGGTAAAATTATCAAAACAAAAAATGTAGGATGTATGCTATCGTATTGTAAGATAATTCAATGAACTTGTAAATATTTGTTATTTATTTATTGATATATTCATTTATTCATTTGCTATTCTATCTGTCTATTCGTTTTATACCAATTTCCCTATTTATCTACTTGTTTATTTATTTTTCTATTAATCTACTTGCACGTTAATAATAGTGTTGTAGGTGTTCACGGTAAAACAAGTAAATTAAATAAATAAATGAACGAATAGATGAACAAATAAGAAAATGAACTAATCAAAATAAAAGAATGAATAGATAAATAAATTAATCAGTGAATGAATAGATAAATAGATAAATAAATAATAAATAAATAAATGAATAAATAA
>NC_134783.1:52239727-52254727 GCF_046742065.1 Oratosquilla oratoria | reverse complement strand
AAAGAAAATATACCAAAAAATAAATAAAAAACAAAATAAAAATGAAAACGTGAGTGCGACAAGGATCGGGTACGGATCCTCCTTTTGTGATCAGATACTACTTCATGGAACTCGAGGGAGACACGGAGGGCGTGTTGGCTCCAACAGGACGAAGTGGATTCCGACACCTCTGCGATGAGATATTTACGATTTAACACTTCGGGAGGAACGCGTTCCCAAAGAGATCCCCCCTAATCCCCCCCTACTTCTCCCCCCTCCCCCCACTTTTACTCCCACCCCCCCACCCTGCCCCCTCCTACTGGAAGGAAGGAAGGTCGGAAGGAGCCCTCCAGGGGACTCGAACTCGGGAGATGAGAATGACGATAACGGAAGGAGTCTGAAGGGGAATGGCAGACTCTTCTGGAATGCTTGAAGACTTCCAGAATCCTCTTCTGGTTTCCGAAGTGTAGTTTCAGGGTTTAGTGTTCTTTCATGACATCCTTAGTGTCGTTTTGAGCCATCTTTAGTGTCATGTCAGGGTTTGTTATTGGGTTTGTTTCAGGGTTCTACAGGATCTCTAAGGAAGCTTACACACCAACGCAACCAGTTGCATGAAACCAGTTGCTTACGATACCGCAACCAGTTGCATGAAACCAGCTGCTTACGACGATGGAGCCTGTTGCATGAAACCAGTTGCTTACGACGATGCAGCCTGTTACATGAAACCTGTTGCTTACGACAATGCAGCCTGTTGCATGAAACCAATTGCTTACGAAACCGCAACCAGTTGCACGAAACCGGTTGCTTGCGATGCCGCAACCAGTTGCATTGCGATTGACACATTACTTCAGAACCTCTCGCATTCAGGATCGTTTCGGGATGTCTTTGGTCTCATTTCGGAGTTGTTGCTGGGTAGTTTCGGGGAAGCTTCGGTCTACTTAATGTAACGGTCGGAGGGAATGAATGAGAGGGACGGATACGAGGTGGGCAGGGCACGGTTATTGTATCACACGCAAGCTTTCATGTACGAGTGTGCACACCCACAACACGCGATGATGTAGAGTCGGTACAGCACCGGATGTAGTCTGAAAGTTTCGCTAACCGTTACTGTCCTCCACGTGTGTGTGTGTGTGTGTGTGTGTGTGTGTGTGTGTGTGTGTGTGTGTGTGTGTGTGTGTGTGTGTGTGTGTGTGTGTGTGTGTGTGTGTGTGTGTGTGTGTGTGTGTGTGTGTGTGTGTGTGTGTGTGTGTGTGTGTGTGTGTGTGTGTGTGTGTGTGTGTGTGTGTAAGGGATGATGTATCATGTACGAACTCTGAGCTCTCATTGGATGGTGTAACAACCGTCGATCACTGAAGAAGCACGTGGTCCAATATAATGATAAACACGCACACACACAAGCATGTATATATAATATATATATATATATATATATATATATATATATACTCGTATAGATAGATATGCTTATGTAGTATGCCATGTCTATATACCAAGAGCTTTATCCCCTTATAAGGGGGGTAGCTAAGTCAGAGGCACGTACCTATTCCCACCCATTTCACTCCCCTCCACCACCCCCTCCACCCCTCCCATCTCAGCTCCTCATGGATGACGGGTCATCCCTGCATCCCGCCAACTGCCCTGGGTCAAATGCAATGCAGCAAGACACAGTACATCCACAGCAAGGCCGCTTCACTTAATCGGCGACCCCCTCTCCGTCCCCTCTTGCATATACATACATACATATTATATATATATATATATATATATATATATATATATATATATATGCATATATATACATATATGTATGTATAATGAATATGAAGAAAAGAACTATTTATTCGTGGTATTTGTAAATAATTCCGGAATCTTTATGTTGTGAGCAATAATGAACTCCCCTAAGATAGCTTAGAATCTCTGAGCCGAGGTCTTAGTTGAGGGCTCTTCATCCGAAGTACCTAAGGGTAACGAAGTTTGGGGACAACTTTGCGGTCTTCACCTTCGAGAGTCTTTAAGGGTCTTCGAGGGTGTCCGTGGTTTCCGCTGGCAGGGTCCTGCCTGGCAGGTTCTTCCATATGTTGTGGTTAGAGGGTTCATTATCTGCAATCTCCTGCTGATGTTGTGGCAGAAGTCTAGTCACCTGCAGGGGATGTCTTCGAAAAGCTGAACACTTTTTTTTTCTTCCGAGCTCTCAAGTTTTATCTTCCGCCATATGGTATTGTCCATGGGTGACAAAGAATTTTGTTCAGATGGCTGAAAGCTCTCAAACCAAAAGTTTTTGTCTTTTTAACACTGGGAGTTGACTGCTCAAAGCTGAATAAAGTACTTAGTAAATGCAACAGCACGTAGAAAACTTTGATGTAACTAAGAATATATTGTCTAACAGCCTCTATGATGTGACTGCAGAGCTTTGAATTGAAAGTGTGGAGAACGTGTCTAGAAGATTTTGTTTACTAGGACAAAGGCTTCTAGAATGAAGAGAGTGAAAGATGCCCTCTTACAAATGGGACATTTTTACTTTTTTTGAGTAGTTTCTTGGCATGATTTGTAGATAATTTCTGGTAGATTTGTGCGATTGTATTCGATTGATAGGAGGCCCCTGAGAAGAACATAAGAAAATAAGAATGAAGGAGACTGCAAAAGACCATGAGGGCTACACTAGGCAGTTCCATGTCCATTACCACCTGTCATTCCTATCCATAAGCCTATCTAACCGTTTCTTAAAACAAGTGATAGTTTCAACTCTCGCTACATGGTAACTAAGTCTATTCCATTCGTTGATTATTCTATTGCTAAACCAGTTCTTGCCTATTTACTTCTTAGATAAGGGCTTAATGTCATTTCAAATATTCCTCTAGCTCAGTGGTTCCCAAACTTTTTTTTTTCAGTTTTACAACTAAGTTTACTTTAATCCTAATGCCTGGTACCGCACTGTTTTCTTGATTTTATTTGATTTTATTTTTATTTTTATTTTTTTGTCACCTCTCCACTGCCCCCCGAAATTTGTTAACCTCCCCCCCGGGGGATAATTTACCCACAGTTTTGGGAACCACTGTTTTAGCTGATCAAGACGATTTTATTGAGTTAACAAGCATTCCTATGGATGAATGGGTTCTCAGATCCATTACCATGGTTTGTATACATTATTTTGAGTTCCACAGATGAGTTTATCAAACGTGTAGGTCATCCTTGGTACAAGGGGTCAAGCCAGTATGGTCAAGAAGCTTCTTTAGAAATGAATATAATAATTTTATCAAAGTAAAATGATGTGGTAGTATATTGTGGTATAGTAGTAAATATAGTAGTATAGTAGTAATAAATATAGTGTATTAGTAAATAAAGTAGTATAGTAGTAAGTGAATAAAACAATTTAAAGTAAAATTATATGATAGTATATTTGTAAAATAATTTTTTTTAACCCTCTACCAGAGAAAAGTAAGATCAGAAATACAGGGGTCCGTATATATCGACCACTATCTTCTGCTGAAGAGGACCACAGATAGTGGTCGAAATATACGGCTCCCCACGTCCAATGGTGGGTTAAAAGTTTTAACTTGATTAAACTAACCACCTGACCTAATAGGATCAAAGATGTTCTTAAACCCCTTTTGCGACTAAGAACCCTCTGCAGAACTGAATGAAATCGTCTGGTGGTAAGGAACGACCAGAATCGTTAAAGGACCCACTTGACCTGACTTGACCCTTCGTCCATCATTCTCTGAAACCGCCGAACCTGTCGCGAAGTTCGACTTCAGTAATTTCATACTGGGGACGTCGGCAACGCTAATTGCTCTCTGAGTGATGAGAGACCTCTTCAGAAATGATCTCCCAGGCTCTTACTCTCCCCACTCCCCCTCTCCCCCTCTCCCCCCTCTCCCCTCCCCCTCCTCCCCCCTCTCCCCATCTCCCCTCCCGTGACCTTGGTTTTCCTTAATGCGTGACCTTATCTTGGTTCGATCGAGGGTCCCTCGTGTCGCGGGTTGTTAGATAAATGATTGGATATAGTTTCTTCAGTATCTATTATATATTAGGACTTAATGTCAATAATCTATTCAGCGCCTTGTCAACCGAGGAACGCCCCCTTTTGCTGAATAGTCTTATGGTGTTAGTATGGGAAGAAGGTAAAGGATATGGTTTAGTAATTTAGTGAATATATACAAATAATTTTTATTCATAAGGTCAGATGAATATTTTTTCTATATTTTATCTCTACTGACCTCTCAGAGATTTTTATAGATCACACACACACACACACACACACACACACACACACACACACACACACACACACACACACACACACACACACACACACACACACACACACACACACACACACACACACACACACACACACACACACACATACACACATATATATAAATATATATATATATATATATATATATATATATGTATATATATATATATATATGTATATATGTATATTATTATTTTTTCGGAAGTTAAGTGAATTTATACGACTGAGAGGTTCAAGACTGTAGTGAGGTCTCTGCGGTTCAGGCTACCATCCCCCGGCCCTAAACAGACTGTACCCTCCCCCAGTCTTCCAACAGACCAAATCCCCCACCCCAACCCCTTAACAGACCGGATCCCTCTACATAGAAGACCGGATTTACCTCCCAACAGACCGGATTCCCATCCCTAACAGACAGCATCTCCCCTTAACAGACAGTATCTCCCCTTAACAGACAGCATCTCCTCTTAACAGACAGTATCTCCCCTTAACAGACAGCATCTCCCCTTAACAGACAGCATCTCCCCTTAACAGACAGCATCTCCCCTTAACAGACAGCATCTTCCCTTAACAGACCGGATCCCCCAGTAGATCTGATCCTTCCAGAGAGACCGGATCCCCCCGTAACAGACCGGATTTCACTCTAACAGACCGGTGTTCACCCTAACAGACCGGATCTCCCTGACAGACCTGATATCCCACACATAACAAACCGTATCTTCCCTAAACAGACTTGATCCCCTACAGACAGACCACATACTCCAAACAGACCGCCCCCCCCTCAAAAAGAAAAAGAAAAAAATATAATATGAAATCATCATCATCATCATCATCATCATCATCATCATCATCATCATCATCATCATCATCATCATCATCATCATCATCATCATCATCATCATCATCATCACCATCACCATCACCATCACCACCACCATCACCATCACCACCACCTCCACCACCACCACCACTACTACTCCCTCTTCCCGTCCCCTCATCCACTCCACCTCATCCTTAGCCAGAATAATACCAATAAAGAACGTCACGGGATTGAGTGTTAAACTTTATCTTATCTGGAAACTTTGCCTTGCGTGGGAGGAGGGTTGGGGTCGGGGGGGTCCCGTCGCCAGGCGCGATGGCTGATAAGGACGAAGCGATAAAGATTAATTGGAGGGAAAATATTATCTTGTGGAGCCATCGCGCGAATATGGATGGCGTTGATCCTCCTGGAACGCGTGGCAGTGTTTGCAAGTAAATGGATAGATAAATAAAGAAAATATAGAAATTAATAGGTTGATTAATACTTGTATGAACGAATAAATACCAGTAATGAACAAGTGGATGAATGGATAAAGAATAGATAAGTTAACATGTATTTATGTACATACCCACGCAAGTACACACGCAAGCACACACTCACTAACACACATGCACACGCACACACATGCACACGCACACATACATACATACATACATACATACACACACACACACACACACACACACACACACACACACACACACACACACACACACACACACACACACACACACACACACACACACACACACACACACACACTCACTCACACATTCGATGGCACAGTAGTAAAGTTCCCGGCCGCCACTACGGAGAGCCGGGTTTGTATCTCGGCCAGGGGCTGAAATAATTTCAGTATCGCTGCGCTACGAATCGTTACTTCAACTCTCGTGGGCGGGGAGTTTGGTGTGTGTGTGCGTGTAAGGTCACAGCATTACCCATATATCGGTCATACGAGCTCTGAGCTCTCTTCCGGGAGGGAAATAGCTGTCAATCACGAGCCCAATAAGTGATCCAAGACCATGGTGAATCACACACACACACAGACACACACACACACACACACACACACACACACACACACACACACACACACACACACACACACACACACACACACACACACACACGAAGATAATCATATACAATTATACATTCTACTATGAACACATATTGTGAATTAAGAGGATCTAGTATTTGGTTAAGAAGGAAAGACTTGGAAAGCCCTGGGGACCTGGATCTGGAGCCAAGGTGTTTATGCGGCCGGGGGGGGGGGGAGAGGCCTGCGGCTGCTGCGGCGGTCAGCCGCAGGAGACGCGGATGGTGGGGACCGCAGCCGCAGGTACAATGGGGCCCAGGCAAGTCAGGACCAACCCCAAACATGACCGCAAGTTAAGGAAATCGTGTTATGGGAGGTGCCGTAGATGTTCAAAGGGAGGGGGGAAGGGGGAGGGGAAAGGGAAGGGGGGAAAGGGGAGGGAAAAGGGGGGAATGGGAGGGGAAGGAAAATGGGGGAAGGGGAGGAGGAGGGGGGAAGGGGAGGGGAAAGGGAGGGGAAGGGAAAATGGGGGAAGGGAAAGAGGAGGGGGGAAGGGGAAAGGGGGGAAAGGGGAGGGGGAAGGGGGGAAAGGGGAGGGGGAAGGAGGAAAAGGGGGGAGGGGAAAAGGGGAAAAGGGGGAAGGGGGAAAGGGGAGGGGGAAAGGGAAAGGGGGAAGGGGAGGGGGAAAGGGGGGAAGGGAAGGGGGAAGGGGAAAGGAGAGAGGGGGAAGGTTATCTATGGAAATAACAGGTGGCTACGTATGTTCCCCTCATAGGACAAGTTAGAGAAAGATGTTCATACTTACCAACAAATATTGAGTCCATTATTAATCCGCTGCATAAAAGATAAAAAGTTGAAGATTGTCCAATTAAAAACAATATAAAATACATCGATTATAATTATTTATGTGATAAGAGGTACTAGAGTATTTGGTAAAATATTTGTCCAATTTTGATAAAAAAAAAAAAAAAACGAGATTTGTTGAGTAGAATTCCCCTGTATCAGGATGCTAGGACGATGCCCCTTACAGAGGACTCTGTAGCATGGAATATAATGAACCATGCCCTTGGTCCAACTCGCCCGTGGCAGGGTTCGAACCACCATTAACTCGATTTCCATCGGATGTACCGACACTCTAGCGCGCTTGGCCAGCGAACATTCAAATAAAACAAATAAGTGAATAAATAAATAGATAAATGATAATAAATAGATAAATAAATGAATAAATAAATAAGTAAATGAATAAATAATCAAAGTAAAATATATAAATACAGTAAATTGGATAAATAGTAGAAAACAAATAAGTGAAGAAATAAATAGATAAATAAGAATAAGTAGATAAATAAATTAATAAATAAGTAAATGAATGAATAAATTATTAAATTGAAATGCATAAATACAGTAATTTACATAAATAGTAGAAAACCCCAGCACTGTAAGGTGTGAAGGTGATGCACCAGCTGGACAGAGAAGGTGTCAGGTGGTACAGGTGCAACTGGTTGTGGACAAAGAAGGTGTCAGGCGCCGTAGGTTCTAGAAACTCTGGTAGGTGTCAGAGGTCACGGCAGGTGAAAGGTGTTGCATTAATAAAAGAAACGGTTCTGAATTATTTCGGCGATGTGAAAAGGTGTTGGGTGTTCGTTGCAGGACAGAAATCTATGAACATCTGTCATGTGCCATATCATGTGTCATGTGCCATATCATGTCATGTGCCAAGTGTCATGTGCCATGTGTCATGTGTGTGCCATATGTCATGTGCTATGTCATGTGCCATATGCCATGTGTTATGTGCCATATGTCATGTGCTATGTCATGTGTCATGTGCCATATGTCATGTGTCATGTGCCATGTGACATGTGCCATATGTCATGTGCCATGTGCTATGTGGCATGTGCCATGCGTCATGTACCATATATCACGTGTCATGTGGCATGAGCCATGTGTCATGAGCCATGTGCCATGTTTCATGTGCCATGTGTCATATGCAATGTGCCATGCTCAATGTGCCATGTGCCATATGATATGTCACCTTCGGAGGCTGGAGAAGTTTTTCGAAATGAAAAGTTCAACATCAGAGGTCACCTCGGGTCAATCTAGGAGTCTACATAGATGACCTTGTGGCCAGGGGTCAGGTGGGGAGGGGGGAGGGGGGAGGGGGTCGCTGGCCGATGACGTAATATCGCAAGACTAATTAGGCGTAGTCTCGATTGGCGTAAACGCGTATGGGCTATGACGTAAGTAGTCTGTCGCTGGGGTGCGTAGACAAGCGTAGAAATGATCATTGACTGGCGTAGAGGTGGGCGTAGATTAGCGTAGAAACTGGCGTAGAATGTCGAAGGCGGGAGGAAACTGGCGTAGGTGGACGTAGAAGTGTGAGTAGACTGACGTATATAAGTGAAAGTAGAGGTAGATTGGCGTAGATAACCTCCGTGGTAGGGTAGATTCAAGCATATAGATGTAGATAGGGGTAGATTCGATTATATAGGTGTCGGTAGGGGTATACTGGCGTAGACTGACGTAGGGTGAAGACTGAGAATGGGGTAGAATGGTGTAACCGGGCCTTGTGGCTAAGACAAAGGATTACAAAGGATTACAAAGGCGGAGCATGCCGACAGGAGACCTTTTGGTCCATAACTAGTTGTGGGTGTTTGTAAAACATTGTATTGTCTGGGTTTTGGTAAGTCCCTTTCGTGATAATAAAGTCCCAGGTTCGATCCCAAACACATAAGGTAAAGGTGGTACCGCCTCTGACTGTTGCTAAACGCCTCCTAGCGTACTCTCTTTGCCTTCATCTTACTAGAGAGGGAGGGGAGTGAGGGTGGGTGGAGGGAGTGGGTGGGTGGGTGGATGGAGTGAGGGAGAGTGGAGAGAGTGAGGGAGGGTTAAAGAGTGGGGAGGGTGGAGAGATTGAGTGAGGGTGGAGGGAGTGGGTGGGTTGGAAGGGTGGAGGGAGTGAGGGAGGGTTGGTGGTGGGAGTGGGTGGGTGGGTGGAGGGAGTGGGTGGGTGGATGTAGGGAGTGGGTGGGTGGATGTAGGGAGTGGGTGGGTGGAGGGAGGGAGGGAGTGGGTGGAGGGAGGGAGTGGGTGGGTGGGTGTAGGGAGTGGGTGGGTGGAGGGAGTGAGGGAAGGTGGGTATAGGGAGTGGGTGGGTGGATGTGTGGAGTGGGTAAGTGGATGGAGGGAGTGAGGGTGGGTGGGTGGAGGGAGTGAGGGAGGGTGGATGGAGTGAGTGAGGGAAGGTGGAGGGAGGGGGTGTGGGTGGGTGGAGAGAGTGAGGGAGGGTGGAGGGAGTGAGGGAGGGTGGAGGGAGTGAGGGAGGGTGGAGGGAGTGGATGGGTGGTTGGGTGGAGAGGGAGAATTAGGACGCGTCATTGTGGAAGGAGTGACGGAGCTGTTTGACCACTGGAGGGAAAGGTCGCGTCGCCTTAGACGGAAGGTTCGGCCGGGCGGGAAAGGTGGAGGGAGGGGATGAGAGAGGAAGGAAGGAAGAAGGAGGAGGAGGAGATGGAGGGAAGGAGGGATGGAGGGAAGGAGGGATGGAAGGGGATAGAAATGGAGAAAGATGGATGGAGAGTGGAAGGGAAGATGGGAAAGAGGTCGGAAGGGGATAAAAGTGGAGGAAGATGGATGAAGGTTTGAAGGGAAGGTGGAAAGGAGGTTGGAAGGGGGATAGAAGTGGAGGAAGATGGATGGAGGGTGGAGGGGAGGGTGGGAAAGAGGGTGGAAGGGAGATTGTAATGGAGGTTGCAATGAAGGATGGAAGTGAGAAGTAAATAGGGAACAAGAGAATAGATTTGTGTGTGTGTGTGTGTGTGTGTGTGTGTGTGTGTGTGTGTGTGTGTGTGTGTGTGTGTGTGTGTGTGTGTGTGTGTGTGTGTGTGTGTGTGTGCGCGCACACGTACACGAGTGTATGTGTACATACGCACGTGTGTATGTGTACACGCGCGCGCGTGTGTGTATGATGTTATATTAAGGTGTGTACCTTTGTAATTATGGATCGAATTCATATTTAGAATATTACAAGATTGAAGAAAAAATCTAAGTAAATCGTGTCGTTCATATATGATACACTGTTGGAGATGAAAACTGTTGAGTGCTCGCTTTGTCTTACTTTGATTTAATTCATCTTTTACTATTTTTTTTATCTAATTATATATATTCCATATATTCAGTCTCGTTACGGGAGAAAGGGTCTTGTGTGGACATACTTTGGCTTTGTAACCCATTTTCTTAAAAAAAAAAAAAAAAAAAAATTGAAAAGAATTTTTAGTTCTCAAAAATTACAACAATTCACAACAATGGTAACGATTTTTTTTCTAGCCTTTTTGCCAAATTAGAAGATTACCTGATGACATCCCACGTTAACAATACGAGCTAATTGGTCGCCCGCCCGCTTCCCATACGGAAATATTTGTCCCTCCAGCCGAAATGGAAGAAACAGGTTTCTGTCGATCTTGTTCCCAATGGGCCTTCTTTCTTTTGAGGCTGAGGTTTCTGGATTTCTTGAAGACATTTTCTCTTTTGGTCCAGCGGACTTTCGATTTTATCTATTTATTTTTATTTATCATTTATCTATTTATTTGTTTATTTTTATCAATTATTTATTTATTTGTTTATTCATATTTATCATTTATTTATATTTTTATTTTATTTATTTTACTCATTTTATTTACTTTGTTTATTCTGTTTATTTTGTTTATTTATTTTATTTTTTACTTATTTTATTTATTTTGTTTTTATTTATTTCTACTCTTTATTTATTTTATTTTTATTTATTCATTTATTTACTTATTTACGTATTTATTTGATTTATTTACGTATTCATTTATTTGTTTGTTTTATTCAATTATTGATTAATTATTAGGTATCTGAACGAAATCATTATTTACGAAAACTCTTAATTGACTTCAGTTGTATTTCTTCCGCTTTTTCACCCATGGCGAGCAGACAGCCGACAACTGGTCTCCTCCCGCTACCACTTTGAGACAATGACGTAAAAAAGTCCCATAACACGGACAACAATCCAAAGTTTCTTCCCGAGGACCGTTGCCAGCCACTGTGGGGTTGCGGGTTTTCCATCAGGTGATACTCCAGACAACAAAAGATTGATTTCAAGGACCACATCGCCCTCACTCGGAGTCCATCTTTAGCAGAGGGTTAGGTTAGGTTAGGTTAGGCTGGGTTAGGTTAGATTAGGTTAAGGTTGAGGTGGTGGCACACCAAGTATTTCTCGCTAGCATGCTACTCACTCTTGCTACTGCGTTTGAGTAGAAACGACTTTGGTTACGATCTTTTGGTTTTTCGAATTTCCGAAAGTCAAATTACTCTTTCGTCACATAGTGAGAAGCTGAATGACGAACTAGAGAAGTCAAACCTAGAATGCGAATGTTAGACACATTGTAGAGATGTTCTTACGGAAGTCTAGAATATTGTAACCGAAGTCATTGCTACTCAAACCAAGTAGCAAAAGCAAGTAGCATGCTAGCCTAGTGTGCCATCACCTTTAGCCATCTTCTTGGCAGACCCTCCCACCCCACTGAAGGTGTCGGAAGATTTCTTGAAGAAGGCACTGTCTGGGCGTTACTGGGAGGAGGGACGGGGGGAGGGAGGGAGGAAGGGAGGGAGAGAGAGGGATGGAGGGAGGAAAGGAGGGGGAGAGAGGGATGGAGGGAGGGAGGAAGGGAGGGAGGGAGGGGGAGTAGGGAGGGAGGGAGGGAGGGAGGAGGGGAGGGAGGGAGGGAGAGGGAGAGAGGAAGGGAGGGAAAAGGAGGGAGGGGGAGGGAGGGAGAGGGAAAGGGAGGGTTGGAGGGAGGGGGAGGGAGGGAGAGAGGGAGAGGGAGTGTTGGAGGGAGGGAGAGGGGAGGGAGGAGAGGAGGGAGGAGGGAGGGAGGTAGGGAAGGAGGGAGGGAGGGAGGTAGGGGACGGAGGAGAGGAGGGAGGAGGGAGGGAGGTAGAGGATGGGGTTCATCCCTGTGGTCGAAGTTTTCTAACTCGCCGTCTTGTGGCCGATCTGGAAGGCGCGCCTCCACGTGCTGGAATTCCATACCTGTTTATCTAAGGTATTTATTTATCTAATTCATTTATTCATGTATTCATTTGTTCATTTATTTATTTATTTGTTTATATATTTTCTTATCTATCTGTGTTTAATTTATTTGTTTAGTTATTTATTATTTACTCGTTTATTTAATCTATTCTTTGTGTATTTGTATTTGTATACTTGTTTGTGTCTTTATTTGGTAAGAAGTACTCCTGAGGAGGCCTCCATTGTCAGTATACCATCAGTATGACTTCCTACAGGTAGTTTCCTACACAGCCACGTTCACATGAAATGTGCGTACCGAAGTGTCTCAAAGGGCCGTTGGGGTGATCTTAAAACACACACACACACACACACACACACACACACACACACACACACACACACACACACACACACACACACACACACACACACACACACACACACACACACACACACACACACACACACACACACACACATTTTATAATAATAATAATAATAATAATAATAATAATAATGATAATAATAATAATAATGATAATAATAATAATTAATAATAATAATAATAATAATAATAATAATAATAATGATAATAATAATAATAATGATAATAATAATAATTAATAATAATAATAATAATAATAATAAATAGTAGTAATAACAGAAAGTCTTCCAATGCTTTGTCCGGGCATGCACGAGTTCTGCGGAAAAAAAAAAAAAAATCTGCTACGCTAAATACTGTAACCACCAGACCTCTATTGGGTTTTGTGGGCGTGGGTGTGGGCGTGGGTGTGTGTGGGCCAGGTCCTTGGGTGTGGTAAGTGGGTTCCCGAGAGGCTGTAAAAGGGCCATCAATGTCCCAAGAGATGTAAATAGAATTCTTCTCTTTCTCGCTAAACAATGAGGACTCTTAACGAGAGTAAAGAGAGCGCTAAAGAAAGAGAAGGATTTTTCCTAAGGCAAAAGGAGGAGGAAAAGGAGGAGGAAGGGGAGGATAAGGAGGACGAGGTGGATGAGGAGAGGGAGGAGGGGAAGGGGAGAACGAAATGGATGAGAAGGAGGGGGAGGGGAGGACGAAATGGATGAGGAG
Source organism: Oratosquilla oratoria (assembly GCF_046742065.1). Lineage (NCBI taxonomy): Eukaryota > Metazoa > Arthropoda > Malacostraca > Stomatopoda > Squillidae > Oratosquilla > Oratosquilla oratoria. Next base: position 52,241,516 of record NC_134783.1, on the reverse strand, counting down.
GAGGGGGAGGAGGACGAGGAGGAGGGGGAAGAGGAATAGAAGGACGAGTGGGGAGGAGGAGGACGAGATGGATGAGGAGGAGGGGGAGGGGAGGACGAAATGGATGAGGAGGGGTAGGAGGAAGAGAAGGACGAGGGGGAGGAGAAAGAGGACAAGGTGGATGAGAAGGATAGGAAGGAGGGGGAGAGGAGGCCGAGATGGATGAGGACGAGGAGGAAGGGAAGGAGAAAGAAAAAGGAGGGGAAGGAAAAAGGAAGATGAGTTAGATGAGGAGGGGGAAGAGGGGGAGAGGATGAGGGGGGGAGGAGGGAGGAGGGGGAGGAGTAGAAAGAGGAAGAGATGAATGAGGAGAGGGAGGAGGGGGAGAGGAGGACGAGAGGGATGAGGACGAGGAGGAGAGGGAGGAGGAAGAGAAGGAGGAGGAGACAAGGGAAGAGGCAGAGAAGAATGGAGTGTCGGTGTTGGTGTTGGTAAAGAAGAAAGAAGGGGAGGAGGAGGAGGAGGAGAGGTGGAGTAGGAGGAGAGGAGGAGAGGAGGAGGAGGAGAGGAGGAGGAGGAGGAGGAGGAGGGAGGAGGAGAAGTAGAAGTAGAGGAGGAGGAGGAGAAGTAGAGGAGGAGGAGGAGAGGAAGAGGAGGAGGAGAAGTAGAGGAGGAGGAGGAGGAGGAGAGGTAGAGGAAGAGGAAGAGGAGGAGGTGCAGATGAGGTGGAAGAAGAGGAGGAGGAGGATTAGAGGTGGAGGAGGAGAAATAGAGGTGGAGGAGGAAGAATAGGTGGAGGAGGAGTAGAGGTGGAGGAGGAGGAGGAGGAGGGGGAGAAGGGTAGAGGTATTGTTGATAATGATGAAGAATGGCAGGGCCTCACGTGTAATAGGTTCCCGCATAGCCTTTGAGAATCATTCGAGTAAGCAACTAAATACTACGATGTAATGTCTTGTCATTGGTCCCAGGGAAGGGAGGAGGAAGAGGAGGAGGAAGAGGAGGAAGAGGAGGAGAGGGGGTAGGAGGAGGAGGGGGAGGACGGGAAGAAGAGGGTGAAGGGAAGGGGAGGACGGGAGGAGGAAGAGGAGGAGGAGGGGAGGTAGGAGGAGGACGGTGGAGGAGGACGGGAAGAGGAGAAGGGGGAGGGAGAGGACGGGAAGAGGAGGAAGGGGAGGGGGAGGAGGACAGGAAGAGGAGGAGGAGAGGAGGAGGAGGAGGAACTGGAGGGGGAGGGGGAAGGGGAGGAGGGGAGGGAGAGGACGGAAAGAGGAGGAGGAGAAGAGAAGTGGGAGGAAGGAGGAGGAGAAGGAGGGGTGGGGGAGGAAGACGGGGAGGAGGAGGAGGAGGAGGAGGGGAGGGGAGGAGTAGGGGGAAGAGGAGGAGGGGGCGGGAGAGAGAGGTAGAGTGTTGGTATTGTTAACGACGAAGGAAAGAGTGTATCGGAATAGTTGGTGTTTATGGTTGTTCTGGAAAGAAAGAACAAGGGGGAGATGATGGATCCAGTGTTAGTGGAGGAGGAGTAGAAGGAGGAGGAGGAGGAGGAGGAGGAGGAGGATGTGGAGAAGGAAGAGGAGGAGGAGGAGGACGAGGAGGACGAGGAAGAGGAGGACGAGGAAGAGGAGGAGGAAGAGGAGGGCGAGGAAGAGGAAGAGGAGGAGGAGGGGAGGAGGAGGAAGTGGAGGACGAGGAAGAGGAGGAAGAGGAGGTGAGGACGAGGAGGAGGAGGTCGAGGAAGAGGAGGACGAGAAAGAGGAGGAGGAGGAGGAGGATATGATGAAGGTGGTGGAGGAAAAGATGGTGGTGGCGGTGG
>NC_134783.1:52224727-52227227 GCF_046742065.1 Oratosquilla oratoria | reverse complement strand
TTGTACCTCTAACTCCACGTCTACCTTCATCTGCTCCTCCACCTCCACCTCATCCACCTAACCCATCCAGCCCTAATCCGTCCACCCCTAACCCCACCACTCCTAACTCCTTCACCCTTAACCCCTCCACCCCTAACCAATTTACCCCTAACCCTTCCACCCCTAAACCTTCCATCCCTAACCCCTCCACCCCTAATCCGTCCACCCCTAACCCCTCCAACCCTAACCCCCCATCCCTGACCCCTCCACCCCTAACCCCTCCACTCCTGACCCCTCCACTCCTAACCCCCCACCCCAAACCCATCCACCTCTAACCCCTCCACCTCTAACCCCTCCACCCCTAAGCCCTCCACCCCTAACCCCTTCATCCCTAACCCATCCACCCCTAACCCCTCCATCCCTAACCCATCCACCCCTAAGCCCTCCACTTCTAACCACCACCACCTCTAACCCCTCCACCTCTAACCCTTCCATCCCTAACGCCTCCACTTCTAAACCCTCCACTCCTCCACCCTAACCCCTCCACCCCTAACCCTTCCACCCCTAACCCTTCCACCCCTGACCCTGCCATCCGTAACCCCTCCGCCCCTAACCCCTCCACCCCTAACCCCTCCACTCCTAACCCCTCCACCCCTAACCCCTCCACCCCTAACCCCTCCACCCCTAACCCCTCCACCCCTAACCCCTCCACACCTAACCCCTCCACTCCTAACCCCTCCACTTCCACGATATGCTGAAAAAACAAAACAAAGTTACAGACAAATTCAAGACCACAGCTGACGGAGGAGCTGATAACCTGTCAGGGGCAAGTCTAGTTCCTTATACTGGTTATCAGCGCGAGCGAAACTGACTGACCGTCAGTTCCAAGCGTGACTGACCATCAGTTCCAAGCGTGACTACTTACTTAGGAACTGGACCCTCGTTAAAAAAAAAAAAAAAAAAAAAAAAAAAAACTGCTTTGTCCTTTGTATTCCGACAGCCTGTGCTAATGGCGTTTTCTTTGAATGAATGAAATTGATTGAGAGCAAAATACAGCATCGTATGTCTTAGCAAAAATGAATAAATAAATAAATAAATAAAATAGATAAACAAATAAACAAATAAATAGAAAGTAATGATAATGTCATTTATAGTAATAATGATAATGATAATGATAATGATGATGATGGAGATGATGATTAGATTCACATAAAGAATCGTCACCCCAGTCTTCGACATGGTGACAATTCTTCATGTGGGCTATCCTGGGGTGACATAATTCTTCGGTTGTATAAGTTGATGACAATAAGCATAACCCTAATTCAACCTAACCTAACCTAACCTAATCTTTATTCCAATGTTGATATATTTTACTCCTCTGCAAGAGGAATTTCTACCTCTCGTGTGAATAAAATCGTGTGACGGTTAACAGAGTATACAAACTATTAATCGCAGTGAAAAACTGTCAGAATTAGTGGTATGTCAGTATCAACATATACGTTCTGTTCAGTGTTCAATGCCTTTTTGTGATTTCTAATTGTTATTTCTAAATAACTGAATATCATCTTGAATAACAATTTCTCTGTAATTTATTTACTTTTATTTATTTATTTATTTTTCTTTATCATTGTGATGTCCCGTTGCTTAGATAAGATGGTCTAGTTTCAAGTAGAATAAAAGATAATTAGAAGACGTGATTTGTCTCTAGGTTACGTCAAATGACTTTATTCACCCAGCATGAGATACGCAATTCTGCGTATATGCGATCGCGTATCGACGCCAAATCACACGCCCGTACACGTCTGCAAGCATGCGTATACTGGCTACAAGCATCCCCGGCGGCATCCCTCACACTCCTCTTATTTATGCGCCTCTGTTTACACGTCCGCACCTGCTAGGTCGTAAAAGGCAGGTCTTTATTGGACGCATGTCGTCACCTTAACCCCCCCCCCCCGCCAATGCTTGCTTGTTTATACGTACTCTTGTGGGTGTGGGTGTGTGTGTGTGTGTATATGTGTGCGTGTGTGTGTGTGTGTGTGTGTGTGTGTGTGTGTGTGTGTGTGTGTGTGTGTGTGTGTGTGTGTGTGTGTGTACGTACGTACGAGAACGTAGATCGATCGATCTACCAAACTACACAAAAAGTGCTACTCAATTCTTAAGCTCCTCTCCGTGATTCAGTGATCATCAGTTGGCTTCACTACGTCATTTGTAATCAATTTGGATTTCTCTTACTATTCTGGCCTCTCCTTCTGGCAGTAAATCTGAGCCAGATGTTCACTACAAAAAAAAAAAAAAAAAAAAAAAAAACGATACTGTATTTCTTCTAAGCTGGATTACTGGAAAGAGCACACTGCTGAGGACAAAGCCAATTGGGAAAGGATAAAACGCTCGGGTCAATGGATAAGTGGATAAGTACATGTTTGTAAAGCGAGGAGATGTATACGGTTACATGTCAAGTGAGTAGATAGGGCGATGTGAGATGGTATGGGCATGTGTTTAGTATGGACCTTCGTGAAAGGGG
>NC_134783.1:52217227-52219727 GCF_046742065.1 Oratosquilla oratoria | reverse complement strand
CTTCCTCCCTTCCTCCCTTCCTTCCTCCCTACCTCCCTTCCTCCTTTTCTCCCTACCTCCCTACCTCCCTCCCTTCCTCCCTACGTCCATACTTTTCTCCACATCCTCCCTTCCTCGATCCCTTTCCTCCCTCCTCCTCCCTCCCTCCCTTCCTCCCTCCCTTCCTCCCTCCCTTCCTCCCTCCCTTCCTCCCTCCTCCTCCCTCCCTCCTCCTCCCTCCCTCCTCCTCCCTTCCTCCCTTTCTCCCTCCCTCCCTTCCTCCCCTCCTCCCTTCCTCCCTCCCTTCCTCCCTTCCTCCCTTCCCCCCTTCCCCCTTCCCCCTCCCTTCCTTCCTCCCTTTCTCCCTCCCTCCCTTCCTCCCTCCCTTCCTCCCTCCCTTCCTCCCTTCCCCCCTTCCCCCTCCCTTCCTTCCTCCCTTTCTCCCTTCCTCCCTTCCTCCCTTCCCCCTCCCCCCTCCCCTCCTTTCTCCATTTCTCCCTCCCTCCCCTCCTCCCTTCCTCCCTGCCTCCCTTCCTCCCTGCCTCCCTTCCTCCCTTCCTCCCCTCCTCCCTCCCTTCCTCCCTTCCTCTCTTCCTCCCCTCCTCCCTTCCTCCCCTCCTCCCTTCCTCCCTCCCTCTTCCTCCCTCGCAGTAGCTAGCTACCGAGTCACAAGTCGGCCCTTGTTTGAGCTTCCTTCCCCGCCCCGCCCCATCTCGGGGCGTTGCGGGGCGGAGTTGCCAACAGTGACAACATATTCCCTTCATTAGTGCCCACAGCCTCCTGACCACAAACAACATCACTGGTCTCCACCGTTTGTAGTGCAACACTATATTGTGTTAGGTCGTGCTAGGGTGTGTTAGGTCGTGTTAGGTCGTGCTAGGTTGTGTTAGGTCGTGTTAGGTCGTGTTAGGTCATGCTAGGTCATGTTAGGTCGTGCTAGGTCGTGTTAGGTCGTGCTAGGTCGTGTTAGGTCGTGTTAGGTTGTGTTAGGTCGTGTTGGGTCGTGTTGTGCTGTCTTCATTATTACTTTGTCTTTCTTGTGTTCATTGACAAAGAATCTTCTCCCCATACCCTCTCGTTGTAAATGAATAAAATCGCCTGGCGGCAGCTATAAAGTATGTTCAAGTCCTGAAATATATATATTTTTTCTGTTATTTCACTGACTGGTTAACCACAACCCCATAGAAGATGGCAACGGTCATGCATCTCCCTGTGAGGTAACTTTGGATTTCTGTGTCGTATTAGTCTAGACATTTTTCTAAGTTACTAGCTAATAGCTGGAAGGGGAGAGCAAGGGCCAGTTGATAGGGAGACTTCTTGGATCCAGTCCGGGGATCGATTGCCAGACTACCGGGGTTGCACTTCTAGGTGGAGCTAAAGGTGTGAATGGGTTCCGATAGGTGGAGAGTGATTCTCTTCCATGTCTTTGTCACTCTTCCCCTTCCCTCCCCTTCCCTTCCCTTCCCCCTCCTTCCCTCATCTTCCCCCTCCTTCCCTCACCTTCCCCCTCCTTCCCTCATCTTCCTCCTCCTTCCCTCCCCTTTCCCCTCCTTCCCTCATCTCCCCCTTCCCTCCCTCCCCTTTCCTCCCCTTTCCCCTCCTTCCCTCCCCTTCCCCCTCCTTCCCTCATCTTCCCCTTCCTTCCCTCCCCTTTCCTCCCCCTTCCCCCTCCTTCCCTCACCTTCCCCCTCCTTCCCTCATCTTCCCCTCCTTTCCTCCCCTTCCCCCTCCTTCCCTCCCCTTCCCCCTCCTTCCTTCCCTTTCCCTCTCCTTCCCTCCCCTTCCCCCTCCTTCGCTCACCTTCCCCCTCCTTCCCTCATCTTCCCCTTCCTTCCCTCATCTTCCCCTTCCTTCCCTCCCCTTTCCTCCCCTTCCCCCTCCTTCCCTCCCCTTCCCTCATCTTCCCCCTCCTTCCCTCCCCTTCCCCCTCCTTCCCTCCCCTTCCCCCTCCTTCCCCTTCCTTCCCCCTCCTTCCCCTTCCTTCCCTCCCCTTCCCCTTCCTTCCCTTGCTTCCCCTTCCCATCCCTTCCCCTCTTCCCTTCCCCCTCCTTAGCTCACCTTCCCCCTGCTTACCCCTCCTTCCCCTCCTTCCCTCATCCTCCCTTCCTTCCCTCATCTTCCCCGTCCTTCCCTCCCCTTTCCTCCCCTTCCCCCTCCTTCCCCTTCCTTCCCTCCCCTTCCCCTTCCTTCCCTCCCCTTCCCCCCCTTCCCCCTCCTTCCCTTTCCTTCCCTCCCCTTCCCTCCCCTTCCCCCTCCTTCCCTCACCTTCCCCCTCCTTCCCTCATCTTCCCCTTCCTTCCCTCCCCTTTCCTCCCCTTCCCCCTCCTTCCCTCCCCTTCCCTCATCTTCCCCCTCCTTCCCTCCCCTTCCCCCTCCTTCACTCACCTTCCCCCTCCTTCCCCTTCCTTTCCCCTCCTTCCCCTTCCTTCCCTCCCCTTCCCCCTCCTTTGCTCACCTTCCCCCTCCTTCCCTCATCTTCCCCCTCCTTCCCCTCCCTTTCCTCCTTCCCCCTCCGTCCCTC
>NC_134783.1:52202227-52209727 GCF_046742065.1 Oratosquilla oratoria | reverse complement strand
ATAGGAAAGGAGAAGAATGCGTAGGAAAGGAGGATACGTAGGAAAGGAGGATACGTAAGAAAGGAGGAGGATGCGTAGGAAAGGAAGAGGACGTATAGGAAAGGAGAAGAATGCGTAGGAAAGGAGGACGCGTAGAAAAGGAGGAGGATGCGTAGGGAAGAAGGAGGATGGGTAGGAAAGGAAGAGGAGGATGCGTAGGAAAGGAGGAGGAGGCGTAGAAAAGGAGGAGGATGCGTAGAAAAGGAGTAGGAGGAGGAGGAGGAGGAGGAGGCAGAGGAGGTGGAGGAGGAGGCAGAGGAGGTGGAGGCGTAGAGGAGGAGGAGGAGGATGCGTAGAAAAGGTGGAGTAGGAGAAGGAGTCGAAGTAGGAGTAGATGAGCCGTGTATACAAGCGATAAACTGGCGACGATCGGTTGTCAGGGTCGCCGGGTGCTTGTTGTCCTTCCCTCTTCATGAATCTCGCTATAACGATGGTCGAATCCCGGAACGTGGGTGGCTGAGGAAGGTGACGGGTGCTGCGGAGGGGGGAGGGGGGAGGGGGAGAGGGAAGGGGGAGAGGGGAAGGGGGGAAAGGGGAAGGGGAGGGGGAAGGGGGGGAGAAGAGGAGGGAGAAGGGAGGGGGAGAGGAGGAGGGGGAAGGGAGGGGGAGAGGAGGAGGGGGAAGGGAGGGGGAGGGGGGAAGGGAGAGAGGGAGGGGGAAGGGAGGGGGATAGGAGGAGGGGGAAGGGAAGGGGAGGGGGAGGGAAGGGGGAAAGGGGAAAGTGATGGGGAAGGGGATAAGGGGTAAGGGAAGGGGAAAGGTGGTAAAGAGAAGGGGGGAAGGGGGAGGGGGGAAGGGGAGAGAAGGAGGAGGGGGGAAGGGGGATTGGGATTGGTACAGAGTTACGCGGAGGTGGAATATGGGTGTTTTACTCAAAGATCGGTTTTGTTGGGGTAAGGCCTGTTTTGACCTAAGGGTGAAGATGTTCTTTATATATATATATATATATATGTATATATATATGTATACATATATATATATAAATAAATATATAAATAAATAAAAAAATATATATATATATATATTTATATATATATATATTATATATATATATATATATATATATTGCTTATTTATTTGGTTATATTATATATATATATATATATATATATATATATAATATATATATATATATATATATATATATATATATATATTTGTTTGTTTTTCTTATTTCTTTGTTCCTTTATTCATTTATCTATTTCATCTATTCATTTATTCGTGTAGCTATATAATTACTATTTACCTTATTTACTTGCTTCCTTATTTCTTCATTTTCGTATGACTATATATATATATATATATATATATGATATATATATATATTTATATATAAATATATTATATATAAAATTTAATATATATATATATATATATATATATAATATATATATTTTTTTTTTTTTTTTTTTTTTTTTTAAGAATACCATCGCAAGTCCCCAGGAAGAGGCCTTCTCGAGGTTCTTAATTAAGTCTAGAGGCGACGGCGGGTCTTGAGGCTGAACGGGCCGTTTGTTGCCTGTGGCGTCTGCGACAGGAACTAGCGGTGTTGGAACAAGGGGGTCAAAGGAAGAGTGGAAGGGGGTAGTGGGTATGAAAGGAAACAGTGAGGAGTAGTATATATGGGCCAAAAGGTCTCCTGTCGTCATGCTCTTCCTTTGTAAATTTTTGTAATATGAAAAGATAGAGGGTAAAGTAATCTTACTCTGTTCTAAGCTTGGTAAGAAGTCTTCGTAAGCTTTAATAGGAGTGAGGTCACTTATCTTAATAAAATTGTCTGGCGACAACCAGTAATATGTGGAGGAATGCCCTGCTCGTTCGGGGTTAATTGATGTATTCAATTGACCCTCCCCTCCCCCCCCCGTCCCTCGAGTGTGAGACGAGGGGGGGGGGTCGTTAGTAGAGTAGAATTGCTTAACAATATAAAAAAAATAGAAATAGAAATAGACTTGAGTGTGTTGATAGCTGTTGGTAATGGTGTAGATACAGCGTGTGGACAACCTTCTTCGGTTGATAGTTTCCTCCTTACTTTAGGTGTTGTACAATATATAAATAAAGTACAGTAGACTACACAGAGATCACCGCGTGCAGGCCACTGAGGAGGACGGAAGAGCCCTCTGCTTTGTAATCCTCTGCTCGGGTCTAATCCCCACAGTAATAAGTCTATTTAAATGGTGGTTACCCGTCAGGGATCCAGAGGTCAGTGAAACCATATCTTCTGTGGTCAGCTTGGTGAGATGAAGGAGTTGTAAATCTTCTTTGGCGAGACGGATTATTTTGGAGTCAGTCGCAATTTTTTTTTTCTTCTTGTTTTGAATGTAGATTACATTTTGTCTATTTTTTTGGCGTCAGTCGCAATTTTTTTTTTATAGATTCCAGATTGTCTATTGGATAGATATATTATGTTTGATTAGGTGAAGTTTCTACTTACAACGTCAGTCTGTTAACTTGGAAAGCAGTGTTGATATTCTGTTAAAAAAAGAAACGAAAACCTGAGAAAACGCTTTAAAAAACTGGACGAGATGCAGCCTTGATTCTGAATTGGCTTGCAATTCTTTTACTATATTCAGACTAATCAATTTTTTTTCTCTTGAATACAATGTTTCAGACGTTTGTTTTCAAAATATAAACTTTTTTCAAGATCTTTAGTCAACGTAAATTATACAAGAATCTAGCTTACCTTGCACGTTTTGGAGATATTCATGTTCGTCCTTGTCATAAGGTGTCGAGGCAGAAGCAGAGCTGGGCGCGTTCCTTTTTGCGTTCCTAAATGAGTTCATATATGCGTTCCTAAATGCGTTCCTCTGTGCGTTCCTAGATGCGTTCCTCTGTGTCCTGACTATACAGTATACGTGTCAGTCAGAACACCGAGGAACGCATCTATGAACCCACCGAGGAACGCGCCCAGCTCTGGGCAGAAGTAATGCAAAATGGAGTGGAAATGCAACAACAAACAACCCACGAAAGCATAAATTATTTTCTCAGAACCTAAGGAGATCATAACCCGGGTAGTTTTAAGGATATATAATCAAAGTAAGCATAGTCAAGTTCCTCTGGTAAGCAGGGTTATTATATATTGGTCAGAACAAAGGATTACAAAGGAGGAGCATGCCAACAGGAAACCTTTTAGTCCATAACTAGGTCGGATGCGAAAAAATATATATAATAATGATAATAAAAAAGAATGAAAAATATAATAGTAAATAATAATAAATAAAATAGATGAATGCATAGGTATAGTTAAATAAACAAACAGGTAGATAGTAAATAATAATAAATTGACATACAATTAATAATAAACGCTATGTGGAATGGGTGGGTGTAGGCACGTCTAGGTACGTGCCTTTGACTTTGCTAACTCCCTCATAAAGGTGTGGGGGGGGGGATCTCTCGGCATATAAATAGTACAAAACCCAAGAAATATGATTGAATGGGTTGATATACAGTCGCATGATACATGTGACCTTCATACGATATTCCCCTTCCCTCAAAAAAAAAAAAAAGATTATAATAATAATAATCAAATAAAAAATAGATAACTGAAAATAAAAATGAATAGATAAATAGATAAATGAATAAGTAAATAAAAGGTAAATTACTGTGGCGTTTCGCTTGAGTTTGGTTATATTTGCGAGGTACTCTATATTAAGTTTAATAAAAGCGAATTGAAGAACTATTCAGTTTCTGAAGGAGTAGCCCTCCTAACCAAAATCAAAATCTCATCCTAAGAACTATTTTTTTTTTTTTGGCGGGGGGGTAGGGAGGGGGGTCGCTAAGCACCTCTCAGAATTCAAATTAGGACCACCGGTCTATCCTCTAGAGAACGACACAGCCTTTGTAAATCACCACCATTACGTCATTGTGATTGAAGCTGAGGAGATGTTTGATTCAGGGAGTCGTGAGTTGGGACTTTATGTGAAGCTAGAAAGTTACTGATGCTTTATAGGTAGAAAACTTCGTTTTGGAGAAAGGAAGAAGGGGACTTAAGGTGTAGACGCATCTAAACATCAACTAACAGCAAAAACATCAAGAAACGCGCACGGACACTTTATGCTCCCCAAGAGATGGTCTTCAAGCTTGAGAATTCCCAAAAGCCAAACACAGGTCTCCCGAAATACTTCCGAAGTCTGCCGAAGAGCGGAGGGTGAGTTATCACGAAGACGATGACTGTCTTCGCTCGGAGTTCCTGTCCCTGACTTCGTGTTTCTCTTCGCGCCGTCCAGAAATAATAAACAGCCTAAGAGGGCCCACTTTGCGGGTCTGATCCTTTTAATGAGGTGTTTTTTTACTTCTTCTTTTTCCAAGAATGGGTTCTTGAAGGGCTTTAATGTGGTGTTGGACAGGAGGGATTGGTCGTGTAGTCTCTGGCTAACATGTTTGGGAGCTCGTTTGGAACGAAGAGGGAGGTATTAAAAGATTAGAAGTTTATGCGTGAAAGTGATGGAATTAACGGTTGTCATACATGTATACAAACACACACACACACACACACACACACACACACACACACACACACACACACACACACACACACACACACACACACACACACACACAATATGTACATGTGTATATGTACGTATATATGTATGTATGAATGTATGTATGTACGGTATTATGTATATATGCATTTATGTATGTATGTATATTTGTATTTATGTATGTATGTATATATGTATGTATGTAGAACTGCATGTAATGAATGTATGTGTGTATGTACACATGTATGCATGTATTTTATCATGTATGTAGAACTGTATGTATATACTGTATGTATCTATGTGTGTGTGTATGTATGTATATATGTATGTATGCATGCATAATTAGCACCAGTGACTGTTTCCTATGAAGGATAAGATATATTGTCTTCCCATTTTTCGAGAACACGAATCAACAACACCTATGGTAGAAAGTTGTCATAACCATTTTCCTCGCCACACCTATACAATCTTCAGAGTCCAGACGATGTCCTCAGCCTTGACCACAAACGCCACCGTTCTTGTGAAGGGTGCACATGCCATGCTCGTATTATCGTTGCCGGCAATATGGCTTTTCTCAACAGATATCCCACGGGGTACTTGGGTAAGGATTCTTGGTAGCCTAAAGGGGCTATCAAAATGGTCATTTTTTCCTCCGACCTCCGATTTGTTGGCGGTATCGCCCACTTCCAGCACTCTTCCAGCCGGAAAATATCTATAGAAAAAATATTTTGTTAAAAAAAAAAAAAAAAAAAAATTGATGTGCTGGAGAAATTTTTTTGCTCCATCATATCAAGATCCTCCCCGAAAGCTGAGAGCTGAAAATCTGCTCCAGGAATCGGAGGAAAAAATGCCCAGTATGATAACACCTTAAGAGACCATGGCAAGCCTGAAGAAGGATTTTGAGTGTCTTGTATGTTGATCAGATGCTTGCTAAAGGCTCCTAAAGGATTCGAATCCTAATACGAGACGTAGGCTCAGGATGCAAATCATTATGCCAAAAGTATTCCCATTTGAAGAGAGTATTTGGGTGTATTTGGTGTCTACATGGTTGTAATGAAATAATTACATTCGTGAAAGGGTGACTGAGAAATGTGTCTGGTACCCTGATTTTATTTATTTATTTATTTGTTTATTTATTTGTGTATCTTTTTTCATTTATTTATTCATTTTTATTATCATTATTATTATTTTTTATCTTTAGGAGTGAGTTTCCAAATTTCGTACTTCTTCATGAATTGCCTTCGTGGTGGTGAGTATAGCACTCTCTCTCTCTCTCTCTCTCTCTCTCTCTCTCTCTCTCTCTCTCTCTCTCTCTCTCTCTCTCTCTCTCTCCAAAAAAAAAAAGATAAATAGATATGTAAATGAAATAAAACAAAGAAATAAATAAGTAGATAAAACAATAAACAAATCCGATAGATAAATAGACAAATGAATAGACAATTAAGAACATAAGAACATAAGAAATAAAGGAGACTGCAAAAGACCATAAGGCCTACACTAGGCAGCTCCGTATCCATCACCACCTGTCATCCCCATCCATAAAGTTGTCTAATCGTTTTTTAAAACAACTGATAGTTTCAGCGCTTACTACATGGTTACTAAGTTTATTCCATTCATCGACCACCCTATTAGTAAACCAATTCTTGCCTATTTCCTTCTTAAATCTAAATTTGTCCAGTTTATACCCATTACTGCGAGTCCTGCCCTGTTGTTTTATTATGATGACCTTGTTTGCATCACCCTTGTTATAGCCTTTGATCCACTTGAACACTTCTATTAGATCACCCCGCACTCTGCGTCTTTCCAGAGAGTGTAAGTTTAGGTGCCTAAGCCTCTCTTCGTAAGGCAAATTTCCGAGTCCTTGTATCATTTTGGTCATTCTTCTCTGTACTGATTCTAGTGAATTTACGTCCATTCTGTAGGACGGAGACCAAAACTGTACCGCATAGTCAAGGATGGGTCTAACTATCGCTAGATAGAGTTTAATAATTACCTCTGCACTTCTATTCGTTACCGTCCTAGCAATGAAGCCTAATGCCCTGTTAGCTTTATTTCTGGCGCTAATACACTGCTTCCTGGTTTTAAGGTCCGGACTCACCAGAACTCCCAAGTCCCTCTCGCACTCAGATTTTTCTAAAAACGTGTTATCTAAGTTGTATCTATTTTCGGGGTTGTGTAGCCCTACGTTTAACACGCTACACTTAGAGATATTGAAGTTCATTTGCCATTTCACCGACCATGTTAACAGCTTATTAAGGTCATCCTGCAGAATCTGGGCGTCGTCTCCTGACCTAATTAGGCGTCCTATTTTAGTGTCGTCCGCAAACTTACTAACATCACTAACCCTTCGTCTAAGTTGTTTATATACATAATGAACAACAAGGGACCCAAAACCGAGCCCTGGGGGACCCCGCTAGTAACATTGCCCCACCTAGATTTTACTCCATTTATGGTGACCCGCTGTTTTCTGTTACTAATCCAAGCTCTAATCCATTCTAACACTTTTCCTCCTATGCCATGGGCTTTGATTTTATTTAGTAGTCTCTGGTGTGGCACTTTGTCGAACGCTTTGCTAAAGTCAAGGTAAATAACATCGTAATTTTCATTGTTGTCTGACGCCTTATATACCTTAGTGTAAAAGGATAGAAGATTAGTCACACATGACTTACCCTTGGAGAAACCATGCTGTGAAACACGAATTAAATTATGCCCTTCAATGTGTTCTCTGAGTCTATTTACTATTATTGATTCAAGCATTTTTTCCTATAACCGATGTCAAACTGATTGGCCTGTAGTTGCATATAGACGATCTATCTCCCTTCTTAAAAACAGGAACAACGTTTGCCTGCCTCCAAGCAGTTGGAACAGAACCAGTGTCTACCGATTTATTGAATATTTCAGTTAACTGGTCGCAGATTTCAAATTTACACTCTTGGAAAAATTTCGTCTGGACCCGGAGATTTTGTAGCTTTAAGTCTGT
>NC_134783.1:52187227-52197227 GCF_046742065.1 Oratosquilla oratoria | reverse complement strand
CGAGCTCCTTCTGGTACTGAGCGGAAGAGTCTGTCCTTCTCGCTCTCTTTGGTTGTGGCCAAGTCTTCAGGAAAGCGACGCCGCCAAGACTTCCTTACTTCCTAAGAGTCTGCGAAGTACTTTCTTTGTGTGTGCGTCTCTCTCTCTCTCTCTCTCTCTCTCTCTCTCTCTCTCTCTCTCTCTCTCTCTCTCTCTCTCTCTCTCTCTCTCTCTCTCTCTCTCTCTCTCTCTCTGTGTGTGTGTGTGTGTGTGTGTGTGTGTGTGTGTGTGTGTGTGTCTGTCTGTCTGTCTGTGTGTCTGTCTTTGTATGCGCCTTTATATAGTGTGTGTGTGTGTGTGTGTTTGTGTGTGTGTGTGTTTGTGTGTGTGTGTGTTTGTGTGTGTGTCTGTCTCTGTTTGTATGCACCTCTGTATAGTGTGTGTTTGTTTGTGTGTGTGTGTGTGTGTGTGTGTGTGTGTGTGTGTGTGTATGTGTGTACACATTCGTGAGCATGTCCCTGTGTCTACCTAGCTATACATCTTTAGCCCAGTTCATAGCTTCTCTCCTACGGCGGCTCTCACCGTGAAGGCAAATCGCCAACAGAGCCAACATATGGCCCCAAAACTAAAGATATAAGATTAAGGTCTAACTCGTTTCTTCGTTAATGTTCACACGAATGCGTGAGGGAAAAAGGAAGTAATCCAGTTTTTAGAACAAAATTTTTGGATAAACAATAAAGAGTCGGAGTTATTAGAACTGAGATTTTTTTTTTTTTTATCCGTTGCATACGTATATAGTATAAACAACAGAAAATGTATCGCCCCTTTTTTGTTTATTTATTTTTCATGGGTTTCCTGGAAAAGGAAATTATTCAGGAAATTATACATTTGTATATATATATATATATATATATATTTATATATATATATATATATGTATATATATACATATATACATATAATATATATAATATATTTATATATATGTATATATATATATAATATATATATTATATATATATATATATACACATATATATATATATATATATATATTATACACACACCAGTATGTGCAGAGTATATTTGTATATTTATACCCACATGCACACAAGCTCTCTTTTTGCACTGGCAAATATAAATGGAATTTAGTGGATAAGACAATTGACAAACATTGATGCACAGGTTACAAAGACCTTGACGAAAAAAAAAAGAAATCGAAAAACTGAATAAATCAAATGAATGAATAGATAACTAATTAGATACATAATTAGAATAAACGAACAAATAAATGAGTAAATAAATAAAATGAATAGATAAATTAATTGATTAATTAATAGATTAATTTAATAAGTAAACAAATGAAAAATAGATAAATTAATTTATAGATCAATTTATTAATTAATAAATAAACAAATAAATAAATAAATTAATAAATATGGGGAACAAGAGGCCAGCGTATCGCGTTAATCAGATATTATCGATCCGGAATTTTTTCGTCTTTTTTTTTTCTTTTCTTTTCTTTTTTTTCGACGTCCGGCTCCTCCACGCGCCATTCCATCTTATCTCGTGTCGAATCTGGTAATCCAACGAAACAAGGATGTAAATTTGTTTCTGCGTGTGTGGATCCCTAGGCGTGAGTGAGTGTCCTTTTATACCTAGTGTGTGTGTGTGTGTGTGTGTGTGTGTGTGTGTGTGTGTGGTAATAATAATAATAATAGTAATGATAATGATGATGATGATGGTAATGATGATGATGATAATGATGATGATGATGATGATGACAATAGTAGTAATAGTAGTAGTGGTAGTGGGGGTGGTGGTGGTAGTGGGGGTGGTGGTGTTAGTGGTAGTAGTGGTGGTAGCGGTAGTGGTGGTAGTGGTGGTGGCGGTAGTGGTAGTGGTAGTGGTGGTAGTGGTAGTAATAGTGGTAGTGGTAGTAGTGGTGGTGGTGGTAGTAGTAGTGGTAATAGTGGTGATGGTAGTGGTAGTAGTAGTGGTAATAGTGGTGATGGTGGTAGTGGTAATTGTGGTAGTAGTGGTAGTGATGGTGGTGGTAGTGGTGGTAATGGTGGTTTTGTTAATGGTAGTGGTGGTAGTGATAATAGTGTTAATGGTGGTGGTAGTAGTAGTAGTAGTAGTAGTAGTAGTAGTAGTATAGTAGTAGTAGTAGTAATAATAGTAATATCAACAGTAAGAGATTTATTGAAAACATGGCAGCCGAAGGCTGAAAATACACATATTAAGGTAAAAGGGATAAACACAGATAGTACAAAATAAATGATTACCTACACATATTATGATGCTGAAATGATTGTGCACTATACAAATATATAAAACATGAACGTGTGTGTATGTGTGTGTATTTGTGTGTGTGTGTGTGTGTGTGTGTGTGTGTGTGTGTGTGCGCGCATGCGTGTGTGTGTGCACGCATGTGTGTGTATATGACATTGAAGATATAAGACGAAAGGAGGATAATAATACAGAGGGAGTATGATAATGAAAAGGAGGAAATGGGAAGAGGGAGGGAGGGAGTTGTGGGTGATGAGGGAGGGGAGAAGGAGTGTGATTTGAAGGAGGGGGGATGTGGGGGTTGGGGGGGAGCACTGTCGTCAGTGTCACTGCGGTAGAGGTCAGAGTGCGAAGATAAATCGACGAAGAATGTCTCCGTAAAAACGTCAACAGAAACGGCGATAAAAATCAGGCAGACATTATTGTAGTAGACCCTCACTCTCGCATCGGCCCGTGATCTCACTTGCGTATACGCATAGTCATGATACTGTGAAACGCACAGCGCGCAGTCGTAGACAAATACGCGTGCGTGGACGTGCATGCACGCACGCACACTTGTATTCATTCATTCATGGACAAGAGACTAGGGTCACGTGGATATACGCCCACGTGAAGATGCATGCAAGCATGTACGCATGCTTGTACGCACGCAGGTATGCACGCACACACACACGCGTGGACACACACACACACACACACACACACACACACACACACACACACACACACACACACACACACACACACACACACACACACACACACACACACACACACACACGTACACAGACACACACACACACACACTTTAAAACACACATACAAGCACACACATACATGCACACACATACATGCACACACATATAAGTACACACGTAAGCAAACACACACACACACACACACACACACACACACACACACACACACACACACACACACACACACACACATATATATATATATATATATACATATATATACACACACACACAAACGTACACACCACACACACACACACACACACACACACACACACACACACACACACACACACACACACACACACACACACACGACTCGGTGGCTGAAATAATTTCAGTATCACTGCGCTTCGAGTCGTTACTCCAACTTTCGTGGGTTGGGAGTGTGTGTGTGCGTATAAGGTCACAGCATTACCCATAGATCGGTCATACGAGCTCTGAGCTCTCTTCCGGGAGGGAAAATGGCTGTCGATCACCGAGTCCAGCACGTGATCCAAGGACCAAGACCAAGGTGAATACACGGGTACGCACGGGTACACACGGGTACACACGGGTACACACAGTCACACCCCCTTGACATCCTTCAGCGGCCATGTTTGGACCGCTTTTACACCCGTTTAGCTCCACTCCCTTCTTGTTTATTTGGTTGCTTGTTTGTCTCTTCATTCGTTACTTTTTTTTTTCTTTCTTTTTTTTAATTGGACAAGGGCGTTTCTGTCCTGATTTATTTTTTATTTTTATTTTCTGATTCATGTTTGTTCATGTTATTTTATTGGTCATCGTCATCGTCATCGTCATCGTCATCATCATCGACATCATCATCATCATCATCATCATCATCATCATCATCATCATCATCATCATCATCATCATCATCATCATCATCATCATCATCATCATCATCATCATCATCATCATCATCATCATCATCATCATCATCATCATCATCATTTTGTTATTGTTAATATCATTATTATTCTTAATATAGTTATTATTATTATTACTATCATTATTATTATCATATATTTTTTTTAAATTAATATATCTATTCCTAATCAGTATTTTTTACACATTTTTTCGGTGACTGTCCTTGGTCGAAAGATATGTCCTTTTGTATGATTATGTTCGGAGAACCTTTCTCATCCAATCATAAATCAATCCTGCTGAATATCAAACCTCTCTTGTTTCTTCCCCAGAATCCTTTACCGTGTCTGTCTTTCTGTCCGTCTCACCCTTGGACGTGCATCATGGAATTTGTTCTTTCTAAAGTCGGGGAGGTGGGGGGAATGGGTATGCATTTTCTGGAACCTAGTTTAAGGCTAATCTAGTGGGCTAGTATACTGTCGGTGAGTTACACCATGAAAGGATAGATTAGGTTAGCAGTCCTGGAGGGGTTAAAAGCAGAGAAATACTCGTGCGTATATATATACATATATATATATATATATATATATATATGTATGGCAAGAGTGGTATAGGTAAATTATATATATAAGCGACTGCTTATTAAGGGTGCTCAAAGCCATCGTCTTTGCTTCATAATAAGCAGTTGCTAGGGCAAAGGTTCGAGTCCTTGCGGTGAAGCTTATTTCCATATATATATATGTATATACATACATATATTATATATATATATATATATATATATATATATGCATACTAAAAATATAAAAATTAAGGTATATAAAATATTAGCATCCTTATCATGGGGAAAAGACACTAGTTTACACCAAGAGGTGCTTATCCATGACCTAAAATTTGATTCCTGTGTTCGAGCATCTAAGACAAAGAGCAGTCACCGGTATTCTGTGGATGCGAACTCAGATTCAACACGGCTGTCACCACAATCACCAACATCACCAACACAGAACACCAACACAGAACACCTGAACTCTGCGGCACACCTTGGGATCACCACAGTACACTTGGGTCACATTGGGTCATAAGTATGACGTCATGGGTTGTGCAGGTCATCCAGTGTTGATTGCAGATCGTAAATCACGCCAAGACTTGGGATATCTTCGGTATATGAAAGCCAGATCGTGTTTCTATGCAAAGTAGGACCTTGCGACAAAGAGTTCTCATTCTTGTGATCGATGAGGTGAAACTGACCGAAACGAAACATTATGGGAACTGTAGCGTCGTGTGGGTCATTTGTGACATTTGCGATGTTGGTTGAGTTCCCGTAAGTTTACGATTATAACCATCCGTTTATTTATTTATTTATCTATTTATTTATTTATTTATTCATTTATTATTTATTTATTTATGTATTTATTTATTTATTTATTTATCTATTTATCTATTTATCTATCTATCTATCTATTTATCTATCTATCTATCTATCTATTTATCTATTTATCTATCTATCTATCTATTTTGCAAGGCTGGCACCAGCCCTGTCCCGAACATATCATACAACGAAAACAGGTCGTTACGTACTTGTTCAAAACTATCTCAATGTCGATTAACCAATTTCCACTTCTGTTCACGACTTGAACATTGGTTCTTGCTGCCGCCAGTTGATTTTATTCAATCAAGGGTAACGCCCCTGTGCAGCGAAAGAGTTGATTAATATTTCCGGAGGAAATTGATGATGAAGACTCATAAATCTTACAGGTGTTCCATCCTTAAAATAGAGGACTGTAACGCTTCAATCCCGTCGAAACAAAGGACCAATGTATTGATAGAGAAATGGATAAGTAAATTGGTAGATAGATACCGGTCACATGGATAAGGTAGGTAGGTAGGTAGATAGAAGTATAATTAATTGATGATTGGATGGATTTGCAGATGCAATATCTTCACTGGTTCACAGAAATCGGACGCAGGTAAAAAATAACAGGAAAAAATAAAAAATGATAAATAGATAAGTAACTGATAATATTTAATGATAATAATAATCATAAATATGATAGTAATTGATAATAATAATCATAAATATAATGATAATAAATATAATGATGATAAATATAATAATAATTGATAATAATTAATTAATGATACTAATTGATCATGATAATAATGATAATAATTTATAATAATTAATGATAATGATGATTGTGATGATTGTGATAATGGTGATGGTGATGATTGATGATGATGATGATGAAATATACATTATATCTTTGAAGTCTAACAAACAGAATATCATCGAACCGGGATACATTCTATTGCATCCATAGTGAAGTTTTCTACACTCTACGCCCAGCCAGTTTATTTTAATTTTTCTTGTCTCATTTTTTATAACGAGTGGTTAACGAATGGAATAGACTTAGTAACCATGTAATGAGCGCTGAAACTATTGATTATTTTAAGAGAACATTAATTTATAATAATTAATGATAATGATGATTGTGATGATTGTGGTAATGGTGATGGTGATGATTGATGATGATGATGATGAAATATACATTATATCTTTGAAGTCTAACAAACAGAATATCATCGAACCGGGATACATTGTATTGCATCCATAGTGAAGTTTTCTACACTCTACGCCCAGCCAGTTTATTTTAATTTTTCTTGTCTCATTTTTTATAACGAGTGGTTAACGAATGGAATAGACTTAGTAACCATGTAATGAGCGCTGAAACTATTGATTATTTTAAGAGAAGATTAGATGGGGATGATAAGTGGTAATGGACATGGAACTACCTAGTGTAGGCCCTATGGTCTCTTGAAGTCCCCTTTATTCTTATGCTCTTATAACTCGGGATATCACCCGATCTATAACCTTTGATTGCATAAGAACATAAGAATAAAGGACACTGCAAATGACCATAAGGCCTACATTATGCAGTTCTATGCCCATGACCACCTGTCATCCCCATCCATAAAGTTGTCTACCAGTTTCTTAAAACAACCGATAGTTTCAGCGCTCACTACATGGTTACTAAGTCTATTCCATTCGTTGACTGCCCTGTTAGTAAACCAGCTCTTACATATTTCCTTCTTAAATCTAAATTTGTCCAATTTAAGCCCATTACTGCGAGTCCTGTTCTATTGTCTTAATATGATGACCTTATTTGCGTCACCCTTGTTAAAACCTTTGATCTACTTGAACACCTCTATTAGATCACCCCGCAATCTGCGTCTTTCCAGAGATTTAGGAGTTCTCGCCTATTTACTTCTTAAATCTAAATTTGTCCAATTTAAGCCCATTACTGCTAGTCCTGTCCTGTTGTCTTAATATGATGACCTTATTTGCGTCACCCTTGCTAAAGCCTTTGATCCGCTTGAACACCTCTATTAGATCACCCCGCAATCTGCGTCTTTCCAGAGATTGAGAGGTTCTTGCCTATTTCCTTCTTAAATCTAAATTTGTCCAATTTAAACCCATTACTGCGAGTCCTGTCCTATTGTCTTAATATGATGACCTTGTTTGCGTCACCTTTGTTAAAACCTTTGATCCACTTGAACACCTCTATTAGATCACCCCGCAATCTGCGTCTTTCCAGAGATTGAGAGGTTCTTGCCTATTTCCTTCTTAAATCTAAATTTGTCCAATTTAAACCCATTACTGCGAGTCCTGTCCTATTGTCCTAATATCATGACCTTATTTGGGTCGCCCTTGTTAAAACCTTTGATCCACTTGAACACCTCAATTAGATCATCCCGCACTCGGCGTCTTTCCAGAGATTGAGGAATCGTTGCATCTCGCTCGCTTTGTCGTTGAAAGATCGTGGCACGGTGGGTCTGGAGGGGACGTTGAGGATATAGATCAAAGGAGTGTGAACGTACCCACCCTGCCACCGCGCTAACCGCAGCGCTTACCACAGGAATATGCCGTTACGTATGCCACCACAGCATTGCCCGTCCGCCACAGCATTGCCCGTCCGCCACAGCATTGGCCGTCCACCTCAGCAATGCCCGTTCGAAGCCGTCACGTTAGATACAATACCACCAACAATAATAACAACAACAGCAATTCCACCATCACCACCATCATTACCAGCACTGCCACCATCATTACCACCATCACCCTCGTCATCACCATCACTCTCATCATCACCATCACCCTCATCATTACCATCTCCCTCATCATTACCATCACCATCACCCTAAACACCACCAACTCCAACATCACTTCCTCCAGCATCACCACCACCAACACCAGCATTCCCATCACTAACCACAACCCCACCCCCACCACCCCCACCCCACCCCCATCACCACAGGGAACCCCATATCCACCCCATTCAAACTCGGGGTAATAGGGGGTTTGCGTGCAAAACTGGATGGTAATGGGTGGATGGGGGTGGATGGGTGGATGGGGGGGGGAGGTGACATGCCGTGGGCGTGGCTTCGAAGCGGACATGGGCGGAGGTCGTGGGCGTGTGATGCATAGTGCGTCAACTTCCGTTGCTTTGGGCTTGCCTGGACTCCCTTGGGAAAATGTCCGCTTGGAGCGAGACCCCTACAGAGAATGCATGCATGCATGCGTGTGTGTGTGTGTGTGTGTGTGTGTGTGTGTGTGTGTGTGTGTGTGTGTGTGTGTGTGTGTGTGTGTGTGTGTGTGTGTGTGTGTGTGTGTGTGTGTGTGTGTGTGTGCGCGTGTGCGTGTGTGTGCGTGTGTGCGTGTGTGCGTGTGTGTATGTATGTATGTATGTATGTATGTATGTATGTGATTACATCACGACCTTGGACCACGTGTTGGACTCGTGATCGACATCTATTATCCCTCCCCAATTCATTTTCATCCTCATCTTTACCCGAATGTAAACACGTGGCTCGTTGGAAGGTTCTGAGTACTGTACAATTTCTTCACCTTCTTATTCATCATCATCCTAACTATTATCATTATCATATAATCACGTGATATGGTGAAAGGCTCTGAAGATGGTGAAAGAGATCTCATCAGAAGTCTGCGTTCTCAACACCATTTCTTCACACTAATATTGCTCACAATAACCTCACTGCTCACAATAACCTCATTGCTCACAATAACCTCTTTGCTCACAATAACCTCTTTGCTCACAATAACCTCATTGCTCACAATAACCTCATTGCTCACAATGACCTCTTTGCTCACAATAACCTCATTGTTCACAATAACCTCTTTGCTCACACTAACTTCGCTGCTTAAGCTAACCTCATTGCTCACACTAAACTCCTTGTTCACATTAACCTCGTTGATCACACTAACCTCGTTACTCACACTAACCCCGTTGGTCACACTTACCTCCTTGCTAACTCTAACCTCCTTGCTCACTCTAACCTCCTTGCTCACACTAACCACGTAGCTCACTCTAACCTCCTTTCTTATACTAACCACGTAGCTCACACTAACCTCCTTGCTTACATTAACTTCCTTGCTTACATTAACCTCGTTGCTCACACTAACATCGTTGCTTGCACTAACCTCGTTGCTCACACTAACCTCGTTGCTCACACTAACCTCGTTGCTCACACTAACCTTCTTGGTTATACTAATCCCCTTGCTCACACTAACCCCGTTGGTCACACTAACCCCGTTGGTCACACTTACCTCCTTGTTCACACTAATCTACTTGCTCACACTAATCTCCTTACACTAACTTCCTTGCTCACACTAACCTCCTTGCTCAAAACTAACCTCTTTGCTTATACTAACCCCGTTGTCACACTAACCTCCTTCCTCACACTAGCCTCATTGCTCACACTAACCTCGTTACTTACATTAACCTCCATACTTATACTAACCTCGTTGCTCAAAGTAACCACGAAATTAACACTAACCTAGTATATGCGGCCAGGAATAAGCCCATTGTTTTTGTTATTGTTATTATGAGGCTGTAGTTTACCAGGGCTTCTATCCGAACGGGCTATTTCGTGGTGGTGGGAGTAGAAAGCATGTTTAATCATTTAGACAATTTGATATAAAAGGTCACGCTAATTAAAGGTCACGTGACTCCTTAGGGATCAAGTCACATTCGATTTAATGATCATTTACAACTTTACTGCCTGGTTAGGTCCATCTGTGGGAA
>NC_134783.1:52172227-52177227 GCF_046742065.1 Oratosquilla oratoria | reverse complement strand
CTCTCTCTCTCTCTCTCTCTCTCTATATATATATATATATATATAATATATATATATATATAATATATATACCTATATATATATATATATATATATATATATATATATATATATATCGTGACGTCACTTCCACCTTCATTCCGAGAAGGTTGGTGACATGGACGAAGATGAGTTTGCAGGTCACATTGACAGTCAGTCCCTGTCTCTTCACCCGTCTGCCTCTGCCGTTCCTTGGGTCTGCTTTTTTCATCTGCCTTTTTTTGTCTGCCTTTCGGTGTCTTCGAGTCAGTCTGCCTTTGTGTCCGTCTGCCTTTGCGTGTGTCTGCCTTTGTGTGTGTCTGCCTTTGTGTGTGTCTGCCTTTGTGTCTGTCTGCCTTTGCGTGTGTCTGCCTTTGTGTCTGTCTGCCTTTGTGTCTGTCTGCCTTTGCGTGTGTCTGCCTTTGTGTCTGTCTGCCTTTGCGTGTGTCTGCCTTTGCGTGTGTCTGCCTTTGCGTGTGTCTGCCTTTGCGTGTGTCTGCCTTTGTGTTCGTCTGCCTTTGCGTGTGTCTGCCTCTGCGTGTGTCTGCCTTTGCGTGTGTCTGCCTTTGCGTGTGTCTGCCATTCGCGTGTGTCTGCCTTTGTCAGTCCGTTTGCCATTCTCTCGGATCTGCTTGTCTGCCAAATTTTCAGTATTTTTGTCTTGCTATCTGCTTGTCTGTCCTTATAGCCATCTACCCCCTTGCCTCTACGTCTATCTGGGTGTCTGTCTGGCTGTATGATATAGATATAGTCCTACAATGAAAAACTTTCTTCGTCTTTCTGAAGGTCTTCTTCAGTTTAGATTCCTTTGTATCAAAATGGAAATTTCTTCAAGAATAAACTCACTCTTGCCTCTTCCCAAAAATCTGTTCCCGCACTTGGCTTTTCAAATTTTGGTTATTTACATAAGAACATAAGAATAAAGGAGACTGCAAGAGACCATAAGGCCTACACTAGGCAGCTCCGTCTATAAATTGGTGTATGAAGTGATTTACCAGTAATATTAAATGAAGTAATGGAGATTAAAAAGAATAGATATACAGCACAACGAGCCTCGAACTAACAAATTGAAATACGTAGATGAACTGGCTGTGAAACTTCAAGACCATGTTGTTACTAGCGGTTCGAACCGCGCGGAAACCTCGCGGAAACCGTGGCGGTGCCGCATTAGTTAAGAAAAAAAACTACGTGGTTGTGTGTGAATGCCGCCATTGACTTACATTGTAACTGAACCGCCGCTGTTTAAACCGCTAGTGTGAAAGAAGAAGGCCCAAGAGTCGATGCGTTTAGCCAGAACGAAGTGTATAAGGCAGTTAAACTCATTTTAACTCGTCTGAATGAAATCGTCAGGAGTTAACTAGATTTAACACACAAGACGATAACTGCTAATTGGTAAGGGAAATTCTAACATGGAATAAATTATGTGCGGTTCGAACCCTCGCGAATCGCGGTTTGAAGACACGCCATTCACGGATTGCAACTATGCGAATCGCGGTTTGAAACTTCGCGAATAGCAGTTTGAAACTTCGCAAATCGCAGTTTGAAACTTCGCGAATCGCGGTCTGAAACTTCGCGAATCGCGATTTGGAACTTCGCGAATCGCGGTTTGGAACTTCGCGAATGGGGGCTCAAAGCCTCACCATTCGCGGTTCGAATCCTTGCCATTCGCCTCTCGAAGGCTCGTAAGCAACGGTGCGAAGCCTTAACCAAACCTTCTTGAGTGATGTAACCAACCTTCGCGAACGCGAGAGAAAACTCGAGCCCACACATGATTGAAGGAACTGTAAAGGCCAAAAATTGCGCGAAAAAAGGGTCACGGGAGGACGTGGTCGGGTGGGCGTGCGGGTGAGAGTGGGCGGAAGAGCGAGAGTGGGCGTAGAGGCGGGCACGTGATGGGTTGAGCCCTGCCCGTCTTCTGCGAGCGAAACAAGAATATTTCAGACTCCGCATCTTCTGGGTTCCAGTTTGATTTATCTCCTGTGTTGTTCCTCTTGGGGGGAGGGGGAGAGGGGAAGGGAGAGAGGGGGAGAGGAGGAGGGAGAGAGGGGGAGGGGGAGGGGAAGTGGGGGAGGTGAAGTGAAGTGTATAGTTGGTTCGTCACGCCACGTGGCCTCAAAACTCAAAGATCGAAGAACATTTATTTATTTATTATTGATATTATTATTGTTGTTATTATTGCTATTGTTATTTTTGTTATTGTTATTATCTTTATTATTATTATTATTATTGTTATTATTATTATTATTATTATTATTATTATTATTATTATTATTATTATTATTATTATTATTATTATTATTATTATTATTATTATTATTATTATTATTATTATTATTATTATTATTATCAATATTATCATTAATGTTATCATTAATGTTATATTATCATTAATATCATTATCATTAATATCATCATTATTTTTGTTATTGTTATTATTATTATTGTTGTTATCATTGTTGTTATCATTATCTTTATTATTATTGTGCCCTTTTGGAATCAGACATTTCCTTTTACTGAATAAAATGTTCTGGTGGTACCTGAATAAAATTTTCTGGTGGTACCTGGTACCTGAAGGTAGTGGCTTGGTAGTGTTGGTAAAGTTGTTTGAATATTAATGCCAACTTAAAACATGGAGTATTGATATTTTTCAAGTAATTTTCTAGTTTGCAGAAGTCTTTTAGAAAGGAAACTGTCTCACTACCCACAGGACAATAGTATAAAGGGCCATTTATGTGATGAAACCCGGTTTGTCAAACAAGTGTTGGAAGTGATGTTTGACTGTGTGAATGGGGTATTTGGTTGTCAAACACGTTTGTCGACAAACAAGTACCCCAATCACATGGCCAAACAGCACCTCAAACAATTGTTAAGGCTCATTGACAGCCACTGGTTGTAAGATTTCTTTTTCTTTTTCTTAACTCGTTGGTTGGCGTAGTAAGGTCGCTCAGCAGCCAAATAAAACATACAAGTCTTTATCTTTATAATTTCTTTTTCATGTTAGAAAAGGAAGAAGAAAGAGGAAATAAAGAAGAGGTCTAATTCTTATATATTTTTTCTTTCTTGCAGGTACGTAACGGGTGGAACAGGAGGGAACCTACGTGACAAAGTAGTTACAGGCAACCCGTAAGTAGCATTTGTGATTTATAACAAAATGTCATACATTTTTTGTCCTTACAAAGGACCAGACTGTTTTATTCGATCGAGTTTGCATAACTAACAGTGGTATTCTTAAAAAGTTATTTCCTTATATAAATATTATGTAAATTCTTGGAAGGGAAAGATTTGTATAAGGAAATATGTTTTTAAAAGTACCAACGTAAACTTCTTACGGTGGTATTCCTAAAAAAATTCCTTGTATAAATCTTATATAAATCCTTGTAAAGGAAAGATTTATATATGGAAAGAATGATTTTAAGAATACTAAAGTAAAATTTTTACGGTGGTATTCCTAAGAAAATATTTCCTTATATAAATCTTTCCCTTCCAAGGATTTATATAAGACTTATAAGGGAAGATTCTTTTAAGAATACCAACTTAAGAATCTTACGGTGGTATTCTTAGAGAAAAATATTTCCTTGTGTAAATATTCCCCTTCCAAGGATTTATAAGGAAAGATTTTTTTTTTTTTTTAAGAATACCGTCGTGATAGCGTGACAGGATCTAAAGAGAGGCTCACCTACTTCAGGTAGATAAGTTCTTTAGACGTCATGCAGAAGAAAGGATATAAAGTATACCAATATGTTTGAGACTCCAAAATAGGCGCTGGACACGTTTAGCCAAATGACGTCATTTGGCTAAACGTTTACAGCACCCTATTGATGTGTTTACTGCTTATAATACCCATCCTTGCAGTTTCTTTCCACCTAAATAAAATCAGATAAAATCGTCCGAAAATCATATTTCCAGATAGAAAAAACTATAATAATAATAATAATAATAATAATAATAATAATAATAATAATAATAATAATAATAATAATAATAAGATAAAATAAGATAAAACCGTCTGAAATTCGTATTTTCATCTCAAAAAGATAAAATAGAAATAAAAAAAATCGTCTGAAAATCGTATATGTAGATGAATGAAATAAAATGCAATAAAACTAAATAAAAGTCTGAAAATCGTATTTCCAGCTGAATAAGATAAAATAGAAAATCAAACAAAAATAAAATCGTCTGGCGCTAGATAGAATAACATTATGGAGTGCAGGACGGTCAGACTGCCCAAGACGAGGCAAGGGTTGAAGTCGTAGTTTGAGGTCTTCGGTTCGTGTCCTTCCAAGTGTCACGTGTGATGTTACAAATGTCACGTGTCTTTCATCACGTCACTTGTTCCTGCACGGTCAATAGCGTTGCCACATAATCAGCATGAAACTGTAGTGTTTGTACTGTAATATCGGTACTGTAGTGTCGGTACTGTAGTGTCGGGACTGTAGTGTTGGCACTGTAGTGTTGGTACTGTAGTGTTCTTATTGTAGTGTCGGTACTGTAGTCTTTGCACCGTAGTGTTTGTATTGTGGTGCTTACACTGTAGTGTTTGCACTGTAGTGTTTGCACTATAGTGTTTGTATTGTAGGGTTCATATTGTAGTGTTTGCACTGTAACGTTTGCACTGTAGTGTTTGTATTGTGGTGTTTACACTGTAGTGTTTGCACTGTAGTGTTTGCACTGTAGTGTTTGCACTGTAGGGTTTGTATTGTAGTGTTTGCACTATAACGTTTGCACTGTAGTGTTTGCACTATAGTGTTTATACTCTATAGTTTGCACTGTAGTGTTGGCACTGTAGCGTTGGCAGTGTAGAGCACTCTACCGTTGGCACTTTATCGTTTACGTTATAGAGTTTGCACTGTAGCTTTGGCACTGTAGCTTTGGCAGTGTAGAGATAGCATTGTGCCGTTGGCACTGTATCGTTTGTACTGTAGTGTTGGCACTGTAGCGTTGGGACTGTAGCGTTGGCACTGTAATAGTCCTCAGTGTTGACA
>NC_134783.1:52152227-52154727 GCF_046742065.1 Oratosquilla oratoria | reverse complement strand
GAGAAAACGGGAAAGAGGGAAAGAAAATGGAAAATAAAACGAGTTTAAAGAAAAAAAAGACAGAGGAAGGGAAACAAAAGAGAAAGAATGAAAAAAAGAAAAGAAAGAAATAAGGTAAAATAAAGAAAATCTCAAAGGCAAGGAAAGAAAGGTAAAAAGAAGGGAAGGGAAGAAGGAGGCGAAGGAACGGGAGGAAAAGAAGAGGAAAGAGAAGAGAAGGAAAGAGGAAGAGAAGGGAACTGGATGAGGAAAATTGATTTATAGAACAGCAAAATGGAAAAGGCTGGAAAGAGGAAACGACCATTTAGAGCGACCTGCTGTGCGTGGGTGACGTTGCACCAGATCGAGTTCGAATCCCGCAATTAAAGGAACATTATCCAGAGGACCTCATGTGGTCGAAGTCGCAGGAGGGGAGGAACTTATGGTGGTATTCTTAAAAAAATCTTTCCTTGTATAAATCTTTCCTTACATAAATTTCATATATGAATCCTTGTAAAGGAAAGATTTTTTCCTAAGAATACCACCGTAAGAATCTTACGGTAATACTCTTAAGAAAAAATCTTTCCATATATAGATCTTTCCTTATATAAATTTTATATAAATCCTTGGAAGGGAAAGAATTTTTTTAAGAATACCACCGTCAGGCTCCTGAAGACACTACCGAAGAATCAGATCGAGTACTGTACATTCACCACCAAATGTTCGGATCAGATAATGAAGAATGGTGTTATGCCACTGATAAATACTATACAGTTACTAATTAATGAACCTGTTATAAGGTTACCTCCCCTAGTGGCGGTGGCCGTTGGTAAAGGGATTATCATACTGGGATATATTTCCTTCAACCTCCGAATAATCGGTGGTAAAAATGTTCGAATAAGATGAGAAATAGTGTCTGTGTATATTGTACAATTGCTGAATAACGAATCTGTTACAAGATTGTCTTTCTTGGTGGCGGTGGCCGTTGGAAAAAGGATTATCATACTGTGATATATTTCCTCCGACCTCCGAATTATCGGTGGTAAAAATGTTCAGATCAGGGGACGGAGAAATGCGCCGTGTCACTGGTATATACTGTACAGTTGCTGAGTAATGAATCTGTTGCAAGGTTGCCGTCCCTAATGGCGGTGGTCTATTGATAAAGGGGATTGTCACATTAGGTTATTCCCCCCCCCAGCCTCTAATTAATCTGTGGTAACGCCCACTTCCAGAAACTTTCGTCGTAAAATCATTATGGAAAACTTATTTTATTTTATCAACGAAAATGCACAGAGGAATTTTTTTTTCCTTCAGCAAATCTACTCGAACAGTCGAAGGAAAAATAGTCCAGTGTGATAGCGTCTTTATACGTAGCACAGCTTGCGTGTTTACAAGCCATTAGTTTAACCTTTACTGATCGAGGGCTCCTAGGAGCTGATCGGAATCGCGTGGCGCTAGAAAAAAGAAAATCACTTAACTACTTCACTCTGCAGGATACCTTTTGTTCTTATAAGAAAAAACATGGAATTTGTGTAATCAATCTTAACTTTCATATATATATGCACACACACACACACACACACACACGCACACACACACACACGCACACACACACACACACACACACACACACACACACACACACACTTGCATACATACACATACACACACAACAAACAGATTATATATATATATATATATATATATATATATATATATATATATATATATATATATATATATATATATATACAACAATCGGTTAAGTCACTAACACTTGTCACGTGCTAACGCAGGTTCGAGTCATTGGCTTTACCACGTTTCAATTTTTGCATGTTGGCCTCCTCGAGTGTATTGTGGTTGATATATATATATATATATATATATATGTAGTGTTCATATTACCAGCCTTTCAGCCAGTTTTACTTATAAAAGACAAAATATATCACCAAAGCTTAGATATAATTTATTTCTATATTTGCTTGTTTATTTTCTACTTGTTGATTAATTAATTTATTTATTATATTCGCAATGTCGAGTCCTTTTAATAGATCAGTTGAACCCTGTCATGCATTCTTTAAGTGTACCAAAACTAACAGCTAACAAGAACAGTAACACACGCGACTGTATACTTCGTTTAATATGCGAAATGTCCCTCAAATCAGAGTACAAGTTTTTAATGTGTACCTTGTATTATACCATAGATTTTTATCTTATAACACTAAGTAAAGATTCTATAATATATTATATGAGATGACTAAAATCTAGTGGTAGTTTAGTGAGAAGTCAAAATACATTGTTAATTTTAGTGTTAATTTAGTGCCAGATCACCTCGAAATAATGTCATCTGTGGCAAGGACGAATGACGTCAGCGGTGAATGACATCACGGATGAATGACGTCATCGACGAATGACGTCACCGATGACGAAGTATAGGATGAAGGCTCCGATCGAGAGACGGACGTGTTGGGAGTTGTGTACGAGCGATGCCATCGGCGGGAGGTATACGTTGAAGAAAATC
>NC_134783.1:52137227-52149727 GCF_046742065.1 Oratosquilla oratoria | reverse complement strand
ATCAATCACGCGCACACACACACACACACACACACACACACACACACACACACACACACACACACACACACACACACACACACACACACACACACACACACACACACATATATATATATATATATATATATACACATATATACATGCATATATACATACACACACACGCCGTAAGAAACCATAAGGCATGCGAAATCCCACAAGATATTAGAAACTGTGATAATTACGTAATACAATAAACGACGTTAATCGTGGCAATAATGGAAAAAAGAATAAATATTGGGACGTATTTTTGCGTTGTGATAGTATGCAGTAACAGAATTACTCTGCGTCAAATACGTTTTTCATTGAATCCTTCACTAAGACTTTATTTATGGATTTAAAATGAGAAATATAAGGAAGAACAACGTAGGGGGGGAGGAAGGAGATTGGAAACAATTACAAGCACACCCGCAGATATAATTCATTCACTGGAACTAACGGGTGAAGCCATTGGCTATTTGGTTGATCAACATCTACGTTTTTGTTGAAGTCACCAGACCAACATCGTTGTCTCCCCTTGGCAGTGATGTATTGGTAGAGTTGATTGCTAATTGGTAGATTTCTCAATTGGCTCGTCCTCGTGTAGTTTTTATGATCTGTCAGAAATGTAGATGTTCGTTAGGGTTGACTGGCAGATGTGACGTCATGTCGGACGTTTTAATGTGATTGGTAGAGTCTGGTAGCGCTGAAGGTGTGACGTAATGTCGTGCGCTTTAATCTGATTGGTGGGGTCAGGTAGAGTTGAAGGCGTGACGTCATGTCGAATGCTCAATCACGTTTGGATATAATGTCATGTATTTTAATACTGTTTGGGGTGTGACGTCATTTGTCGTTAACGTGAACAGTTAAGAATATAAGAACGTTAGAATGAAAGAGACCATAAGCCCTACACTAGGCAGCTCCATTATCCTTACTACATGTTATACCTATCTCATCTCCTCTTAAGACAAAAGATATTTTCAGCGCTCACTACATTGTTACTAAGTCTATTCCATTCGTTAACCACCCTGTTGGAAAAAAAACAATTCTTGCCTATTTCCTTCTCAAATTCAGCTTTGTTCAAATCAAATTCACTACTACGAAATCTGTCCTGTTGTCTTAATATGATGACCTTTCTAGCGTCACACTTGTTAAAACCCTCAACCCATTTGAATACCTCTATTAGATCACCTCAAACTCTTCGTCTTTTCAGTGTAAATTAAGACATCTTAACCTGTCATAGGCCTATTGTCACGTCTATTTCTTCCAATGTTGACCTGACCTGACATAGGTCGCCATATTATACAGATGACACATTCTCGGCCTCTTCCGAGGATGACTTAACATGACGTCATGTCATTGAGTTTATTCAGGCGAGTTGTCGAAAGGAGACAACCTCAAGGTCTACCAGAGCCTCCTCTTTCAGTTGATCGGGACCAGACGACAGCTCCCCCTCGATGAGGACACCACGATGCCCTTAAGGGCGAGGTAGGGCTGTCCTGAATAGGCGAGCCTCCTTTCTTCTCGTGAGTCACCTTCGTGAATCTCACGATCTTCAAGGTTGGTCGAACTCTTGACCCAGGGCCCATATTCTGAAACTGTGCTTAAGTTGTGGGCCGTATTCTGAAAGGGTACTTAAGTATTATCTATCACTATCAATGTCTTTGTCTATATCCATGTCTATGTCTATGTCTATGGCTATGTCTATGTCTATGTCTATGTCTATGGCTATGTCTATGTCTATGTGGATGTCTATGTTTATGCCTAAGTCCATGTCTATGTCTATGCCTATGTCTATGTCTATGTCTATGTCTATGTCCATGTCTATGATCCGTAACCTGCCAGGATCATGATGTCGCTGCATTGTAGGTTGGCGCCATTTGTCGCGAACAAAGAGCTTGAGTAGTTGCAAAGATCCTCCCGGTCCATTCAGCGATATATATATATATTATATATATATATATATATATATATATATATATATATATATATATATATATATATATATATATATATTTTTTTTTTTTTTTTTTTTTTTTTTTTTTTTTTTTTGAGCTGTAGAGCTCAACCTTGCCGTGGTCCGGAATCCCTCCCTCTCGTTCCCTCTATCGTCCTCGTCTTCTCCCTCCCCTGTATTGTTGCTTGGTGAGTCCACTTCACCGCTCGCGTTTCTTGACTGTGGTCAGTACTGTAATGTATCAGTATCAGTATTATCTAAATACTGATTTATTATATGAGGTTCTATTCAAATGAAGCAAATGAATTATCAACTCGAGCGATTTTTTCTTTTTGTAATTCGTAGTTATCGTGAACTACTGCATCAGAGTAGTTATGAAGCGAATAAATAAGAAACTTAATGAAGTGGCATGAATATATACACAGTCCACTATTTTGTGTGTGTGTGTGTGTGTGTGTGTGTGTGTGTGTGTGTGTGTGTGTGTGTGTGTGTGTGTGTGTGTGTGTGTGTGTGTGTGTGTGTGTGTGTGTGTGTGTGTGTGTGTTTGTGTGTGTGTGTGTGTGTGTATTCGCGCGCGTTTCATTTCCAAAAATATTTTTGTAGTAAGTGTACATATAGAAATATGGCAAGTGAAAAAGGCTTTATCATCAAAGATTGACGAGCGGAATTGACTCAACTCGTAATTCTATTCTCAAGAAGAACAGAATTTTTCATGATTAAAATAAGAAGAAGAAGAACGCGAAGAAGAAGAAGAAGAAGAAGAAGAAGAACGGGAAGAAAGCAAAGAAGAAGAACGCGAAGAAGAAGAAGAAGAAGACGAAGAAGAAGACGAAGAAGAAGACGAAGAAGAAGACGAAGAAGAAGAAGAAGAAGAAGAAGAAGAAGAAGAAGAAGAAGAAGAAGAAGAAGAAGAAGAAGAAGAAGAAGAAGAAGAAGAAGAAGAAGAAGAAAAAATATAGAGGATTGCACATCGTTCAAGGTATTGATCTAATCTGAGCATCCCCCAGTCGGCCACGTACCTGCCTTCTCCTCAGGAAAGATGAAGAATCCTAATAAAGTATCATTTTTTCCTGGTCCGTCAAATGCGCCATGGGATTTATCGTCTTAAAAACACTCATTTCATTTATTATTCATTCCTAAGTTATATATACCCCCGAATTTTTCTGTGCGTCGTAAAATGCGCCCCTTGATGGTTTTCATCGTACAATACCCTCAGGAAATTTTCTTGTGCGGTATTATATGTCCTTAGATTTTATTTGATTATCTATTTATTTCATGTTGTTATTTTTTTTCTATATATATATATTTTTTCTATTCCAGTAGAATGCACCTTGGACATTTTTTTCCCACTATATATTACACCCGGACATTTTCTCCACTGTAAAGTCCATCTGGACTTTATCTCCACCATAAAATGTACACCAAGACTATAACTCTACCGTAAAATGTTCCAAGAGACATTTCCTCTATCGTAAAATACACCTCAGGACCTTTGCTCCCCCTTTGAAACTCGCCTTGGACTTTTCTTCCGCCGCAAAATGCACGCCCCGGACTTCTGATCCGCAAAATGAGCTTCGATCACGATAATTAGCTCCACTAATTGACTCGATCGCTTTACAGTCTCCAGGCCCTTCGAGAAATAATCTCCCCCTCCCCCCTTCTTCCCCCTCCCCCTCCCCCTTCCCCCCTTCCCCCTTCCCCTCCCCCTTCCCCCCTCCCTTGCCACCGTGTGTGGCCCGAACCATCCTGAAGTCGTGTCTACACCATGTGAGCTCGCATGAAAGACTGTCTCCGCCATATCTAATAGACTATAAATCAATAAACTTGCAACCAATGTTGATTATGTTAAGAAGACCCTCTCTCACTCCAACCCTCCGTCTCTTTCTCTTTCTCTCTTACTATCTCTCATTCTCTTTCTGTCTTTCTTTCTCACTATCTGTGTGTATGTATGCGTGTATGTGTGTGTGTGTGTGTGTGTGTGTGTGTGTGTGTGTGTGTGTGTGTGTGTGTGTGTGTGTGTGTGTGTGTGTGTGTGTGTGTGTGTGTGTGTGTGTGTGTGTGTGTGTGTGTGTGTGTGTGTGTGTGATTCACCTTTGGTCTTTGTACCACGTGTTGGACCCGTGATCGACAGCTATTTCCCTCTCGGAAGAGAGCTCAGAGCTCGTATGACCGATCTATGGGTAATGCCAAGACCTTACAAACACACACACCCAACTCCCCGCCCACGAGAGTTGGAGTAACGACTCGAAGCGCAGCGATACAGAAATAATTTCAGCCTTGGGCAGAATTCGAACCAGGTACCGCCGGCACCGCCGTACTGACAGTCTGGGACTCTACCAACCGCGCCACCGAGTCGCGAGCGCGCGCGCGCGCGTGTGTGTGTGTGTGTGCGTGTGCGTGCGCATCTCTGTCAGTCCGTCTGTCTGTCTTTCTGTCTTTCTGTCTGTCTGTCTGTCTGTCTGTCTTTGTTCCCTCCCGCTTTCCTTCTTCCTTTCCTCCCTCCCTCCCTCCCTCCCTACATCACTCCATCACTCCCTCTTGCCCCCCTCCTTCTCTCCCTCCCTATCTCCCTCCCTCTGTCCCTCCCTCCCTTCTCCTTTCCTCAGAGGGCGTATTCAATTGCCGGCTCGAAAGAAACATAATAGCTTTATCACTACATTACATCACGCTTGGTAAAAAATAATGATGAATGAAATGCTCATTTAATGGCTACGTATCGATAATGAATGTCCATACGAATTCCCACTGCCTTGTAACTTCTGCAACTTGACGGGGACCCCCAAGAAAGGGAACGACTTTTGGGGCAGCTGTCAAGTGCTTGCGAAGGCTCTACGCGCGTGCTTGTACTCCTCGCCTGGGTGCTTGCAGATGTTTATCCTATTATTGGTCTTGGAGTTATATTCATATAGGGTCGTATATTATGGCCTCCTTGGGCAGGTGCCTTGGAGGGTCACCTGTCATCTGTTTCTTTTCGCCAGAATAAAATGAACAAGTTATCGTGTGGGGCCGTTTGTCTCTTCAGAGTGCTGAGGTTTGGTATGGGTGTTAGTGTTCAACGGAATGGCGACCCCCAGTCGGAACAGAACTACGACCGGTCAAGACACCCTTTCAGGCTGACAGCCCTTCGTCCCTTAGCCAGGTGTGTGTGTGCGTGCGTGTGTGTGTGTGTGTGTGTGTGTGTGTGTGTGTGTGTGTGTGTGTGTGTGTGTGTGTGTGTCTGTGCGTTTACGTGCGTGTGTTAGTGTGTGTGTCAGCGTGTGTTAGTGTGTGTGTTATTTGGCCAACACTGCATAGATTAACCCCCGTAGACTAAATGCTTAAACCTCTATGATGAATCTTGGCTTGACTGAAACCTTCATGAACAGGACGAGGTTGTCTATAAGGACAGAAACGCCAGTGGACCAGTGACCGGACCAAATCCACTTTTGGACATCTTTCCTATTGAGAGATGATCCGCAGACTGGATGTATTTGTGATTAAATCCTTGAACTAAAAATAAACGAATGAATAGATAAGTAGATAAATGAATGAATGAATAAATAAATAGATAAATGAATAAATGGTTTATTGGATCTTCATGAAAATTCCCATACGCATTCAGGATTGAAATAGGACAAGGTAATGTAGAACAATATCAAATAGAATGAAATAAAATAAGATAAAAATGAAACAGAAAAGAATACTGTAGATGGATAAAAAAAAAAAAATACCTTAACGCCAACACTGAAATAAAAAATGCCGAGTATCTTCTGTTGCCATTGTCCTATCTTGTCTGATGAAGGTAGCAAAAAAAAAAAAAAAAAAAAAAAGTATTATAAAGTAAATTTCATTTTATGTATTTTTTCATCATCATCAATTTTTGTTTATTGCTGTACTTGATATCACAGTGCATCATTTTAATGTGATGCCATAAGATGCAGCGACGAGATAACCAGGGATTATCTTAGTAATGGTAATGGTTATGATGTAATGTTGATGACGCTGGGAATGGAAGGGACACGATGCAATTTGTGTATTACTTATGTAATTACACGTTGCAAAATATTTCAGGCCATGAGTATTGGTATTTGACGTTCAGTAAGTGTGAGAACAGCATTCGAAATGATATTTGAGATGAGCCATCACAATATGCTGATGATAGAGATCGTGAAAAGAACTATGGTGAAGTTAACAATGGCAGGACAATGGGGTGGCGGGATACAGGGATGACCCGTCATCCATGGGGAGCTAAGATGAGAGAGGGGAGAAAGGTGGGGCTACTACTCTTATAAGGTAGGGAAAAAGCTCTTGGTATATAGATAAAGACTGACAGAAATAAGAGATGTGTATGTATCATTTATGCAATTGCGTGTTACAAAGTCATTTTAAGAACTTTATCATAACGAAGTAATTGAGACATTTGGGATTGTACGAGTATGTATATATATATATATATATATATATATATATATATATATATGTGTGTGTGTGTGTGTGTGTGTGTGTGTGTGTGTGTGTGTGTGTGTGTGTGTGTGTGTGTGTGTGCGTGTGTGTGTATGTATGTATATGCTCTGGATGACTTGTATGGTGTATATGGTATGTATTGTATGTATGCAAGCATGTAGACATGCATCCCACCTTGTTATAGACCGACAGATCTCTTGTTGGCATGCTTTGTCATTGTAACTCATTGCAACCCATAAGGGCGAGAATTGAATATCATTCTTTTGTGATTGAAGACTAATCTAAAATATATATATATATATGTATGTATATGTATATATATATATATATATATTTATATATATATATATATACATATATATATATATATATATATAAATATATATATATATATATATATATATATATATATATATATATATATCATCCCCTAATCCCCCACTAACGTGAGATCCGGATTGATTCCCACAAGTCTAGGAATTTTCTCCCTAGAGTCAAGGGTGCCTAGATGAATAAAATCCCTTGGCCGTAGTCAAGCAGGCTGGAATACACGAAACGAGTAAGAGATACCTAAAAGGGGTCAATTTGGATGAAACTGTAAAGAGCTTAATCGCACTGCAAGGGTTAACCCCCGTCCCCCTTCCCCCCGTCCTCCCCCCTTTCCCCCCCCGCCCCCCCCTCTCCCCCTGTTATCATTATTTGTCCCTTCTCCTTCTGAGATCAAATTTGGAGATGGAAAGGTCGATAACGGTGGCAAAAAAGCGGACAATGATGAGTTCTCCCGAGAAGAGCGTCAAGGCAAACAGACGCCCCCGAGCACAGCAATAATAAAGACGGGGACTCTTGCCGGAGAGCACGGGGTTGGGGGTAATGATAGGCCACGATAACGAGAGACGATTGGGTGAAGTGATGACGGTGACGAAGAAGACGGAGGGGGAGGGGAGGGGGAGGGGAGGGGGAGGGGGATGTTTAAGGAAAGTATGAGGAGGAAAAACAGTGAGAGAGAATTAGTTGTGTTTGTCGTGGTTGTGGTTGTGGAGGTTGTGGTGGTGGGTCTGTTTGTCCTGGTTGTGGTTATGGTGGTGGGGGTGGGGATGAGAGGTCGTGGTTGTGGTTGTGGTGGTGGTTGTGTTTGTCGTGGTTGTTGTTATGGTGGTGGGAGGTCGTGGTTGTGGTTGTTGTGGTGGAGGTGGAGGTGGTTGTGGTGGTCGTGGTGGTTGTGTTTGTCGTGGTTGTGGTTATAGTGGTTGTGGTGGTGGTTGTGTTTGTCGTGGTTGTGGTGGTAGTGGTTGTGTTTGTCGTGGTTTTGGTTGTAGTGGTTGTGTTTGTCGTGGTTTTGGTTGTAGAGGTTGTGGTTGTAGTGGTTGTGTTTGTCGTGGTTGTGGTTATGGTGGTGGTGGCGGAAGGTCGTGGTTGTGGTTGTCCTGGTTGTGGTTGTGGAATTGGTGGTGGTGGAGGAGGAGTTGGTGGTGGTGGTTGTGGTTGTGGTGAGGATTATGGTTGTGGTGGTTGTAGTTGAGATTGTAATGGCGTTGATGTGATGGAAATTGAGTGGTGGGGGAAAGAGAGCACCGGAGGAAAAAAGAGTAGACGTAAAGAGGAATACACAAGAACATAAGAATGAAGGAGACTGCAAGAGACCATAATGCCTATACGAGGCAGTTCCATGATGGGTAGAAGTAAAAAAGAGAAGAGAGTAGTAAACAAGAAACAAGAGAGTTTGCACTCGGAATGGAAATGGATGGGGAGACAAAATGGTAGAGATGGAATAGGAAGAAATGCAAGGGGAGAGACAAGAGATGAGAGAAGAGAGGAGACAAGAGAGGAGAGGAGAGAGGAGAGGAGAAGAGAGGAAAGGAGAAGAGGAGAAGAGAAATGAGGAGAGGAGAAGAGAGGAGAATATAGGGGAGGAAAAGAGAGGAGAAAAGAGGAGAATAGAAGAGAGGAGAGGAGAAGAGAAAAGAGGAGAGAAGAGAGGAGAGGAGAAAAGAGGAAAGGAGAAGAGAAGAGAGGAGAAAAGAGGAGAGGAGAAGAGAGGAGAAAAGAGGAGAGTAGAAGAGAGGAGAGGAGATGAGAAGAGAAAAGAGGAGAGAAGAAGAGAAGAGAGGAGAAGAGAAAAGAGGAGAGGAGAAGAGAAGAGAGGAGAGGAGAAGAGAAAAGAGGAGAGAAGAAAAGAAGAGGAGAGAGAGGAGACAGAAGAGGAGAGTAGATGAGATGAGGAAGGAGGAGGAGGAAAAGAGGAATTTGTAGAGGAAACTAGGGAGGAAAGAGGAAGGGTCATTCACACGGTCAAACGGTTTGTCAAACCCGGTTTGTCAAACAACTGTTTGAAGTGGTGTTTGACCGACTGAATGGGGTATTTGTTTGTCAAAAATGTTTGTCGAACGTGTTTGAAGTGGTTTTTGATCATGTGAATGGGGTATTTGGTTGTCAAACACATTTGACAAACGTGTTTGACAACCAAATACCCCATTCACACGGTCAAACATCACTTCAAACACGTTTGACAAACCGGACCCTTCAGGGTTGGGGATTGTGGGGAGGGCGGTGACTTGGAGAGTGAGGAAAGAGGGAAAGGAAGGGAAGAGGGGAAGGAAAGGAAGAGGGGAAGGGAAGTCTTCATTTGGCACTCAAATTATGTTAACAGACAGAAGAACAGACGGACATACACACACACACACGAAACGCACGCATTGGTTGAGATGTTGAAATGAACATAGACGTGTGTGTGTGTGTGTGTGTGTGTGTGTGTGTGTGTGTGTGTGTGTGATCCACCATGGTCTTTGGATCACGTGTTGGACTCGTGTTCGACAGTTATTTCCTTCCCGGAAGAGAGCTCAGAGCTCGTATATGACCGATCTATAAAATGCTGTGACCTTACACGCACACATACACACACACACACACACACACACAACTCCCCTCCCATGAGAGTTGCAGTAACGACTCGCAGCGCAGCGGTACTGAAATTATTTCAGCCCTGGGCGGGATTCGAACCCGGACCTCCGTAGTGGCAGCCGGGAACTCTACCAACTGCGCCACGAGGTGTGTGTGTGTGTGTGTGTGTGTGTGTGTGTGTGTGTGTGTGTGTGTGTGTGTGTGTGTGTGTGTGTGTATATATATGTGTGTGTTTATGTGTGTTTATGCATGCATTTATATATATATATATATATATATGTATACTTTTGTATGTATTTGTGTATGTATACATCCTGTTCTTTTGCCTTTCCTCGGAAGCTGTGGAGTACAAGTCCCGGTCATGGCATTTATCCGTCTCTCCCTCCCTCCCTCCCTCCTTCCCTACCCCCCCTCCCTGCCTCCCTCTCCCCGAGAATGGATGGCAACTCGCCGGGGATAGACGGCCCGAAATGATTCTGCGCCTGAGCGTAAATGCGGGCCCTCCGGTGATCCATTGCGCGGACGGAGATGATGCATCGGGCGGGGATGAGGGTGATTATATCGGGAGTTGCAGTGATTGAGAAATTAATTGTCCCCGACATTCCGCATTGGCTGTGGTATTACACGACGTTGATCTGCAGTTGATACTCTTGTGTCCGAGGCTTCAGGACGTACCGGGAAGGAAAGGAGGAGGAGGGAGGGAAGGAAGAGGAGGAGGAAGAGGAGGAGGAGGAGGGAAGAGGAAGGACAGTGAAACTGTTGTGTTGGGAGTGGAACCTTCTTTGCTGATTGGCTTGGATAATATATATGAATGTATATATATATATATATATATATGTATATATATAGTGTATATATATATATGATATATATATATATATATATAATATATATATATATATATATATGTGTGTGTGT
The DNA here is from genome assembly GCF_046742065.1 of Oratosquilla oratoria. Lineage (NCBI taxonomy): Eukaryota > Metazoa > Arthropoda > Malacostraca > Stomatopoda > Squillidae > Oratosquilla > Oratosquilla oratoria. Next base: position 52,139,490 of record NC_134783.1, on the reverse strand, counting down.
GTGTGTGTGTGTGTGTGTGTGTGTATTGGTGGTATTTACAGAACATTGTTATAACGTAGACATTTATTATTTTCAAGTTTATTTGGAGTTTTGCTTACAGACATAGGTATAGATCAGTTTAGACATGAGACTGGGTAAAGTAGACGTTCGCGTGCGTCTGCGTGTTTGAGTCGTGTTTGCGTCACAGTTGTGACGTCCCCAAGGAATACACGGGAAAGGTTTGTTGTGAGTTACGTCTTCATAATGAAGGGCATACACACAGTGCATACAAATATAGCGTGCACACAGTAAGTACATACACACTGTACATACACACACAACATACGCACAGTACACACACAACATACACAGCATATAAACATAGAACATACACATAGTATATACACACAGTACATAGACACAATACACAAAATGTACACACACACAGTACATACGCATTGTACACACAATGTACACACACACACATACACACACAGAACACACAATGTATACACACACACTACGTACACACTGTACATACATAGTATATACACACAGAATGCACAGTAAACACAGTGCATACACACATCATATACAGTACACAGTTCACGCACACAGTACATAAACAGAGTACATATACACAATACATACAATACATAGTACATAAGCACAGTATATACACAGTGCATACACACAAAACATACACATAGTGCACACACACAGTACAAACACGCAGTACACACACACAGTACATGTAGAGTACACACAGAGTACACACACAGTACATGCATAGTACACACACACACATTACACACACAGACTACATATACGCACACACACACACAGTATATGCACAGTACACACACATGTACATACACAAAACACACACACTACATATACACAAGTGCACTCACACAGTACACACACGCAATAAACACACACACACAAACACACACACACACACACACACACACACACACACACACACACACACACACACACACACACACACACACACACATAAATATATATATATATATATATATATATATATATATATATATATATATATATACAGTACATGCGCGGTACATACACACAGTACATACACAGAACATATTAACACAGTGCACATACACGGTACACACACACTACACACACACACACACACACACACCATGCGCGGTACATACACACAGTACATACACAGAACATATTAACACAGTGCACATACACGGTACACACACACACACACACACACACACACACACACACACACACACACACACACACACACACACACACACACACACACACACACACACACACACACACACACACACACAGAACCCATTCACCTTGAGTATAAAGGGCCAGTATCTCTTCCCAGGCTTTGCATTACAAGAGAGTATATATTAAAGAAAAAATTATGAAGACTTTTTATTATCTACATCATAACAAGAGTTGAGTTAGTATATTTCAGTCCTTGTATTAGTGTTCGCGTTTAAGATTTGGCAAATCCTTATATCACATTGTATTTGCTATAGATAGTCTACATCCAAAGACTTGTGGCCTTACTGTAGTGATTTTTATTAAGGCCTTTCTCTCGAAGGTTATGATTATAGATACAGTTCCTCTGGGTTTCAACTGTTACCCACGTCCAGGTAATTGTTACTCGGTAATCAATGAGGGCCCATAGACAAAGCCCTGCGGTACTCCCGAGGTCTTCTTTGTGTGTAAGGCGCGGCCGCATAAGGCCAGAATCGGACCTATTCTGACGCCTATTGTCTCGGTACAGCGAGATATGGCGCTATTCTTGAATGAGATTGTTTTTAATACTTTTTGAACTACTGGATATGGTTCTAGAGCGGTGGTTCCCAAACTAGGGGGCGCGCCCCCCTAGGGAGGCGTGAGGAGGATACAAGGGAGGGTGCGTGAAGTCATCTGCTCAAAAATATTTGTTTAATTAGAATAATAAAATCATTCAAAGAACAAATATCTGCCATTACATACATGCAAAGTATAATTATAGCAGTCACTCCAACCCGTTTTCTATTAAGCTAGTTCTCCTTACACGTTTTAGACACGTCACCGATACCAACCACAATTTGCTAATATTCAAACTTTTTTTTTCGCTTCCTTTGAACCAAATGTTTCGTTTTTAGTTACTTAGAAAAATGTCTCTGGAATACACTATTATTTGTTTGAGTGGCTTTCATTATCAAAATTTAGTACAAAGAGAAATCTGTTTTCCTGAACAATGCTAAGAAATAAATGCAAGAAT
>NC_134783.1:52079727-52084727 GCF_046742065.1 Oratosquilla oratoria | reverse complement strand
AAATCATTTGTATTCTTCGCGTCCACCGTAGCTTTCCGTTTGTTTGTTTTCTCCGTGCAACCCATCATCCCTCGGATATCTGCTTCCACCCTTGCCTCCATGAGGGGAAGTTTCCTGTGCAATGGAGGATCGTCGGACGTGGAGTATGGTTGTTTTTGTATCTCTCCTCTTTCCTCCTTCTCCTCCTCCTCGTCCTCCTCCTCCTCCTCCTCCTCCTCCTCGTCCTCCTCCTCCTCCTCCTTGTCCTCCTCCTCCTCCTCCTCCCCTTTTTCTCTCCCTCCTCCATCTCTCCCTCCCGCTCCTCCACCTTCTCTATCTCACCCTCCTCGTCCTCTTCCTCTTCCTTCACTTCATCCTCTCCGTACTCTTCTTCTTCCTCCCCCTCTTCCTCCCTCTCTTCCTCTCCCTCTTCCTACCCCCCTTCCTGTCCCTCTTCCTCTCTCTCTTCCTTCTCTCCCTACTCCTCCTCTCCCTCCTCTTCCTCTCCCTCCTCTTTATCTGCTTCCTCCTCCTCTCCTTCTCCTTGTCCCCGTCCCTGCTTCTTTCTTCTCTCCCTCCCTCCCTCCCTCCTCTCCCTCCCTCCCTCCTCTCCCTCCCTCTCTCCCTCGTCTCACTCCCTCCCATCTATCTGGGGCATTGACTGTATACGTTCTCTGCAATCAAATCCTTAGCGGAACCTCTACGGACCAGACTCACAGCATTCCTTCATGGTTGGGGGACAAATCTCCACTCAAAAGGAAAAGAAAACGATGATCAATTACTATCTCGGCCTTCCGGTAACCCTTACAGAATTCTACTTTACCACCAAAGACGAAGCATTATACCTCTTTCTGTCTGTATCTGTCTGTACGTCTCTCTTTTTCTTTCTTTTGTCTCCTCTCTTTCTCTCGTTCGTTTTAGCGTTCCATTACTATTCTTCTTTCTCTTTATCATACTCTTTTTTTCTTCTTTTACACACACACGCACACGCACATAACACACACACACACACACACACACACACACACACACACACACACACACACACACACACACACACACACACACACACACACACACACACACACACACACACACAAACACACACACACACACACACACACACACACACACACACACACACACACACACACACACACACACACACACACACACACACACACACACACACACACACACACACACACACACACAAACACAAATACACGCACATACATATATACATGCATATATTGATACACATGCACGTATATGTACACACACATACATATATACTGTACATACACACGCATGCATATATACATACACATACATACATATGCTCATACATATACACACATATATACATACACATACATATACACATACGTATATACATGCACACACATACATACACACTTATACACATACACATACATATACACATACGTATATACATACACACACATACATAAATACATACACATACACATACATATATACATACATTGATTTGTACGTACACGGCGTTTCGTGCATGGGACGCAGCGGACAGACACAGATGTGCTGTGTGTGCGCTCAAGGACACGGCGGCGGCGGCGGTGGCGGCGGCCGATGAGTCAGAAGCTGAGACTCCCTTTCATTCGGCCCTACGGCGGGTCGTCTATTCATCTGTCATTTAATTGTTTTTTTTTTATACATAAAGGCGTCCACCCTGCAACTGTTCTTGTGAAAGGTGTGTATGTCTTGTTCCCTTTCACTTTTTTTTTAGTTTATAGTTCATTAAGGGCAACGCGAGATCAGCTTTACTATTGGTTATTATATGAATGAGGGAGACTGCAAGAGACCATAAGGCCTACACTGGGCAGTTCCATGCCCATTACCACCTGTCGTCTCTATCCATACCTTGTCTGCATCACCATTGTTGATATTATAAACATTTGCACCATTAAGGGAGGGCTTGCCGCAGACATGAATAAAATCGCCTGTCGACACTTGATATGAAAACTGTTCCAGACTTCAGTAGATTTCAGGAGTGAATGAAATATTTCAGCCACTAACGTGAAGACATTAGTACTCCAGTTTCAGGCTATGCGGTCAATATGTACCTCGTTAATCATCTTTACGTAGTTTTAATTACTGTTATGACCGCAATTATTCTGTTCGCCTCACTGCGGTTGAATTGAATGAATTGGTGATGCATTTCGAAATCATTGGTCTTGCATGGATGGAAGTCAAATAAATATCTTTACTTCCATTCTTGCGCGACCACACACTCAGTTTCACACTTCTTTCGGAATTTTCTCGCTCGTATCGGATGAACAAGGCTTAGTATTCTCACTATATATGTGTAGGTATATGTGTATGTATATATATATATATATATATATATATATATATATATATATATATATATATATATATATATATATATATATGCATATATATATATATGCAAAGTAGACCACTTGGAAAAAAGAAACTAACGAAGCAGAGCGCTTTCGTATATTACGTCATTCACACTTGTTGCACTGAAGATGTATTATACGAAAGCGCTCTGCTTCGTTAGTTTCTTTTTTCCAAGTGGTCTACTTTGCATAAGTGAACACACGTACCCGTGTTCTTATTAGCATATGTATATATATATATATATATACATATATATATATATATATATACATACATATATATATATATATATATACATATGTGTGTGTGTGTGTGTGTGTGTGTGTGTGTGTGTGTGTGTGTGTGTGTGTGTGTGTGTGTGTGTGTGTGTGTGTGTGTGTGTGTGTGTGTGTGTGCGTGTGCGTTTGTGTGTGTGTGTGTGTATGATCCATACCTACACTCCTACCAGGACTCTTCCTCAGAAGAGTCATCAGTTGATTGATCATCATGAAGGAAGCTTCCATCCTTGCCTTGATGTGACCAGATTACATTCACCGTGGAACTGGTTCACAAGAGAGAGAGAGAGAGAGAGAGAGAGAGAGAGAGAGAGAGAGAGAGAGAGAGAGAGAGAGAGAGAGAGAGAGAGAGAGAGAGGAGGGAGAGGGAGGGAGGGAGTTAGAAGGTTTGGAGTGAGGGAGTAGGAGAGACCATGTCAGGAACGTTTGGTACTTTATCGTGGAAGTCTCTCAAAATCGAATGACACTACATTCCGCCACGTACCGCGCTGCGGACTATATCGGGGTGCTTTGAATACTGCAGATTACTAGAAAGCCATACGTTAGTGAGTGTTTACAAGACTATCATGTATATATATATATATGTATATATATATATATATATATACATATATATATACATATATATATATATATTTATACATATATATACATATATATATGTATATATATGTATATATATATATATATGAAATTAATCATTTTATATATATATATATATATATATATATATATATAAAATGATTCATTTTGTACAATTTTTTCTATCTCCCTGTCTTCTCTCTTTGTCTTCTCCCTTCTATTTTCTCTCTCTCTTCTCTCTCTTTCTCTTTTTCTCTTCTCTCTTCTCTCTCTTTTTCTCTATATCTTTCTCACTCTCATTCTCACAAACACACATACATACATACATACATACATACATACATACATACATACATACATACATACATACATACATACATACATACATACATACACGCATACATATACATACATATATACATACATACATACATTCATATACATACATACATACATACATACATACATACATACATACATACATACATACATACATACATACATATGGTCTTTCATTCTCAGTGGTCTCACGCCCGAATGTTATGTCAGATAAGTATCGACAAATCATGGGGGTGTTAGGGGGGGGGAATGGGCTGCCTTCACTTGAGGAGAATAATCAGGAACGGCCTAGAAGAGTGTTACGAAAATGAAGCTGTTACGTTTTATGATAAAGTGATTGGTTATTGATTTATTGGTGTGTTTATTTGGCTTGTTTCTTTATTGTGTGTTTTATTTTATTGTTTTATTATCTTTCTTCTTCTTCATTCGACCTCGTTCTGGATCTTTACATCCCATTGTTTGGCGCCATGGTTCTCGAGGTCCACTCTCGTCCATCAGAGGTTAATCCTCTGGACGTCAAACGAATCGAAAGCATCGATGGTGTGGCAAATTGTTACATGGCGAGCGTGCATCTCTTCTGTGTTGATATGTACGAGTCCGCTGCCCATTATGGGAGTACAAATAGCCTTGCCTTCCCCTGACCCCAGGTAAGAGTACTTGAACCCTGTGGGATTTTATGGGAGGTTTGTCATCCCAAGACTGTCTGGGGTTAACCAGAATGAGCACGAATTGTGTGTAAAAAAAAAAAAATCGGGGAAGAATAATTGAACCCTTTGTGGGTTTACCTGGGGGAGGGGTTTGTCATTACGGGATTAACTGGGTTTAACTAGAATAAACACAAGTCGTATGTAGAGTTCAAAGGGATTAATATCTAGTTTCTATACGTGTTTGTCTCGGAGCGAGTTTGAGGGTTATTAGCCGTAACCCTATGGGGATTAAATTAATCCTGTTTATGGGACTTAGATTAATTATCTTAAGCCTGTTCGCATGGAAACGTGTGCTTTGTTGATTTTATTCTGGCTGGCGTCAGACGAGCTTATTCGAGTGAGAAAGAACGTCAACCTTTTGAGAGCGGGGGGGAGGGTGGGGGGTGGAGGCTGAGATCTCATCCATTCTTAAATGAGTAAACATGTATCTGCCGGGCACCATGGGGTTTCCCGAGGCATTGGCGCGGAGGAGGAGGAGGAGGAAGGAGGAAGAGGAGGAGGAGGAGGAGGGAGGAGTAAGAGGAGGAAGGAGGAAGAGGAGAATGAGGAAGAGTGAGGAGGAAGAGGAGGAGGAGGAGGAGGAAGAGGGAGGAGGAAGAGAATGAGGAAGAGTGAGGAGGAAGAGGAGGAGGAGGAGGAGGGAGGGAGGTGAAAGGAAGAGTAGAAACAGGAGGAGGAAGAGTGAGGAGGAAGGAGGAGGAAGGAAGAG
>NC_134783.1:52049727-52067227 GCF_046742065.1 Oratosquilla oratoria | reverse complement strand
AAGAAGTCAGAAAGACCTCAGAGCTCGAAGAAACAGAAGAGCTCTTTGCCCAAGAAGAGGTCCAGGAACAGTTCCAGGAGGTACTCGAACAGGACCTCATCAGGAGCGCATCGTCGACAGAAGGAAGGCCGACCATCTGGACGAAGGTAAAAACTTTCTTCAAGAGGAAAACTTCGTCTCCAGAAGAAGACTCGCCCAACACTTCGACAACATCGTTAGGGTCTTCAGTGGCCGAATAGGATCTTGCCCCTCCTCTTCCCTTCACCTTCCACGTTACTGTGACCATTACGAGGTTCCGGTCCTTTGGGACGTCGACTTCGGAGATATGGGCCTTTTTGATTAAGAACCCAGACGCCCCATCTAGAAAGTCTTGTAAAAAGACAAAAAATCTTGCCCAAATAAGAAAACACAAAGAAGAAAGCCATATTTAAGCCCAAGTAGAGGAACACACAGAATATGAATATGAAGCCAAGCCAAATAAAAAAATGGCTACAATAAAAAAATATATGGGTCAGTGGAACTCGTATGGTCTTCTTCCTTCAAGAATACGGAAAAGCCTCAAATCAACAGGATCAAAGCCTGTATTGTCCAAACCTGAAAATTCGGACGGAGCTTACTTCGGGCCCAATAAAATCACCTGACGGCAGCAGGGACAAGTACTGCAGAGGTAAATAGCAGCAGCAGCGAATAGACTTAATCTTGATCAGCTCGAGATGAGTTAAGTTAATCCTCTCGCAACAGAATGGGCTTCCCCTCAGCTGATTAAAATTGCCTGTTGGCGGCCAAAGCAAACACTAAAACCCAACGGTGCCGATGTAGGTAAAACGTTGAGTACGGGAGATCGTGTGTGTGTGTGTGTGTGTGTGTGTGTGTGTGTGTGTGTGTGTGTGTGTGTGTGTGTGTGTGTGTGTGTGTGTGTGTGTGTGTGTGTGTGTGTGTGTGTGTGTGTGTGTGTGTGTGTGTGTGTGTGCGTGCGTGTGTGTTCTCAAATGTGAAATCGTGTCTGTGCCTCCGGACACACATTGTGACACTACAGAATACAAAATGACGCCAAGAGTGGCCGTGCATCACCATCGACACGGCCAGGCCTTGTTCTTGGAGCCATATATCACGAGCAACACATAACCAAGCCGGTATATGGAAGCCCGAAGACCCTAACAGGCCTGAATAAATCACAACAATTCGTCAAACTGATAAACTCAATCCGATCAATGGCAAGGGAGTCATGGACGTCTTCCAAATCAGCTGATCGTTTGTAAACACAGTGTTTGCGGCCAACTGAGGCGCCGCGACTTCCAGAGGACGAAGAATGGTCGTGATGCATCGACCTCGAGTGTGTCATTTTTATGCCGCAACTCTCCGGACGGGTCCACCCAGGAGTCTCGGACATCCGGGCCAGATTCCGGAAGACCTCAGTTCTTTGTATTTTTTTTTTTTTCTTCTTCTTCAGAATCCATAGCTGGCCCTTCGTTTGATGCACGCAGATATCCATGTATCGAGAAAGTTGCTGATTACATGATTCTCGTTGTCTAGAGGAGAAATTTGTTTTTGTTTATATTTGTGCACGGTATATTCATGCATCACTAGAAAATATACTAGTATGTTCCCTATAAATGCACACAAACACACACACACACACACACACGCACACACACACACACACACACACAGTTGGTAGAACTGAACTACTAGTATGGTGGTGCGCGTAGTGCTTGGTTCGAATCCTGCCCAGGGCCGAAATTAATTTCGGTACAGCTGCGCTTCAAAGACCAAGTGAATACACACACACACACACACACACACAAAAGCCATCTCCCGTATTCAACGTTTTACCTACATCGGTATCTTCGTTGGGTTTTAGTGTTTGCTTTGGCCGCCAACAGGCAGTTTTAATCAGCTGAGGGGAAGCCCACTCTGTTGCGAGAGGATTAGTTTAACACATCTCGAGCTAATCGAGATTAAGTCTATTCGCTGCTCCTGCGGTTTACCATTGCAGTACATGTCCCTGTTGCCGTCAGGTGATTTTATTGGGCTCGAAGTAAGCTCCGTCCAATTTTTTAGGTTTTGGGCGATACAGGCTTCGATCCTGTAGATTTGAGGCTTTTCCATATTCTTTAAGGAAGAAGACCATACGAGTTCCACTGACCCATAATTTTTTTTATAGTAGCCAATTTTTTATTTGGCTTGGCTTCATGTTGATATTCTGAATTTTCCTCTACTTGGGCTTAAATATGGTTTTCTTATTTGTGTTTCCTTATTTTGACAAAAAAAAATTGTCTTTTTACGAGACTTTTGAGTTGGGGCTTCTAGGCTCATAATCAAAAAGGCCCACATCTCCGAATTCGACGTCCCAAAGGAGCGGAACCTCGTAATGGTCACAGTCGACGTGGAAGGTGAAGGGAAGCGGAGGGACAAAATCTTCTTCGGCCACTGGATTCGAAGTTTTCCTCTTGAAGGAAATTTTTACCTTCGTCCAGATGGTCGAGCTTCCTTCTGTCGACCTTACGCTCCGGATGAAGTTCTCATCGGGTACCTCCTGGAGCTGTTCCTGGACCTCTTCTTGGGCGAAGAGCTCTTCTGGTTCTTCGAGCTCTGAGGTCTTTCTGACTTCGCCGCAGCAGCTGAAGATTCTCTTCTTCAGCCTCTTCGCCTTGCTGCAGTTCAAAATGCGAGCAAGAAGTCCGCAGGGCATTCCTTTGTATACGATCGCTCCGGACAACTTCTTGTAGCTTTTTCGAAAAAATCATCGAGTACAGGTTCACAAGTAGAGCAGGTCGGATTGTAGTACAGTAATTCATACCCATTTACATATATCTATATATATATATATATATATATATATATATATATATATGTATGTATGTATGTATATAAAATATATATATATATATATATACATATATATATGTATATATATATATACATATATGTGTATGCATACTCACACACACACACACACACACACACATATATATATATATATATATATATATATATATTCTATGGATACCCCACAAATACAAGGACGCGCGCGTGCGTGTGTGTGTGTGTTCATCCGCGTCTATGTACGTGTGTGCCATCAATTGGAGGCTCTACAGTTCCTTCCATAGACTACCTATCCCCTTGTCTGTAAATATACCCGCCACCCATATTGGGCCTTGGGTTTCCGTTTGTCATGTACCTCTACTTGTGAAACATATTCTGTTTCTGGTGAATGGCACAATGTGTTGCCTCTGAGGCTTCCAGGACAATGTCACCTCGTTAATGGTCCCCCTCATTGACCGCTTCAGCCATTTATCATATTTCCGTTTCTGTATGTATTCCTTTGATTGTATATCATGAGTAATCTCCTTCACTTATTCATACATACATTGGCTCATTTATCCATTCCTTAGACGTAAAGAACTCAATTCTGCCTCTTGCAGTACTCACAATGTCTGTTTGTATGTGTGTGTATGTTTTACTGTGTGTGTGTGTGTGTGCGTGTGTGTGTGTGTGTGTGTGTGTGTGTGTGTGTGTGTGTGTGTGTGTGTGTGTGTGTGTGTGTGTGTGTGTGTGTGTGTGTGTGTGTGTGTGTGTGTGTGTGTGTGTGCGTGTGTGTGCTCACAATGACTGTATGCGTATTTACCTAGTTGTATCTTACGAAAAGAGGACCTACGTTCGTGGTGTCCCGTCTTTGTATCTCGCAGTGTCTAGCATGCTCTTAAATTCGTGTATAGTTTTTGTACACACTATTGTTTCGTCCAGTTTGTGTGTGTGTACGTGTGTGTGTGTGTGTGTGTGTGTGTGTGTGTGTGTGTGTGTGTGTGTGTAATAATAATAATAATAATAATAATAATAATAATAATAATAATAATAATAATAATAATAATAATAATAATAATAATAATAATAATAATAATAATAAAAGGTTTATTTCAATAGCAGTAGTACACTGACAATAATACAATGCAAAAGCTGATTAAAAATATAAACTTAGAGTATATATACAGTACAAGTTTACATAGAATTGATTATGTGCACTATGGATGGGATGGCACTGTTTTTGTAGCGGTCAGTCCCTGGCGCTTTGATTGGTACGGGCCTATTTCTGTGTCTAGTGGCTTGGCGAGGTGGTGGAGCGTCGGGAGGGAGTGACGGTGTCTAGGGTGGGAAAGCAGGCTTTCCCCAAATATCTTTAGTGCCTCACCGTGCCGCTGGGACACCCTAGATAGAGTAAGGGTGGTAAGAGTGTGGTCGTAACCGCTGTACTCTACGCCCAGGATGATCCTGCACGCTCTCTTTTGTACCCTATCCAATTTTTGTCTCTATGTGAGGGTGAGTGAGCTGGACCATGCTGTGTGTGTGTGTGTGTGTGTGTGTGTGTGTGTGTGTGTGTGTGTGTGTGTGTGTGTGTGTGTGTGTGTGTGTGTGTGTGTGTGTGTGTGTGTGTGTGTGCGTGTGTGCGTGTGCGTGTGTGTGATTCATTCACCATGGTCTTTGGATCACTCGTTGGACTCGTGATCGACAGCTATTTCCCTCCCGGAAGAGAGCTCAGAGCTCGTATGACCAATCTATGGGTAATGCTCTGACCTTACACGCACACACACACCCAACTCCCCGCCCACGAGAGTTGAAGTAACGACTCGAAGCGCAGCGATACTGAAATGATTTCAGCCCTGGGGAGGATTCGAACCAGGTACCACCGGTACCGCCATACTGACAGTCTGGGACTTAACCAACCGCGCCATCGTGTGTGTGTGTGTCCGCGCGCGCGTACGTGTGCGTGTGTGTGTGTCTGTTTTTTAGAACATAAGAACATAAGAATAAAGGAGACTGCAAAAGACCATAAGGCCTACACTAGGCAGCTCCGTATCCATCACCACCTGTCATCCCCATCCATAAAGTTGTCTAATCGTTTTTTAAAACAACTGATAGTTTCAGCGCTTACTACATGGTTACTAAGTTTATTCCATTCATCGACCACCCTATTAGTAAACCAATTCTTGCCTATTTCCTTCTTAAATCTAAATTTTTCCAGTTTATACCCATTACTGCGAGTCCTGCCCTGTTGTTTTATTATGATGACCTTGTTTGCATCACCCTTGTTATAGCCTTTGATCCACTTGAACACTTCTATTAGATCACCCCGCACTCTGCGTCTTTCCAGAGAGTGTAAGTTTAGGTGCCTAAGCCTCTCTTCGTAAGGCAAATTTCCGAGTCCTTGTATCATTTTGGTCATTCTTCTCTGTACTGATTCTAGTGAATTTATGTCCATTCTGTAGGATGGAGACCAAAACTGTACCGCATAGTCAAGGATGGGTCTAACTATCGCTTAGCTTCTGCGTAGGGCAAGTGATAAACTTCTTGAATACTGTGGCTCATTATATAGATGGCATTGTGGCTAAACGACTCCTGTTACCATCTTTTGTTTTCCAAATTTCCAAATGACAAATTAATCTTGCGTCATATAGTGAGAAGCTGAATGACGAACTAAGAGGGACAGTATAGATTTAGACCTGAGAAAAGGTACTACAAATGCTATTTTCTCCTTGAAAATGCTGATGGAGAAGAGTTGGGAGTGGGATCAATCACTGAATATAGCGTTTGCTGACTTAGAAAAAGCATTTGACAGGCTACCAAGGAAGATGATATGGTATACATTGAAAGACCCTATACTGTACGTGGTGTAGATAGATTATTAAGAGCAATCAAAAGTCTATATGCAGTATTAAACGTGTCAGTGCTGTAAGAAAACAAACTCCTAAGAATAACTGGTTTGAAGTAAATGCTGGAGCAAGACAAGGTGGGGTTTATATCTCAATTGCTTTTTATACTTTTCATGAAAGAATTGAGACCCGGAGAAGGATTTATTACACTGTCATGTTGCATTGGTTGCAAACAATCCCAATGAACTTCAAAACACATTAACTGCTTAGAACAGTGCATTAAAAAGGGCGAAAATGAAAATAAACACAAATAAAACAGAAGTAATGATGGTAGCAAGGCAAAAAGAAGAGAGAAAAATATGATTAAAAGGCCAAAAACTTAGTTGAAGACTTCAAATACGTTGGGGTGAAGATAGATGAAAGATGTCACATGGAAAAAGAAATATTAAATAGAATACAGTGCTATACAAATAACTTAAGAACATTCTATGCGTTAATGAGAGAAATACTCGTACCGTACCCAGGCAGGTTAAAACTACAATCTACAAAACAGTTTTAAAACCAGTGCTAACATAGTAGTTAGAAACATGGACATTAACAGACAAGCTGAAGAGGAAGACACAGGCATCAGAGACAAGAGTACTGCGAATAATAAAAGATGTAACAAGATGTAACAATATAAGAAATGAAGAAATAAGAAGAAATCTGGAAATAAATCCTACGTTAGAATACGTAGAAAGAAACCAATTCAGATGGTTTGGCCGCGTCATGAGGATGAATGAACAACAGTATCCAGTTAAATTCTGTCAGTGGCAGCCACGAGGAAAGCGACCAACAGGAAGAGATGTAGAAACGGTGTCAGACTAGCCAGAGAGTCAAAAGGAAAAACTCACAAGGAAAGCGACCAACAGGAAGACCAACAGGAAGAGATGTAGAGACGGTGTCAGACTAGCCATTAAGTCAAGAGGAGGAACCATGGAGGAAGTGGAAAGAGTAGCTGTATGCTGATTGGACCTTGTAGAGAAACTTCGTGAGGCATCACCGCTGACAGGGCGATTAGTCCTACCTGGTGTATGGTGAGAAAAGGTGAGATACGAATGTTAGATACATTGTTGAGATGTTCCTACGGAAGTCTAGAACACTGTAACCGAAGTCGTTGCTACTCAAAGGAAGTAGCAAAAGTGAGTAGCATGCTAGCCTAGTGTCCCTACAGGGAGGTGGGAGTTTGACTACCACGGATTCTGTTCATCCTTTACTCATTACGCTTCCCATCCCCCAAGAAATTAATGGTTGTGTACTTTTAGCAAACGTTTGTTGAAGGTGTGTGAAAATATATTTATTCAATAGTTGCAGTATTTGAAATTTATCAATGTAAAATCGAATACAGTAATAAAATAAATCAATTTTGATTAAAAAGTTATCTTGTTATGCGATGCTAAGTAAGGTATGCAATACGAACTTTAAAGAAACTTTTGACATATTTTGAAAGAAAAAGTACTATTTTGTCTCAAATGTAAATGAAATGTCTAAAACTATATAGATAGCGTTCTTTATGGATGATCTATGTGAATATGTATTTGAAATATCCTGAAGAAAAACACTGTTTCATCACATACTTCAAAGAAACTTAAGTATGTGATAACCTTTCAACAACCGTTTGTATAACATTTGCTTTCTGGGGGGTTTAAGAGCTCTCATCCCCCCCCAAAAAAAAAAAATCTTTGAGTAGGACCTTCAAAACTGAAAAGTTAACTTTGCGCAAGATCTACCGGAGTCCTGTCAACCAGAACCAGCTTCAAACCAGCTGGTCTTGGCAGGTGCTACTGTAGTCTCACTGATTCCAAAGACTTGCTTTCAAGCTCAGCAGACTAATTTTGAAAATACTAGATACAAATTTGAGTTTGTCGAGCAGCATCTTCCCAGACACATATACTACATTTTACGATGACAGCAAAACGACATGACGTCACGGGCAAGCAATATATTTTTGAGACTGATTTTTTCCCTTTGATATTTTGATTTAATCTTCGTCCTTGTTATACATTTGACTAATATGACTCAAACATCTGGAGTGTCTTGTCCGAGTGTCAGTTACCAGCACGTTTAGAGGTTTGGGACCTCCCAGAGACAGCCATGACACGCATTTAACAAGCTTCAGTCTGTTTCATATCCTTTACGCTGTCGTAGTAAAGATCCATGCTAATTTTCAAAGCTCTACATTAAAAACTACGACAGCGAACAAGAAGGATAATCCGGCAGACGTAAAAACTTCCTTTTATTTATACAGAAGACAAAAGACAATATTATTCTTCTCTCGATACGGCTTGCGCACAACACAGTCTTCATAAAACTTGACCCCGTTTCTACGTGAGCGAGGTTCGAATGTCGTGCTTCTTCAGCCTCTGGTCAGGGCCCAGACAAAGTCTTTGGTGGTCGGTCGGGTGCAATGGATGCTTCCCCCAGCACCTAATCACCTGAGCAAGTCTAGTCAGGTCTTGAATAATTCATACTAAGTCCGCACGTCCATTTCCCGCGCCGCCATATTTGGCAGATGACGTGTGGATGTCCTAGGTCGCTATTTTACGTTGGTATCGTCGATAACTCAAACGACTTCCAAATTGCACATGGTAAGCACTTCAATAAATTAGGATTCTAGTGCTACGGGAGTTCATCTGAAGCACCAAAAACAGGTGAGCTTGACTTTATAGAGGTTATTTTTCTCCTCATCACAACAAGAAGCTTCACAGGGGGGTCGCTACCTGTCCATAACCAACAAAAAACGCGTGAATATTTCTCAGCCAATCACAGGCGTTCTGCTGTCAACGCGACATGACGTCACAGCCTTCGGAGAGGATAAAATGCGAAATACTCTCTCAAACGGAGGGATACAAGGTACAATTCCAACGCTTAACCCCTGTTAAACGTTGCTTGAGCTAGCATAGCAAGTCCTGTTGCACTTTCTCTTACGCTGCCGACGCTACACCTGAGAATTTCAAACCTGCTTGGTCAGACCTGATGCGATGTTCTCTTTCTCCGCCCTATCTCACCCTCTGTCCTCCTGCCCCATCTTCCACTATCTTCCAGCTTATTCGCTGTTTATATGTCTCCACCGGTTTGGAATCGTGTTTTCTCGTAAAAATTTATATCTTAAAATATAAAGACTCGTTTAAATCCAACGCAAAACAGTTTCTATTCACTTTGTGACCTTCTAACGTCTTGATGACGTTGATATCATGTCTTCTTTAGCAGATGCATTTCCTGTTCCTCCACCCACTCCCCTCCTCCATCACTTCTTCCATCTCACCCCTTTCACGCTTTCTCCTCGTTTGTATTCTCACACCATCAGGATTTTTTTTCCATTTATCAAGATTATTTAATACTATAAGTACATAGAAATACTTGCTAAGAAATTAGAATAGAATTAGTAAAGTAGGCTTTCATCTAAACACGTAACTCCATGGACATTCGTTCAAACGCACCCACGACAGATACAATCGTAACTATTTCAACATAACTGGGATCATAATCCTCTACGGCAGGGGTCATCAAAATATGGCTCGCTGGCTGCATGTCAATCAATCAATCAATCAATTAATCAATCAATCAATGAATAAACATATAAACATATAAATAAATAAATAAATAAGTAAATAAATAAATAAATAGATAAATAGATAAATAAATAAATAAATACATAAAATAATTAAATAAATATAAGTAAATAAATGAAAAAATTATAAATAAATAAATAAACAAACTAATTAATTAATTAATTAATAAACAAATAGATAAACAAAAGGAAACATATATGTTTGTTGTCTCAATTTTTTTTTTTTTTTTTTTTTTTTGCGTTTGTCTTGATTTTTTTCATATTTTGTACTTTGTGTATAGGTAACTAAATACACTGTATATCGAACGTTAATTATGAAAATGTTTCTACAGACAAAACCTCTTTTTATGGGTCATGGGTTTTAACAAGGGTGGTGCAGTCAAGGTCATCATATTAAGACAACAGGGCAAGACTTGCAGTAATGGAGATAGATTGGACAAATATAGATTTAAGAAGGAAATAGACAAGGACTGGCTAGCCAATAGAGTGGTTAATGAATGGAATAAACTTAGTAAACATGTAGTGAACGATGAAACTATCGGTTGTTTTAGAAGGTTAGATAGGTGGTAATGGACGTGCAACTGCATAGTGTAGGCTCTATGGTCTCTTACAGTCTCTTTCATCCTTAGACTCTTATGTTCTTTATTCCAAAGGTTAGATTACAGCTGATTAAAAACGTATGGTGACCGCCACAATGCCATCTATACAATGAGCCACAGTATTCAAGAAGTTGATCACTGGCCAACGCAGAAGCTAAGCCTTAAAAAAACAGACAGACAGACAGACACACACGCACACGTACGCGCGCGCGCACACACACACACGCACACACACGGTGGCGCGGTTGGTAGAGCCCCAGACTGTCAGTATGGCGGTAACGGTGGTACCTGGTTCGAATCCTGCCCAGGGCTGAAATTATTTCAGTATCGCTGCGCTTCGAGACGTTACTTCAAGTTGGGGGGGGGGGCCTAAGCTCATAGTATTACCCATAGATCGGTCATACGAGCTCTGAGCTCTCTTCCGGGAGGGAAATAGCTGTCGATCACGAGTCCAACACGTGATCCAAAGACCAAGGTGAATGAATCAAACACACACACACACACACACACACACACACACACACACACACACACACACACACACACACACACAATGGACGAAATAATAGTGTGTGCAAAAGCTATACACGAATTTAAGGGCAAACTAGACACTGCGAGATACAAAGACGGGACACCACGAACGTAGCTCCCCTATTCGTAAGATACAACTAGGTAAATACGCATACAAACAGTCATTGCTAGTATACATACACACACACACACACACACACACACACACACACACACACACACACACACACACACACACACACACACACACACACACACACACAAACACACAGAGTAAAACATACACACACATACAAACAGACATTGTGAGTACTCCATGAGGCAGAATTAAGTTTTTACGTTTAAGGAATGAATAAATGAGCCAATGAATGGATGAATAAATGAAGGAGATTACTCATGGTATACAATCAAAGGAATACATACATAAACGGAAATATGATAAATGGCTGAAGCGGTCAATGAGGGGGACCATTAACGAGGTGACATTGTCCTGGAAGCCTCAGAGGCAACACATTGTGTCATCCGCCAGACACAGAATACGTTTCACAAGTAGAGGTACATGACAAACGGAAACCCAAGGCCCAATATGGGTGGCCGGTATATTTACAGACAAGGGAACAGGTAGTCTATGGAAGGAACTGTAGAGCCTCCGATTGATAGCACACACGTACATGGACGCGCATGAGCACACACACACACACGCACGCGCGTGCGCGTCCTTATATTTGTGGGGTTTGTGGCTCGAACATACAAATATATATGTATGTGGCTCGAACATACAAATGTAAGAAATTGTACTCAACTTATATCTCTCTTGATGGCGCAGTGGTTAGTCACTGTTACTTTGATACGTCTGAGCTGAGGTTCGAGCCCTTGGCTTCGCTTCGTATCAGTTTCCGTATATGTCTCCGACGAGCGCATTGTCAGTCTCGTTCGTGATGACATGGAATTAAAAGTAAAATGTTAATGTGATTGAAAAAAGATAGAATATATATATATATATATATATATATATATATATCTATAATTGTATATATACATATATATATATATATAATTGTATATATACATACATATATATAATATACACATATATACATATATACATATATATATATATATATATGTATATATCAATAGGTATGAATTAATGTACTACAATCCGACCTGCTTTACTTGTGAACCTGTACTCGATGATTTTTCCGAAAAAGCTACAAGAAGTTGTCCGGAGCGATCGTATACAAAGGAATGCCCTGCGGACTTCTTGCGCGCTTTTTGAGCTGCAGCAAGGCGAAGAAGCTGAAGAAAATCTTCAGCTGCTGCGGCGAAGAGCTCAAAGAGACCTCAGAGCTCGAAGAAACCGAGGAGCTCTTCGCCCAAGAAGAGGTCGAAGAACAGCTCCAGGAGGTGCCCGATGAGAACTTCATCCGGAGCGTAACGTCGACAGAAGGGAGCTCGACCATCTGGACGAAGGTAAAAAATTCCTTCAAGAGGAAAACTTCGACTCCAGAAGAAGACTCACCCCACACTTCGACCACGTCGTTTGGATCTTCAGTGGCCGAAGAGGATCTTGCCCCTCCTCATCCGTCTCCCTTCGCCTTCCACGTCGACTGTGACCATTACGAGGCTCCGCTCCTTTGGGACGTCGACTTTGGAGATGTGGGCCTGTTTGATTAAGAGCCTAGAAGCTCCATCTCGAAAGTCTCGTAAAACGACAAAGCGTGTTGCCCAAATAAGGAAACACAAAGAAGAAAACTATAAGCCCAAGTAGAGGAACACGCAGAATATGAAGCCAAATAGAAATTTGACTACAAAAAAGTAAATAAACAAAAAATAAATAAATAATTAAAATAAAGGGTCAGTGGAACTCGTATGGAGACTTCGTTCTGCATTAATACGGAAAAAGCCTCAAATCAACAGGAACGAAGCCTGTATCGTCCAAGACCTGAAAATTCGGACGGAGCTTACTTCGGGCCCAATAAAATCACCTGACGGCAGCAGGGACAAGTACTGTAGAGGAAAACAGCAGGAGCATCGAATAGACTTAATCTTGATCAGCTCGAGATGAGTTAAGTTAATCCTCTCGCAACAGAGTGGGTTTCCCCTCAGCTGATTAAAACTGCCTGTTGGCGGCCAAAGCAAACACTAAAAACCAACGAAGGTGCCGATGTAGGTAAAACGTTGAGTACAGGAGATCGCTTTTGTGTGTGTGTGTGTGTGTGTGTGTGTGTGTGTGTGTGTGTGTGTGTGTGTGTGTGTGTGTGTGTGTGTGTGAGTGACACCGTTTCTACATCTCTTCCTGTTGGTCTTCCTGTTGGCCGCTCTCCTTGTACGTTCTTCCTCTTGACTCTCTGGCTAGTCTGACACCGTTTCTCCATCTTTTCCTGTTGGTCTTCTATACCCAGCCTCGTTGTAACATGATTTATTGTAACTCATTTTCACGTATTTTCATATCAGCGTGTATATATACATATATATATATATATATATATATATATATATATATATATACATATATATATATACATATATCACGTAAGTGGAGTAAGAAACACGTGAGTCTTAGTTTGAGTTTATTCCTGACTAGTTTCACAGGTATCCTTTTTTCTTTTAACTAGTCAGGAATAAACTCAGACTAAGACTACTATGTTTCCTACTCCCACCTACGTCAACCTGTCAGAATGTCTCTCTCTCTCTCTCTCTCTATATATATATATATATATATATATATATATATACATATATATATATATATGTATGTATATATATATATATATATATATCTATATATGAATATATATATATATATATATATATATATATACAAGATACAATAGATACAAGCAGCAGAGACGTACTGCGAATAATAGAATGTGTAACAAGATGTAACAAAATAAGAAATGAACAAATAAGAAGCAACCTGGAAATAAATCCTATGTTAGAATACGTAGAATATATATATATATATATATATATATATATATATATATATATATATATATATATACAGTATATTTATATATATATATATATATATATATATACATATATATACATATATATATATATGTTTATATATATAGTGTGTTCACTTGTTAAATTCGTTCAAGCATTTGCCCGTTCCTGAGATCTTGGGTTTACCTCCATAACCTTCCATAGCCAGTGTATATATGGTTTTCCCTCTCCTTTCTAAGCTTCCACCTCTGGACCCCCCATTGTTTTAAGAGGCACATTGAGCCCGGCAACTCACATCATCGACATACGCAAAGGGTGCTGGTCGTGGTTCATTGAATGTAGTTCATAAATATGTGAAGTCTTTTCAACTTTCGCCATATATATTTTCGTGTTTTGGTTTGGCCTTATACGCGCTCTCATCTGCATAACTTCCGTCGTATTGCTCTGTGTTACTGCATACCTTACCATACCTGACTATGGAGGAAGGGGTGTTTGGGTGTAAACACGCGCACATGACTTGGTATGCGCACACACGTACATGCGCGTGTACGTACACGAACGCGCACATGGATGTACACATGCAAGCGCTTACACATGTACGCACGCAAGCGCCCATACGCGCGCGCACAAACACACACATACACACACACACACACACACACACACACACACACACACACACACACACACACACACACACACACACACACACACACACACACACACACACACACACACACACAAAACCAACTATACTTATACATGCTTTTTTGTGTTCGTGCGTTTCTGTGTGTGTGTGTATACGTATGAATGTAAATACATAACCAACTTACCGCATTCCTGTGTACAAGTACCGCGTAATCCTAAGCACATTCCGCCGCTGTAGTTTGTTCATTCCATTGTGTACTTACACACATTCCACATCACGGTTACCTTCATTCCAAACAAGCAAGTGCGTGACAAGGATTCCACAATAAAGTGAAGTCAAACCCCGCTCCTCCATTGGCCGTATGGGCGTATACGTAACGCTAATTAAACAATAATAAATAATAAATGATAAATAATAAATAATAGATAATAAATAAATAATAAATAATAAGTAATAAGTAATAAATGATAAATATTAAATAATAAATGATAAATGATAGATAATAAATAATGAATGATAAATGATAAGTAATAAGTAATGAATAATGAATAATAAATGATAAATGATAGATAATAAGTAATAAGTAATAAATAATAAATAATGAATAATAAATGATAAATGATAAGTAATAAGTAATAAATAATAAATAATGAATAAATGATAAATGACAAGTAATAAGTAATAAGTAAAAAATAATAAATAATAAATAATAATAGATGAATAGTAATTGTTAATAATGATAAATAAAAATAGATAATAAAAACGTAACGTAAAGCTTACAACAACCGGAAATAACTATAACAGCAATATCAACAACAAAAAACAACAACAGCTACAGATGCAGCGACAACAACGACACCAACAACAACAACAACAACAACAATAATAACAGCTTTTTAATTGTAATTGCCGTTATTGCCGCTTTTACTGTAATTTTCGTATTTCGTTCATTACAGTGTTGGGCAACGCTTACTGTCGTGCATCCTCTCTTATTTTTCACTTCAGGCATTTAGGGCCGTTTGTCATCGTTGGTGACGTCAGCAGGTTCTTTACGACCTGTGACTCCGCTGACGAGGTCATCATTACTGACAGGGTCAGTGTCAGACAGTATCTACCCTTACCCTCACTTCCTCTCTCCTCTCCCCTCTCCCCCTTCCTCCTCCCCCTCTCTCACCCCCCTTTACCTCTCCCCCCGTAGCTTTCTCCCCTTTCCCTCCCCCCTCTCACTCCCTCTCCCCCCTCCACTTAGTTTTCTTCCCTTCCTCTTCCCCCCTCTCCCACCCCTTTCCCCTCTCTCTCTCTCTCTCTCTCTCTCTCTCTCTCTCTCTCTCTCTCTCTCTCTCTCTCTCTCTCTCTCTCTCTCTCTCTCTCTCTCTCTCTCTCTCTCTCTCCTTCTCTCCTCTTCTTATCTTCCTATATATTCATCTCCTCTAATTTCCCATCTTTCCTCCTCCTCCTCTCTTCCTCCTTGTCCTCCTCCTCCTCCTCCTCCTTTCTCACCCTCTTCCTCTTGACTCACGATCTTTCTCTTTGCTTGGCATCTTTCACTAGATTCACCATCTTCTTTCCTCGCCCTTCTCATCTTCCTCACCCTTCTCCTCTTCCTCGCCCTCCTCCTCTTCCTTTCCCTCATCCTCCTCGCCCTCATCCTCTTCCTCGCCCTCTTCCTGTTCCTTGCCCTCCTCTTCCTCGCCCTCCTCCTCTTTCTCGCCCTCCTCCTCTTCCTCGCCCTCCTCTTCCTCGCCCTCCTCATCTTCCTCGCCCTCCTCATCTTCCTCGCCCTCCTCATCTTCCTCGCCCTCCTCATCTTCCTCGCCCTCCTCATCTTCCTCGCCCTCCTCCTCTTCCTCGCCCTCCTCCTCTTCCTCGCCCTCCTCTTCCTCGCCCTCCTCTTCCTCGCCCTCCTCCTCTTCCTCGCCCTCCTCATCTTCCTCGCCCTCCTCATCTTCCTCGCCCTCCTCATCTTCCTCGCCTTCCCCCTCTTCCTCGCCTTCCCCCTCTTCCTCGCCCTCTTCCTGTTCCTCGCCCTCCTCCTGTTCATCGCCCTCCTCATCTTCCTCGCCCTCCTCCTCTTCCTCGCTCTCCTCATCTCCCTCGCTCATCTCCTCATCCTCTCCTTTTCTTCATCCTCCTAACCCTTCTTCGTTCTCCACCCTTTCCTTGCATCTTCCTCCTCTCTTCCTCCTCTTCTTCTTCCACCACCACTACCATCATTACTACCAACAGTATCTATCGGAAATTAGAATTAGTTCTGAAAGTACAGTAGTATTGATAATAGTTGTGGCAGCAGCAGCAGCAATGGTAGTAGTAGTAGTAGTAGTAGTAGTAGTAGTAGTAGTAGTAGTAGTAGTAGTAGTAGTAGTGGTGGTGGTGGTGGTGGTGGTGGTGGTGGTGGTGGTGGTGGTGGTGGTGGTGGTGGTAGTAGTAGTAGTAGTAGTAGTAGTAGTAGTAGTAGTAGTAGTAGTAGTAGTAGTAGTAGTAGTAGTGGTGGTGGTGATGGTGGTGGTGGTGGTAGTAGTAGTGATGGTGGTAGTGGTAGTAGTAGTGATGGTGGTAGTGGTAGTAGTAGTAGTAGTAGTAGTAGTAGTAGTAGTAGTAGTAGTAGTAGTAGTAGTAATAATAACAGTAATAGTAGCAGTAGTAGTAGTAGTAGCAGTATCATTATAGCAGCAGTCGCAATATTAAGTAGCATTAGCTGTAGTCCTGGAGGTGGCTTTAATGCTACGTTCCCTTTAAAGGATCGTCCCTCCCATACACACCACTTTACTTCACAGTCCCCCCCACCCTCCCACTCTCCCTCCCTCCCTCCCTCCTTCCCTCCCTCCCTCCCGGGCGGCCCCTCGCCACCCACAGACAACGCCGGGGCGGTCTTGGCGCCCGGCACGTGGGAGCGGCCTGGGATGCCATCTTCAGGAGCCCCGTAGGGAAAACAGGCGCTTGAGATCAGAATAGTTTTCACATTTAAGTACTATTACGGATGTCGGTGATAGTAGTAGCAGTAGCAACAGTGATGATGGTAAATACAGGAATCAAATATACGTTTGAGTTTTGGCCTTGTTCACTATTAATAACGATATACGAAAGTCTTTGTTAATGGTATGAAAAAATGAAAACAACAGAAGTAGTATCAGTAGCAGCAGTGACGGTGGTAAATACAGGAATCGAATATTTCACACGTTTAAGGGATTATTCTCCTTCGTTCTCCATAAATGACTACATACGAAAGTCCCTCCTATTGACTAAAGTAAATATATATATATAATCAATAGGATACTGATTCTACGTCAACAGAATTGCGGGAGGACTGAATCCGGACTACGCAATTTGGTATCCAACAACATCATACCATTATCAGCAGAAACAGATTGTTATTTGACTTTATTAAGTGTTGATACAAGGAACAGAAGACCTCCTTCGGAAGACTCGGGAAGGACCACAAGATCGCTTGAGGCCAAGAACCGATACATCAGTCTCGGGAGATCACATCTACGATGTTTATCAGGAAGAA
>NC_134783.1:52044727-52047227 GCF_046742065.1 Oratosquilla oratoria | reverse complement strand
ATAGTGTGAGTGAGTGTGTGAGTGAATGAGTGAGTGTGTGTGAGTGAGGTAATGTGAATGAATGTGTGAGTGAATGAGGTAGTGTGAGTGAGTGTGTGAGTGAATGAGTGAGTGTGTGTGAGTGAAGTAGTGTGAGTGAGTGTGTGAGTGAATGAGTGAGTTAGTGTGAATGAGTGTGTGAGTGAATGAGTGAGTATGAGTGAGTGAGTGTGTGAGTGAATGAGCGAGTGTGTGTGTGTGAAGTAGTGTGAGTGAGTGTATGAGTGAATGTGTGAGTGAATGAGTGAGTTAGTGTGAATGAGTGTGTGAGTTAATGAGTGAGTGTGAGTGAGTGAGTGTGTGAGTGAATGAGTGTGTGTGAGTGAAGTAGTGTGAATGAGTGTGTAAATGAATGAGTGTGTGAGTGAGTGAAGTAATGTGAGTGAATGTGTGAGTGAATGAGTGAGGTAGTGTGAGTGAGTGTGTGAGTGAATGAATGAGTGTGTGTGAGTGAAGTAGTGTGAATGAGGTAGTGTGATTGAATGAGTGAGTGTGTGAGTGAATGAGTGAGTGAGTGAGTGAGGTATTGTGAGTGAGTGTTTGAGTGAATGACTGAGTGTGTGTGAGTGAAGATGAGTGAGTGTGTGTGTGAGTGAATGAGTGAGTGAGGCAGTGTGAGTGAATGAGTGAGGTAGTGTGAGTGAATGTGTGAATGAAAGAGTGAGGTATTGTGAGTGAGTGTTTGAGTGAATGAGTGAGTGTGTGTGAGTGAGTGTGTGTGAGTGAGGATGAGTGAGTGAGAGTGGGTGAATGAGAATGGGTGAGTAAAAGTGGGTGAAGGAGTGAATAAGAGAGTGAGAGAGCGAGAGAGAGAAGGACAGAGAGGCAGACAGATAATGAAACCTGACTCGTGTAAGAGCATGCATTGGAACAACCGGAACGTGATATACCTGACGATGTCTACAGCCAAGGGGTAGACGTCGAAACGTTCCTTAGTTCCACACCTGACGCTGTGTAAAGTAAAGCACCGAAAGGTGACCTCGAAACGTGGCTTATTTCTCAATAAATTGACGAAGAGGAAACTATGTTAACGCAACGTTGTGTAAGGGAAACATTCAAACATGTTTCACAACCTCGTGGCGCAGTGGTTAGAGTCCTCGCCTGCCACTACGGCGATCCGAGTTCGAATCCCGCCCAGGGCTGAAATAATTTCAGTATCGCTGCGCTGCGGGTTGTTACTCCAACTCTCGTGGGCGGGGAGTTGGGTGTGTGTGTGTGTGTGTGCGTGTAAGGTCACAGTATTACCCATAGATCGGTCATACGAGCTCTGAGCTCTCATCCGGGAGGTTAATAACTGTCGATCGCAAGTCCAACACGTGATCCAAGACCATGGTGGTAGTGGTGGTGAATGGTGACGATGTGTAAAGGAGGTAGCGAAATGCACAACCATACATCGAAACATTGTTCTCCTGAAGTTGTGTAATAGAAACCGAAACGTCATTCACCCGACAATGTACAAGAGACCAAAACATATTTCACCTGAAGTCATGCAACAGTGAAACTGAAACTTGTTTCAGGCGGTATCTGAAACGCGGTAGGCGGTGAGGGGAACGTGAGAACGAAAGATAAAAATGCCGGGAGGCCAGTAGGGAGTGAGAAACACTTGACGAACTAAAATTCAAGACAGGACGTGAGAAGGCGCCATAATGCATCAACATTCTGTGAGAGGTGACCCAATGAGGCTCACGGGGCCGTGAGACGTATACAGACTTGCGAGACCCGAAAATGGAGAAAGCAAGTGGCCTTAGCAAAGAACGTGAAGCTCAAACATTAACATAGGAGGCTGAAAAATAATAGATAAATAGATATTTTTTGTTAAATTGGATAGCCGCTGTGTAGCTGATCGCTCATAATTGCGGAAGACCTATTTTTCCTCTTTGTTCAATGTGAAACAGAAGGAATAAAGGTCTTCCGCAATTTTGAGTGATCAGCTGCACAGATCGTCAGAACGGCAGCAGCTATCCAATTTAACAAAAATTGTATCAGAGAGAAGATTACTAAAACAAAAGATAAACAAATAATAAATGAATAAATGAATAGATAAATAAATGAATAAATAGATAAGTAAATAAATAGACAAATAAAGATAGATAAATCAATTAATGGAAAAATAGTAAAAAGATAAAAAGGATGAGCACGTGACAGCCCCTCAAGTGGGAAGAAGACGAGGAAGAGACGGAAGAACCTGAGACAGAAGCGAAGAGGAACAAAAGACCTCACTTCGTGACTCGCTAGAAAAGACGAACACAGGAACCTCTTATAAAGTGGTCCTTAGTTTTAGTACATGAGTCTCCTCTTTATGTAATGCTGTTTCCTACCTTCCCAAAAGAAGACTTCAATACATAGAGAGAACTCCTATGGGTCCTTCTGGAAGCTTCAATGGAGCCAAGGTGTTTCCTTGAAGTAAGATTAACGAAAGGGGAGGAGGAGGAGAAGGAAGAGGAGAAGGAAGAGGAGGAGG
>NC_134783.1:52037227-52039727 GCF_046742065.1 Oratosquilla oratoria | reverse complement strand
CCTCCATCTCTCCCCCTCCCCCTCCATCTCTCTCCTTTCCCCTCCGTCTCTCCCCCTCCGTCTCTCCCCCCTCCCTCCCCCACGTAAACATTCCCTTTAGGAGGAAGATACAAATATCTTTGTTTCCTCTAGTGGACGCTAGCGGGCATATCTCTCCCTCTCCCCCTCTCCCTCCCTCTCTCCCCCTATCCCTCCCTTTCCCTCTCTCCCTCTCTCCCCTTCTCTCTCTCTCTCTCTCTCTCTCTCTCTCTCTCTCTCTCTCTCTCTCTCTCTCTCTCTCTCTCTCTCTCTCTCTCTCTCTCTCTCTCTCTCTCTCTCTCTCTCTCTCTCTCTCTCCTATTCTCCCTCTCCCCCTCCCCCTCTCTCCCTCCCCTTTCCCCCTCCTTCCTCTCTCCACCTCTCCCTTATCCTATCTATCGCACTTGGAAGGGCGCAGAGGCGAAGGGGGAAGGGAGGGTGGGGGAGTTGGTCAGGATTCGCAAGAGCAAAGTGACTTGTTGCTTTCTACGGCACACAGTGCCCTGACCAATCGGCGCCCACGGTACCTTTTCTGACTCATGACATACTATTCTATTTTATTTATCTATAATACTGATGACAATAACAATTAATAACAACAATAATAATGATGATGATGATGATGATGATGATGATCATGATGATCATGATGATCATGATGACTGTTATTGTTATTAGTATTGTTGATTAATTAGTCTATTTATGCATTTCCTCGTTTATTCACTTTTTAATTACGGCTAATTTATTTTGGGGATACGTAATTATTGATGAGCTAAAATCTCGGTTGACGTGTGTGCGTGTGTGTGTGTATGTGTGTGTGTGTGTGTGTGTGTGTGTGTGTGTGTGTGTGTGTGTGTGTGAGAGAGAGAGAGAGAGAGAGAGAGAGAGAAACAGAAAGTGATCAAATGTGAACATACGCTGGAGGACGCCTCACTTTACTCAACCCCGTTGCTAATACCCACCGTTTCTTCAAGCAAGTTCCCATGCAGGGACCCATCCTATTCCAAATAGCTCATGTCCATACATACATTATATATATATATATATATATATATATATATATATATATATATATATATATATATATATATATATATATGAGGGTTTAACATGTATCAGTGGGTTCGGAAGATAATACTTTGGCTTTCATACTGCTAAAAAAATATATATATATTTTTACCTATTTCCAAAAGAAAACAGAAAAACAATAATTCTTCAGTGATGTCATAAATAATAACGAAAAAAGAAAAATTAAAAAGCAGGGAAAGAAGATGAGGAAACAGCAAAAGCAGCAGAAAGAGCAGTTGCAGCAGAAGCTGGTATCATGGCAACAGCAGGGGCAGCAGAGGCGTGGACAGAAGGAGCAACATCACCAATTCTAACAGCAGAAAGAGCAGTTGCAGCAGAAGCTGCATAAAGAGCAGTTGCAGCAGAAGCTGCATAAAGAGCAGTTGCAGCAGAGGCAGCATAAAGAGCAGTTGCAGCAGAAGCAGCAGAAAGAGCAGTTGTAGCAGAAACAGTAATCATGGGGACAGCAGGAACCTCAGAGGTATGGACAGCAACAGAAAGAGCAGTTGCAGTAGAGGCAGCAGAAACAGCAGTTGCAGCAGAAAGAGCAGTTGCAGAGGAAGCAGGTTTCATGGCAACAGCAGGGGCAGCAGAGGCATGGACAGCAGCAGGAACAACAGTAGCAACTGCGGAAACAGCAACACCAGCAGAAAGAGCAGTTGCAGCAGAAGCAGGTTCCATGGCAACAGCAGGTGCAGCAGAGGCATAGACAGCAGCAGAAAGAGCAGTTGCAGCAGAAACAGGTTTCATGGCAACAGCAGATGCAGCAGATGCACGGGCAGCAGCAGGGTGAACAGTAGCAATAGCAGCAGCAGAAAGAGAAGTTGCAGCAGAAGTAGGTATGGCAACAGCAGGGGCAATAGAGGCATGGACAACAGCAGGAGCAACAGTAGCAACTGCAACAACAGCAGCAGCAACAGAAAGAGCAGTAGCAGCAGAAGTAGGTATCATGGCAACAGCAGGTGCAGCAAAGGCATGTACAGCAGCAAGAGCAACAGTAGCAACTGCAGCAACAGTAGCAACTGCAGCAACAGCAGCAGCAGTAGCAACTGCAGCAACAGCAGCAGCAGTAGCAGCAGAATGAGCAGTTGCAGCATCAGCAGGTTTCATGGCAACAGCAGGTCCAGCAGAGGCATGAGAAACAGCAGGAGCAACAGTAGCAACAACAGCAACAGCAGCAGCAGAAAGAGCAGTTGCAGCAGAAGAAGCAGAAAGAGCAGTTGCAGCAGAAGCAACAGAAAGAGCAGTTGTAGTAGAAGTAGGTTTCACAGCAACAGCAGGGGTAGCTGAGGTGACTGCAGGAACAACAGGAGGAGGAACAAGAGTGGAAGGATAAACAGAAGGAGCAAGGGACTCCGGTCCTTCATGGTCAAGCTCCTGAGTCACAATTGAATTTAAGCACAAGAATCCTCCG
>NC_134783.1:52007227-52009727 GCF_046742065.1 Oratosquilla oratoria | reverse complement strand
TCCTTCACCCACATTCTCCCCCTCCTCTCCCTCTTCCTCCTTTATCCACCTTCTCCTCTTCTCCCTTTCCCTCTCCCTCCTTTATCCACCTTCTACTCTTCTCCCTCTTCCTTTTCCTCCTTCACCCACCTTCTCCTCCCCTCTCCCTACTCCCTGCCTCCCTCCTCCTCCCCCTCTCCCTCCTCCTCCCCCTCCCCCTCTCCCTCCTCCCCCTCTCCCTCCTCCTCCCCCTCTCCCTCCTCGTCACCGTCTTCCTTCCCCTCCCCCTCATCTCTTCTTGTTCTTGTGTTCTTTTGTGTTCCTTGTTCCTTATCAACCTCCCCCTCTTCCATTTCCTCCTTCATCCTCCTCTTCTCCCTCTTCCTTTTCCTCCTTCACCCACCTTCTCCTTCCCTCTCCCTCCTCTTCCCCCTCTCCCTCCTCCTCCCCCCGTCTCCCTCCTCCTCATCCTCTCCCTCCTCCTCCTCCTCTCCCTCCACCTCCTCCTCTCACTCCTCCTCCCCCTCTCCCTCCTCCTCCCCCCTCTCCCTCCTCCTCCCCCGTCTCCCTCCTCCTCCCCCCTCTCCCTCCTCCTCCCCCGTCTCCCTCCTCCTCACCCTCTCCCTCCTCCTCCCCCGTCTCCCTCATCCTCACCCTCTCCCTCCTCCCCATCTCCTTCCTCCTCCCCCTTTCCTTCCTCCTCCCCCTCATCTCCTCTTGTTCCTTATCGCCCTCCACCTCCTCCTCAGCGCAATCGAGAGGACGCTATACGACCTCGAGGCTCTCCACCGAAGTCTCGAGGGAAAGTCTTCTTCGATCTTATGGTCCGCGCGAAGTCCAATCTCACCTCGCATCTCTTTGTCGCTCGGGGGACGGACCTGATAGACCGAGGTACACGCCCAGGGATCCCCGTGGGAGCCAAGTCACCGGGAGGGTTTCCCTGTGGTAACTGAGTTACCCGGAAGTCACCCAAGTGAGGGTTTGGTCACACACAAAAAAAAAAAAAAAAAAAAAAAAACATTGGTTATAGGAGTCCCCCATGTGCTCGGTTGGTACTCCATTTGGTACTCCCCCCAGGGACTCCCTCGCGGATAGGCTGTTTGCTTTGGGAGTCTTCGGAGGTGTCAGCTCCATGGGTTAATTTGCATCGGCTCCGTCTTTGATTCGCCGGCTTGAAATAAATCTACACCAATTTATCATTTAATCGCGGCGCGTCGACATAGATTTAATTGGTTCTTCTTCGATGTACACATATTTTTTTTTATTTTATTCTGTTTTACATATATATCATTTATCATACAAAGCCTCTTGTATTTTTTTTCCCTTAAAGCATTCTTGCCTTTTGTAGGGAATAATCATAATGTTTATATGTATGTTTGAATATAACTCACTGTCGGAGAAACAAAGCAAAAGAAAAGAAACAGACGATCTGTATATTTCGACCACAATTGTGGTCCTCTGTACTTCATCTGCTGAAGAGGACCACAGTTGTGGTCGAAATATACAGATCGTCTGTTTCTTTTGCTTTGTTTCTACGACAGTGCGTTATATTTAAGCATTTTACAAATGTGCAACTACATTTTGGTTTTGGTAAGATTATATGCATGTCATGCTGTTCATAGCGTAGAAAAATTAGGAATAATGCCTATAGAAGGCAAGAATGCTTTAAGAAAGAGAGAAAAATACGACAAGAAGCTTTGTCATAATGAGCTTTCCATTCACTTCAATGAATTATGCTTGAGTGAAAACCTCATCCCCATATACACTATATATATGCTATATAGTATACATATACAGTATATTTCTATAATATATGTTATGTATTACACAGTATTAGATATATGTTATATATTTCTATGCAATGCCCATATACACATGTATATGCTATGCAGTATACATATACTGTATATTTCTATATTATGTATGTTATATATTACACAGTATTAGATATATGTTATATATTTGTATGCTATGCTATATGTGTTAGGTATTATACATTATTTTATACTCTGTATTGTACTTCACAGCCAAAAGCAAGCTCTTCTTTGGGCCAATAGGTCTCCTGTCGGCATGTTTTGTTATTTTGATATTATATGTAATTTCAATATTGAGGACGCTGGGAAAAGAAGACACGAGTTTAGTACCAAGTTTATTCTTGATTGGTTTCTTCAGAAGTACTCTGAAGAATCTCAAAGCTAAACGGTCAGGAATAAACTCAGAACTAGACCCGTGTTTTTTTTTTCTTTTCTTTTTTTCTTTTTCTTTTTTAATACCATGTTCCAATTTTTTTTTATATTTCCTGCCACACCACTTGGAACTAGATCCGTTTTTTATTATTTATTTATTTATTTATTTGCTTTTTATTTATTTATTTATTTTTTACTATGTCCCAAAATTGTGGTTATATTTCCTGACACACCAATCGGAAATAGACCCGTTTTTTAATATTCATTTATTTTGTTATTTATTTGCTTGTTTTTTATTTATCTATTTATTCATTTTTACAATGTCCCAAAATTTT
>NC_134783.1:51979727-51982227 GCF_046742065.1 Oratosquilla oratoria | reverse complement strand
TCAGAATTAATTGATCTAACAATTGTGAGAGAAAGAGAGATGGACGGAAGTATTATCACTGTTAAGTTGATGCGCGTTAAGAAAATTATGTATAAAAAATAATAAAAATAAAACTTGAAAATAAGAAATAATATCCGGGAAGGAGAGTAACAAGTATAAAGATAAGAAAGTTTATCTTAGAACAGAGTAATAGGTTAACAAAAATAAAATCCACTTAAGTAGTAGTAGGACTAGTAGTAATAGTAATAGTAGAAGTAGTGGTGGTGGTCGTCGTAATATTAATAATATCAGTAGTACATTCCCCACCATGTAGCGTTCCTAAACTGAGTAATTACTATATGAAGCAAACCATCCAATGGTGTAATAGTAGTACCACTATTAGTAGTATTAGTAGTAGCTATAATAGTAGTATCAGTAGTATATTTCCCACCATGTAGCGTTCCAAAACTGAATAATTACTAAATGAAACAAAGTATCCACTGGTGTAATAGTAGTACCACTATTAGTAGTATTAGTAGTAGCTATAATAGTATTGGTATCAGTAGTACATTTCCCAACATGTAGCGTCCCAAAACTGAATAATTACTAAATGAAACGAACTATCCACTGGTGTAATAGTAGTACCAGTATTAGTAGTATTAGTAGCAACTACAATAGTAGTAATATCGGTAGTACATTCCCATCCTGTAGGTGAAGGAGATGTGACGACATGGGAGAGAAAGTCGTAAACCGAAGACAATCGAAATAAAAATGTCACAAGGAACCGAAAGAGAGGGAAGCTGGTGGTCGTAAAACCACACACAAGACAAAACGCCAACGAAGAGAATAAACAAATGTATATATCAAAGGCGAGGTCATGCAGAAGCAAGTCTGTGAGGTGAAATTTGTTCTAAGTTTTGAGCGGTTGGAAGATTTTTTTTTTTTTTTTTTAGTTTATGGAAAGAGGATTAAGAACCTGTTTGCTGATTTTTTTTTTTTTAGTCTTCTGAAATTCTCTTAGTAAGAGACAGGCGCGCGCGCAAATATATATATATATATATAATATATACATATATATATATATATATATATATATGTACGTATATATGTGTGTGTATATGTATATATATACATTTTTACAGATTCGTATATACATATATACAGTATATAAACACTTTACATATACATGTAAACTATTTCATATACAGTACATGAATATATGTGCATTTTACATATACATTTTTACGAGAGAAAGGAGAGAATGAACGAGAGAGAGAGAGAGAGAGAGAGAGAGAGAGAGAGAGAGAGAGAGAGAGAGAGAGAGAGAGAGAGAGAGAGAGAGAGAGAGAGAGAGAGGCTAACTTCGTGGGTAGCCATGCCGTGCACAGACCCCACGTTTCGGCAAAACGATAATTTAAAGTCTAATTCTCAGCCGCTTTATCGACTCGACGCTAGGCAGTCGATGGGAAGGAATGCAGCTCTTGCGTGCAGAGGAATGTGGTTCCGACCTGTAAGCCACGCCAAAAGAAAATGTACCCCCCCTTTTTTTTTTTTTTTTTTTTTTGCCAGCCAATTTTCTTAACCATTTGTAAAACTGAGATTTAATGTTTGGGGCAAACGGTGTTGTTTAGCAGGACAGTCGAGAAAAAGTAATGGAAATTACAAATTTAGATTTTATGCTGGTTCACGTCAATCGATGGTATTCAAAAGAAGGAAAATCGAGAAAAAATATATACTACGAAGAACAATGAATTATTTTGGGGGATGTGGTCATTCTTCAGCTCAACAACATCGCCAAACGTTATCTAGAAATATATATATATATATATAATATATATATATATATATATATATATATATATATATAATTATATATATATAATATATATATATTGTATATATATAATATATATATATATATATATATATGCATATATAATATATATATATATATATACATATATAATATATATATATATATATATATATATATATATATATATATACAAAATTATTGATCAAACATGTTCACGTCACTTCATAGTTATAGATGTGGCAAAACACAAAACAACTTTACGAAGTGGAAAGGAAGGCTCACGAAGTAACTGGAGAGACCCTAGACGAAGTCTCCTGTTCTTCAGGACTTTGGAAGCCCAAAACCATCTCGGGGTCTTCCAAAATCTCCTGTTGTTCAGGACTTTGGAAGCCCAAAACCATCTTGGGGGGAGTCTTTCAAAGTCTCCTGTTCTTCAGGACTTTGGAAGCCCAAAACCGTCTTGGGGGTCTTCCGATGTCTCCTGTTGATCAAGACTTTGGAAGCCCAAAACCATTTTGGAGGTCTTCCGAAGTCTCCTGTTCTTCAGGACTTTGGAAGGCCAAAACCATCTCGGGCTCTTCCAAAGTCTCCTGTTCTTCAGGACTTTGGAAGCCCAAAACCATCTTGGGGGTCTTCCAAAGTCTCCTGTTCTTAAGGACTTTGGAAGGCCAAAACCATCTCGGGCTCTTCCAAAGTCTCCTGTTC
>NC_134783.1:51954727-51964727 GCF_046742065.1 Oratosquilla oratoria | reverse complement strand
GAGACAAAGAGATATAAAGGGAGAGAGATAGAGAGAGGGAGATAGATCGAGATAGAAAGAATAAGAGATAGAACGAGAGATAGATAGAGGGATAGAACGAGAGATAGAAAGAACGAGAGATGTAGAGATCAAGATATAGAGAGATAAAGAGAACGAGAGATAGAGATAACGAGAGAGGGAGAGAACGTGAGATAGATAGAGAGAAAGAGAGAGAGAGAGAGAGAGAGATAGAGAGAGAGAGAGAGAGAGAGAGAGAGAGAGAGAGAGAGAGAGGGAGGGAGGAGGAAGGAGAAGAAGAGGAAAGGTGATGGTAGAAGTGGAAGAGAAAGTACCCAATACTCTTCTTTAGAGCTCTGCCAGAGCAGTAGCCAAGTCTCTTGAGTCGTCTTCTTCTTCGTCGTCGTCGTCGTCGTCGTCGTCGTCGTCGTAGTACAAAAAGGAGTCTCGACGCACGACATAAACAGATGCGCAAACATTCTCCCTGCGCACGCGCGCCGACGCCTCTGTGCTTTTGTTTTTGCCTTCGGGGTCTCCTTCGTTGGGATGTCAGCGCCACTGTTGTTGTTGCATGAACGCTGAACAGGATCATCCTTAGAATGGTCGACCTGTAAGATGTCGATGGCTTCATTGACACGGGGATACTTTAGTAGCCGTTAGTGTTAGCGACTTGTAAACTGCTCATAAGAACATAATGAAGAAGACTGCAAGAGACCATGAGGCCTACACTAAGCAGTACTATGTCCATTACCACCTGTCATCCCCATCCATAAAGTTGTCTAACCGTTTCTTAAAACAACTGATAGTTTCAGCGCTCACTACATGGTTACTAAGTCTGTTCCATTCGTTGACCACTCTATTACTAAACCAATTCTTGCCTATTTCCTTCTTAAATCTAAATTTGTCCATGGTTAACGGAAAGTTTGTTAACTTGCTTCTAGTGTATCCTAGTGTCAACGCTTACTTGCTAGTAAGTTAACTTCCAGCAAGCACAAGCGGCTACAAACTAACTAGTTAACTACTAAGTAACTAACTATCCCCGTATCAACAAAACTAAAGGCCGAGCCTGCTAACCACCAGACCAAACCTTGTTAGTCTCAGCTGCGACGTTAATTTTTCTTGTTTTATTTAATCTATATATTTATCTATTTGTTTATCCATTTATCTTATTTTTCATTTCCTTTTTAAGATTTGTTGATGTACTTGTTAAGAAATGTATTGAGCTACCAGTATCCATTCAGTTTATCTATCTTCATTTATTTATCATTTATTATATCTGTGTATTTATTTATCTACTTATTTAATAATTCATCTATTTATATACTGACTGGTTGATTTGTGTACATATGCATTTATTTATTTATTGAAGTATTTGTTTGTTTGTGCTGTTTTTCTCCTCTATTGTGTTCCCCAGAGATAACAGTGGATAGAGATAATGAGGAGGCTGAGTAGACAATAGAGAGCACACGTCCGCAGAAACCGTCTGACGTGCCAAGACTCGGAAACGAGGGTTCGAGATGTGGCCGGCATACCAATGCAACACCGATGTCGCAACGCCGCTATCCACCGCCCATTGCCAACGGCCAACACAGCTGTTGCCTATGCCAGCTCACAGTCCTATCCGACGTCCCTCCCCCCCCCCTTTTTTTTTTTTTTTTTTTTTTTTTTTTTTTTTTTTTTAGACGTGAGCTGTGGTGTATAGGCGATCGTCCCCTCCTCGTGAGTTCAACAAAGTACCCGGAACGGTCCCTTCAGTGGCTGTCTGTGAAGGCCAA
Source organism: Oratosquilla oratoria (assembly GCF_046742065.1). Taxonomy (NCBI): domain Eukaryota; kingdom Metazoa; phylum Arthropoda; class Malacostraca; order Stomatopoda; family Squillidae; genus Oratosquilla; species Oratosquilla oratoria. The sequence goes on along the minus strand of NC_134783.1, from coordinate 51,962,955 downwards.
GTACCCGAGCAACCCTTGTCTGCCCCCTATGAGGCCAGCAGTACCAACAGCCTTTATAAAACATGTTTACAACATTGTTTCTTCTGGTGTGATCCAAAACATCATGATGTTGATGTCCACACACTTGTGACCAACATGTGACAAACACGACGAAATAAGGCATCAGATAGGCCCTGACACTTGCTATTTTTAAGAAGAAGAATCGCATTGAAAACATGTTTCTTTGTGTTTGCGACATGTTAGCAACATGGGAGACCAACATGTGGCCAATATGTGGCGAACAAGACGAAGTGAAACACCGTAAACACTTGACTTGTTCTTACTTGGGTGGGATGTTTGTCATATGTCCTAACACATGTTCGCATACATGTTGGCAACACGATTGAACAAGTTCTAGTTTTTGCTTTTATTCGGTGATATGTGTGTGTGTCTGTGTGTGTGTGTGTGTGTGTGTGTGTGTGTGTGTGTGTGTGTGTGTGTGTGTGTGTGTGTGTGTGTGTGTGTGTGTGTGTGTGTGTGTGTGTGTGTGTGTGTGTATGTGTGTGTGTGTTTTCCATGTTGTCGAGGTAAATATATTATAAACCCATATAACCCTGTGACGTCACCTTTTTATTATTTCATATAAAAAAAAGAAGAAAAAAAGATTTTATTCAGTTGAACAGAGTAGATGGTTAAATGCTTCCACTTCGACCTCCTGTCCCTTTTCCTTGTCACTCGGCCGGAGCCCTCGAAGAAGCTCCTCCTTCGTCAGTAGACAGAGAACGGGAAGACTGTCCACAAAGAAAACGGGTCTTTGCGAAAAAGCGGGCAACCCGACACCCATGAGCAACGTCGGCAACAAGCGACCAGTGTCAACATCTTGACTGTTGTGCTCGAAAGTGCCACTGCGCTTGCGCAGATAAAGTCTCTCTCTCTCTCTCTCTCTCTCTCTCTCTCTCTCTCTCTCTCTCTCTCTCTCTCTCTCTCTCTCTCTCTCTCTCTCTCTCTCTCTCTCTCTCTCTCTCTCTTTGTCTTTATTTTTCTCTCTTTCTCTCACTCTTTTTATCTCTCTATATCTATGTATCTATCTTTCTCCTCTCTCTCTCTCTCACTATCTATCTGTCTATCTGTCTATCTATCTATATATGTATCTTTTTCCTCTCTCTCTCTCTCTATATATATATATATATATATATATATATACATATATATATATATATACATATACATATATATATATATATATTTATATCTTTCCTCTCTCTCTCTCTCTCTCTCTCTCTCTCTCTCTCTCTCTCTCTCTCTCTCTCTCTCTCTCTCTCTCTCTCTCTCTCTCTCTCTCTCTCTCTCTCTCTCTCTCTCTCTCTCTCTCCTTCTTTTGGGGGGCAAGGGTGCTTCAGACGCTGCTCCCGTCCATCTTCTGTTTATGTCATCATTATCACCGTTGTCGTACACTCTATGATGACGTCAACACGTCTCTGACTTTTGGGTCCTCACTTTCCGAAACCCCTCGATGTTGCCACTGTGGTAAGGCCTGATTTTCTTGCATTGATTTCAATACTTTATTTTATTCAATTTATTTTCTTTATTTATCTGTCTATATATTTATCTAATTATCTCTTTTTTTTAACCTTCCGGAACGGTCATGGGCTATCCGTAAGTCATACGAAATAGATTTGATATTTAATCCTAAAATAAATCGGATTTATTTTATTTCTGGATAAAAACAGTTGCCGGTAGTTTAGCCCTAACTACGTTATGACCCTGGAACTACAACTACTGGCCCTGTTCTTATAACACGTTTACAGTGACGTCACATCATTGACCTGGATATGTGACGTCACAGGTCACAAGGAGACAGGTCAGATGAGGTCAAGTATTCGTAGGAGGAATTCCGGTAGTTAGCGTCATGATGCCATGGTCTTGGATCACGTGTTGGACTCGTGATCGACAGCTATTACCCTCGCGGATGAGAGACCAGAGCTCATATATGACCGATCTATGGTTAATGTTGTGACCTTACACGCACACACACACCCAACTCCCCGCCCACGAGAGTTAGAGTAACGGCTCGCAGTGCAGCGAGGAGGAGGGGAGGAGGGAGAGGAGGAGGGGAGGTGAGGAGAGGGAAGAAGGCGGGAGGGGAGAAGAGAGGAGGAGGGAAGGGGAGGGGAGGGGTGGGGAGGGGAGGGGAGGAGGAGTGGAGTGAAGGGAGGGAGAGGAGGAGGGGAGGAGAGGGGAGAGATTGTGGTTGTTTAGATGGAGGGGAAAGATTTGGAGTTCGGGGAGAATCTTGTGTTTCATTGCTTGGTATGATATACATCTGTTTTTTCTTTATGAATTCTTAAAAGAGCCTTGTCCACTATTTCGTGTGTTTTGTGTTTCTTTACCGCGAAGAGAACCTACGAGATAAAGGGGTTGAATGAAACGTGCGTTGTGAAGCTTTGAATCAAAGATGCGTTGTGAAGCGTTGAACGAACCGTCCGTTATAAAGCTTTAGAACGAACCGTCCGTTGTGAAGCTTTTGAATGAACCGTCCGTTGTGAAGCTTTTGAACGAACCGTCCGTTGTGAAGCTTTAGAACGAACCGTCCATTGTGAAGCTTTTGAACGAACCGTCCGTTGTGAAGCTTTTGAATGAACCGTCCGTTGTGAACCGCCCGTTGTGAAGCTTTTGAATAAAACCTCCATTGTGAAGCTTTTGAACGCACCGTCCGTTGTGAAGCTTTAGAACGAACCGTCCATTGTAAAACTTTAGGACGAACTGTCCGTTGTGAAGCTTTTGAATCAACCGTCCGTTGTGAAGCTTTTGAATGGATCGTGTGTTATTACACGCCTCTCCTGAGGTCATTTGCACCTCTGACGTCTTCCTGACGTCGAGTCGGCGCTTAAAGGAGGAGGGCGATTTGTCACTCTGTCGCGCGCGCGCCAGCCCGCCCGGGCCGGGCCGGGACGGATGGTCCCGGCGTTGCCCGCTGGGACACTCCCGTCAGGGGCAGCTGGAGAGGGCAAGGAGCCGCATGGCTCCCCTTTTTCTTTATCTTAGTCTTTATTAATTGTATTGTTACTTATTCATTTATTTATCTATTGATTCGTTCATTTATTTATTTATTTATTTATTTTCGTTTTTTCCGTTTTTTTTCTGGAGTTTTGTTTTTTTTATACATGTTTTATCTAGTGTTCCGTGTTTTGTTGAGATTCTTTTCTGATGTTTATTTATTTGTTTATTTTTCTTGTGATCTTCTCTTGTTTTATATTTCGTTGTATTTGGTGCTTCATTTTTATATAACTTTTTCTGGTGTTGACTTTTCCTGTTTTCCTTTTTGACATAATTTTTATATATATTTCTATAGAATACACTGTTGTAATGTGTGTGTTGCACACATATAAAGATTGCTCCTACGTCACCACCAGTACCACCACTAACATCATTACAATCATCATTATCACCACCAGCAACCACTACCAGCAACCACCAACACTGCCAGCACCAGTACCTCGATCACCACCATCACAATCAGTGTCACCTCCAACACCAACACCATCCATGTCCCCAACACTATCACCATCACCACCACCACCATCACTACCACCACCACTAACACCACCATCATCCCTACTACCACTATCACTATCACTACCACCGCCACAACCACTTGCCACCATCACAATCACTATCGCAACCACCACTACCACCATCACTATTACCACCATCACTATTACCACCATCACTATTACCACCATCACTATTATCACCATCACTATTACCACCATCACTATTACCACCATCACTATTACCACCATCACTATTACCACCATCACTATTACCACCATCACTATTACCACCATCACTACCACCTGCCACCATTACTATCACTATCATTACCACCACTAACACTTGCCCCAATCACTATCACCATTATCATCACCAGCACTTTACCACCATCACCACCACCACCACCTATATCAGCACCACCATCACTACCACCATCACTATCACTATCACTACTATCACCATCACAACACCACTACCATCACTATCACCATGAGCAGCACTCTACCAACATTACCACCATCACTGCTACCACCACCAATATTCATTTCGCACATCATTTGCACCAATAGGCGCGCGGAGAATGTGGACCCAAGGGCCAAAGCAATCGCTGAAATTATCTTCTTTGGGAGACTCTACCCCAAGAAGAATGTTCGGTTTGTTCTCGAATTACTCTACGTTTCCTCTCGATATCAAATTACCAATAGAAGAGACATTACATAGATATAAATTGCATCGCTCACGTACAGGAAGCTGTTCAGTGTGACATTCCCATTGGTGGATCAAATCACCATTAAGAAATACTTAAGCTTCTGCTGGGCGAGGATTCTTGTACGTGGCACCACCAACAGCTGAGGTGAGGCACGAGCTTAGGTCATGAGACGCTTCGGTGGTGATACCAATGCTCCACAGCACCACACCGACGAATCACACTTTATGTCCTTTTTAAGAGCGATAATGATGTCGGGTGTTTACTTGTGTGTCCTGTCTGTCTGTCTGTCTGATTCTGTTTGCTCTGTCTCTGTTTCTCTGTCCGTTTCTCTGTCTGTTTCTCGGATTCTGTGTTGACACCATATCCTCACGTGGATCTATTTCGTTGTTTTCTTTTATATTGTTGATAGCAAAATGATACTAAAATAGTTTCACCTCTATTATTTTGCAACAGGACATGAAGAGCCAACACAACAAAAATACATACGCACGCACGCACATATTGTTTGGTTAACAATAAGGTGGAGTAAAACGCTGCACGTCAAAAGTTAATACATTGTACGTGAAAAGTACAATCTACGTCTTCACACTCTTTCACCACAGTCACACACACACACATACACGCACACACACACACACACACACACACACACACACACACACACACACACACACACACACACACACACACACACACACACACACACACACACATACACACACGCGCGCGCACACACACGCGCGCACACACACACACACACACACACACACACACACACACACACACACACACACACACACACACACACACACACACACACACACACACACACACAACACAAACAAACAAACAAACAAACATGCCTTGACCTGTTTACCGTGTTCAGAGTGCGGCATCCGTGGTCTCCGAGAAGCCAAATTTGGTTCCTCCAAATGTATGCAAAGGATGAGGTCTTCGGCAGAGTATATTCGTCCAGTCCGGTTCGGTTGGAGTACAGAAAATCCACGAAATTCCTTCTGTTCACGGGGAAACGAGAAGCAAATTTGTCGAGCTTAATGCTCCTCCTATCGAATATTATCTTCTCCAGGTGCTGCCCTACGCATTTTCCTCCTAAGAAGGACCATTTTGTGTCCGCGATAAAAACACGACCCGGTCCTTTCATTCTGCGGCCGAAATGTCGACTATCTATCGCATCTTTCTTCCTTTCCGCCTTCGGGAAACAGTGTCCGATTCTGTCGGCGTTCCATAAACGCTCTTGTTTAGGTTATCCTAGTATCGGGAGTTCCCCTAATTGTGGTAGTCTGGAACCTATATTTGGTGACTTAGCCTTGTTTGATAACGCGAGAAAAAACTATTAACGATCAACTTGAAGATCCCGAATTTGTCTCGACAGGAGACCGATGCCAGGGCCATTGGTTGGGGAAACGGACGCATCGGCAGATATGGGCCTATGCCGAGCCTTCGTCTCATATGGTGTACATAGGGACGAAAGTCCTATTAGAAAGTAGGAGAAAATTACCCTTAAGGACACCAAATCCCAGAACAGTGTCTTTCATTTCAAGAATTGATTCAGTCCTGCTGTGGTAGACTAAATTCGAGTTTTGGATATTTTAGAGGATAAAGGAGAATTAAAAGCACAGTTAGATAAGAAGTTCGAGGGAATTTTTTTAATTTGAAATGTATATCGACATAACAGAATGAAGAGCCTTGCTGGCAGAATTCCTGATACATACATGAATACTTAAATATGTCTATACAAACGAGCGCGCACATACACACACACACACACACACACACACACACACACACACACACACACACACACACACACACACACACACACACACACACACACACACACACACACACACACACACACACACACCATTGTTGTACAAAACTTATTTAATATTTTTTATTTTATTTGTTTATTTTTAAATTTATTAAAGAATAGAGAACTACAAGAATACTAATACTCAATATTCGGAGAATATTTCTTAGATTCAAAGAAGAATGGCTCCATAAACACGTATATTTGTCCAATATTTCATAATTTTCCTTGTGTGTATTGACTGTACTCATACTGGTCGTATTTATTACACCCAGGTAATATATATTACACCCATGTTAAGAACATAAGAACATAAAAATGAAGGAGACTTCAAGTGACCATAAGGCCTACACTAGGCAGTTCCATGTCTATGACCACCTATCATCCCCATCCATAAAGTTGTCTAACCGTTTCTTAAAACAATCGATAGTTTCAGCGCTTATTACATCAAGGCTACTAAGTCTATTCCATTCGTTGACCACCCAATTAGTAAACTAGTTTTTTTCCCTTTAAAATATTCTTGTTTTGTTTCATCACACGTATAACTGATTGGAATCGTCATGTGTTAACCCTAATCAAATGAACAAGTTTACGTTGGTATGGAAGGATTTAATTGTAAAATATAATTGAGTAATGAAGGTCTTTATAAAGTGATGGACTGAAATCATCTAGTACACCCCCCCCCCCACCCGAAAGCAAATGTTATACAAGCGGTTGTTGAAAGGTTGTCACATACTAAAGTTTCTCTGAAGTATGTGATGAAAGACTGTTTTTCTTTAGGATATTTCAAATATATGTTTATATAGATCATACATAAAGAACGCTGTCTATACAGTTTTAGGCACTTTATTTATACTTGAGACAAAATAGCACTTTTTCTTTCAAAGTTTGCCAAAAGTTTGTCTAAAGTTCGTATTGCATACTTTACTTAGCATCGCATAGCAAGAGAAATTTTTAATCAAAATTGATTTATTTTGTTACTGTATTCGATTTTTACATTGATAAATTTCCAAAATAGCAGTTGTTAAACAAACATTCATTTCACACACCTTCGGCGAATGTTTGCTATAAGTACACAACCATTGATTTTTGGGATAAAAGACAGAATGAAATAAATAAAATTTATTGAATTGTTGAAGGAAACTCGCTGGCTGAGTGGGTTAGGGCGTCGTTACTTGCGGCGAAGGTCGAGGGGATGGCGGTTCGAATCCTGCCACCGGCGAAGTTGAACCAAGGGCATGGTTCATTAAATTCCACGCTACAAAGCCCTCTGTGAGGGGCACCGTTCTAGCCTTCCGATGGGAGGAGTTTGTGACGTTAAACCACATCATCATCATCATCATCATCATCATCATCTAAATGTTGAAGGATTTGAGTGAAATAGTTACTCAATGAACCGGAGGTGGTGAGGGGCCTACGCCAGGAGACGCTGAGTAGCTGCGGCCGAAGCCGTCACTTTTCCCCTATTATGCGCTTCAGTGACTATTGGAGCAGGTTACAGCCACTGCTGGGAATTGGAGAGGAGTGCGGGACTCGAACCCACAAGTAAGCGAATGCGAGACTAATGAGCTTCCGTATACGCCACCAATACACAAAGAGACTTCCCTTCACTGAATCTTGAAAAAACAAATATGAAATTTAAAGATTACAAACTAAGATTGATGGGGGTCTTGATATGCAGAATGCCGGTCGAGCGTGCTAAACACTGAGTCACCTCAAGCAATTCGGTCCAAATATACGGTAATTTGTTAAAGAAAAGAAATGATATTAGGCACCAAAGAAACAATTTTCTCCAAATTTGGATTTCAACTTAGCCAAAAGGAAATGGTAAAAAAAAAAAAAAAAAAAAAAAAAAGTGAAATTGAATAATCAGAAAAACAAGTAGATAATATAAAGAAAATTTTGGGAAGACCATTTCTCCTCTTCACCAAATCAAAAACGCAAAAAAAGGGAGTTCTTTGTTCTCTCAGGCCAATGTGGGAGTGCCCAGGTGTGATGGGACAAGTGTTTGTGTGCGTGGAATAAATGGGAGTGGGAGTTGGAGAGACAACGCCCACACAGTGGGAGTCGGGTGGGAGTGGGAGTGGGAGTGGAGGGAGAGGAGACCCAGAGGGATGGACAAAAAGATCTATAGACCCTATTCACACTAGCGGT
>NC_134783.1:51942227-51944727 GCF_046742065.1 Oratosquilla oratoria | reverse complement strand
AAATACTATCCAAAATTGAGGATGACCTGAAATGTACCAGAAGATGCTGCACTTCCTGGCACTGATGTGCTTGCACCATACGTTATAGTGGGAGATGAGGCTTTCCCGCTGAAGAGAAATTTGATGAGGCCCTACCCAGGTTCACAGACTGAACATAAGGTAGAGAAGAGGATATTTAATTATAGATTATCTAGAGCCAGGAGGATAGTTGAGTGCACATTTGGTATTCTAGTGCAAACCTTCAGAATATATTTAAGGAAACTTAAAGCTATGCCTTCTAACGCTAATGCAATCATTACAACAACATGCATACTTCACAATCTGATACACCCAAATGCTGTTGCATTACCAGATACTGTTGTCATGCCTCCATCAAACACAGTACGTCCAATGAGAGGAAGAGGGGGAAATGCTACAAAGGAGGCTTTTGGCGCGAGAGAAACACTGAAAGATTATTTCAGCTCCCCAGCTGGTTCAATGCCTTGGCAAAATGATAAAATATAAGTAGACAAACAAACTTGTGTAGGAATATTTGTTGAGTGAGCTGAGATGCATTTCCGCAGTGGATAATAGGTTGTTATTATACATATGGAATTTCTTTCTTCGGTTAATAATGTGTATTTTTTTCTCTCAGTACCTTGGCAATATGATAAGTATGCAAACATTATCACTGTAGTGCAGCGAAGTCAGGTCATACAGCTCTGGTTTACCTTTTGGTAGGACAGAAGGTAACACTACTTGCTTATATGAAGGCTGAATCTCGACTGGAGTGGAGCAGGAGGAGCAGGACCGTGGCAACTGAGTTCACACTGGCGCTCACGGTCCAGTCACGCTCCGGTCTCGCTCCAGTAAAAATATCTTTTGACGGAACCGTGACCGGAGCGAAACCGGAGCGAGACTGGAGCGAGAGCGCCAGTGTGAATGCTTCCATTGAAATTAATGAGACAATATTGGACCGGACCGAGAGCGGAGCGGGAGTGGAGCGCGACCGGACCGATAGTGTGAATCAACCCTAAGGCTTGATTCACACTATCGGTCCGGTCGCGCTCCGCTCTCGGTCCGGTCCAATATTGTCTCATTAATTTCAATGGAAGCATTCACACTGGCGCTCTCGCTCCGGTCTCGCTCCGGTCACGGTTCCGTCAAAAGATATTTTTACTGGAGCGAGAGCGGAGCGTGACCGGACTGTGAGCGCCAGTGTGAACTCAGTTGCCACGGTCCTGCTCCTCCTGCTCCACTCCAGTCGAGATTCAGCCTTCATATAAGCAAGTAGTGTTACCTTCTGTCCTACCAAACCATGGATAATCCAAAGGAAACACCACAATGGGATCATGAGAAAGTTAGAAAAATGATAAAAATACGTTTTCTTTTTATTTATCACTGATACAATGACAATGCGTACAGCGAGGATATACATAAGCACCAACTGAATAAAATATAACCTACAAAACTTACTTTAATTTTGTGGATTCAGATGAAATGATAATAGAATTAGTCAAAAGGTAAACCAGAGCTGTATGACCTGACTTCGCTGCACTACAGTGATAACGTGGCGAAAAGAAGAAGCTGTGTTGAAATAAGCAGGCAGCTGGGTTGTGAAGGTAAGAAATTCCATACAATAGCCTAATGTCCACTGTGGAAATGCATTTCCTATCCTCACTAAACAATTTTCCTATACAATAATGTTTGCATACTTATCATATTGCCAAGGTACTGAGAGAAAAAAAAATACACATTATTAACCGAAGAAAGAAATTCCATATGTATAATAACCTATTATCCACTGCGGAAATGCATCTCCTTAGCTCACTCAACAAATATTCCTACACAAGTTTGTTTGTCTACTTATATTTTATCATTTTGCCAAGGCATTGAACCAGCTGGGGAGCTGAAATAATCTTTCAGTATTTCTCTCACGCCAAAAGCCTCCTTTGTAGCATTTCCCCCTCTTCCTCTCATTGGACGTACTGTGTTTGATGGAGGCATGACAACAGTATCTGGTAATGCAACAGCATTTGGGTGTATCGGATTGTGAAGTATGCATGTTGTGTAATGATTGCATTAACGTTAGAAGGCATAGCTTTAAGTTTCCTTAAATATATTCTGAAGGTTTGCACTAGAATACCAAATGTGTACTCAACTATCCTCCTGGCTCTAGATAATCTATAATTAAAAATCCTCTTCTCTACCTTATGTTCAGTCTGTCAACCTGGGTAGGGCCTCATCAAATTTCTCTTCAGCGGGAAAGCCTCATCTCCCACTATAACGTATGGTGCAAGCACATCAGTGCCAGGAAGTGCAGCATCTTCTGGTACATTTCAGGTCATCCTCAATTTTGGATAGTATTTTCTCAAATGTTCCTTTGTTCATTCTGAAATAGCTGTGGAATTTACTCTCATCATCAATAAGACGAGGATACAGAGTATGAAATTCTCCTTCAGTCTTCCTATCTTGCAACATAGGATGAACCCACAATCTCTTTCTTTTTCTATTTTGTTTT
>NC_134783.1:51917227-51929727 GCF_046742065.1 Oratosquilla oratoria | reverse complement strand
GAGGAGAGGGGGACGGGGGAAAGGGGGACGGGAGACAGGGAAAAGGGGACGGGGGAGAGGGGGATGGGGGATGGAGGAGGGGGACGGGGGAGGGGGACGATGGAAAGGGGGCGGGGGAGGGGAAGAGGGGGGAGGGGGAGAGTGGGACGGGGGAGGGGGAGAGGGGGACGATGGAGAGGGGGAAGGGGGGAGGGGGATGGGGGACGGAGAGAGGGGGATGGGGGACGGGGAGAGGGGGATGGGGGAAAGGGAGAGAAGGGGACGGGGAGAGGGGGACGGGAGGAGAGGGGGAGAGGAGGACGGGGGAGAGGGGGAGAGGGGGGAGAAGGGGGGGTTACAGTGTTTGACATAGACATGTGCCTTTGCCCGAATCCCCTTAAAGGAGAGATTAAGTCAATTATACGGATACAATGGCCATTCGTAAGCATGAAATTGTATTATGAAGAAACGGGGGAGATGTGGCGTACGAGTCATTCTCTCTCACATCGGTCGCATGGGTGGTGGTGGGGGGGAGGATTGGGGGGAGGGGGTCGCCAACTCAGCCCGTGACTGTACCCTTCACTTTAATCTTCCTCCCTTATCTTCCCTTCCTTTACCTTCCCTTACCTTACCTTTCCTTCCCTTCCCTTCCTTTCCTTTCTTTCCCTTCCTTTCCCATCCCTTCCTTTCCCTTCCTTTCCCTTCCCTTCCTTTACCTTCCTTTCCTTTCCCTTCCCTTCGCTTTACTCTTTCTCTTCCCTTCCCTATCTTCCCATTCTCTCCTTCCCCTCCCTTCCTTTCCCTTCCCTTCCTTTCCCTTTCCTTCCCTTCCCTTCTTTTCCCTTCCCTTCCTTTCCCTTCCCTTCCCTTCTCTTTCCTTCCCTCCCCTGTCCTTTCCTTCTCTTCCCTTCTCTTTCCTTCCCTTCCCTTCCCTTCCCTTCCCTTCCTTTCCTTCCTTTCCCTTCCTTCCCCTTCTCTTCACTTCTCTTCCCTTCCCTTCCCTTTCTTTCCCTTCTCTTCCCTTACCTTCCCTTTCCTATCCTTCCTTTCCCTTCTCTTCCCTTCCCTTCCCTTTCTTTTCCTTCCTTTCCCTTCTCTTCCCTTCCCTTTCCTTACATTCCTATTCTTTTCCTTCCCTTCTCTTTCCTTCCCTTTCCTTACCTTCCGCTTCCCTTCCCTTCCTCCCTTTTCCCCTTTTCCCTTTCCTTTCCTTTTCCTTCCCATTCCTTCCCTTCCCATTCTCCTTCCCCTTCCCCTTCCCCTTCCCCTTTCCCCTTCCCCTTCCATTTTTCCTCCTTCCACGTTCTCTATCCTTGTACTCCCTTTCCCAGTCTACAATTCCCTTCCTCCTTCCCCCTTCTCCCCTTCCCCCTTCTCCCCTTCCCCCTTCCCTCTTCCCCATTCCTCACCTTCCCTTCCCCTTCCCCCTCCTCTTCTCCCCTAGCCCCTTCTCCCTTCTCCCTTCTCCCTAACTCATTCCCCCTAAGCCCTTCCCACTTCCCCCTTCCCCCCTTCCCCCTAACCTCCTCTCCCTTCCCCCTAACCTCCTCTCCCTTCCCCCCTAACCTCCTCTCCCTTCCCCCCTAACCTCCTCTCCCTTCCCCCCTAACCTCTTTCCCCTCCCCCTTCCCCCTTCCTCGCATTCCACCCCTCCCCCATACACCTTCCCTGTAAGATGTGGTGAGTATAAGTTTTAGGGACCTTAGTGACCTCCCTACGGACCAGAGTCACCCAAGAATCCTGTATGGTTAAGGACAAACCTTAAAAAAAAAAAAAAAAAAAAAAAAAAATGGAGTTGGATCATTATCTCTCCGTTCTGCATCCGTGACTTAGTACTGTCCCCCACGGATAGAAACGCTGGTTATTGCTGACAAAAACGCCTCACATTGCTCATCACTCATTTCCATTCCTTCCTCATTTCCTCTTCCTCATCTTCACCCACCTCCTCCTTCTATCATTTCGCTATTTTTCTTTTTTTTTCCGTTTTCACGATTCCATTTCCCTCTTCGTTCCTCCTCATCTTTTCTCAACACCTTCTCCACCAGTTCCCCAACGTTCTGAGTCCTTTCATTCCTCTCCCTCCTTCTCTCCCTCCTTCTCTCCCTCCCTCCCTCCCTCCCTCCCTCCCTCTCTGCCATCATCCCTCTTTCCCTCGTTTCTTACATCGCTCCCTCCTTTCCTTGCTCCCTCCCTCTTTCCCTCCCTCCCCCACCATCCCTTCCTCCTTCCCTCTTTCCTTCCCTCCCTCCCTCGCTCCCTTCTGCCTCCCTCCTACCATCCCTCTTTCCCTCCTTTACTCTCTCCCTCGTTTCCTATGCCCTTTCCTACTTCCCTCACTCTCTCCCCCTCCTCTCCCACCCTCCCTCCCTCCCTCCTTCTCCCCTTCCCTCTCTCCCTTCCTCTCTCCCTCCCTTGCTTCCTCCCTCACTCCATCCTTTCTCCCTCCCTCACACCCTCCCTCTCTCCCTCGCTTCCTCCCTCACTCCCTCCATCCCTCTCTCCTTCGCCCCCTCCCTTACCACACCTAAGAAAACCCCCACAACGGTAAACATTAATGGGAAGTAAATTTAGCGAGTGTCCTTATATGCCACAACCTTAACCAGGCTGTGGACGCCCCCCTAACCCACGCCCCTCCCAGGGGTGGGGGTGGTTGGAGGGGGAGTTCTCTTCTTGTTGGCGAGACAGGAGTTTCGCCCCCATAAGGCCATGCTTGCTGTCCTCTAAGACTGATTTTCAAGTTCAGATACTCGTGTGTGTGTGTGTGTGTGTGTGTGTGTGTGTGTGTGCGTGTGCGTGTGCGTGTGCGTGTGCGTGTGTGTCTACGTATGTGTGTACGTGTGTGCACTTGTCGCCCAGAGGATTTCGGGTCCTTGCTGAATCCCTTGAGCGAGAAGTAGGCATCCTACAGGGTTTTTTCGAGTAGATTACGCGGGTGTTGGGGGGGGGGATTATCGGAATATCGTTTAGGCAATAGAAACAACTTAGAGAGGGACTGTGAAAAGAATCACCAAAGGAGGTGGAGAGAAGATAAACTTAAAGTTTACTATACAAATAGCAGAAGCATAATTAACAAAATTTATTTACTGCGAGGTAAAGCATGCGTAAAGAATTTCGATATTATAGCTATTACTGAATCCTGGATCAATATGGCTGATAAATATTTCCCTACGGAAATCGAAATAAAAGGATATAAGTTGGCAGGAGTGGGGGAGTTGTAGCAGTTTTCGTTAAAAATAAAATAAACTATATTATCAACAATTCCATTAAGGAAGAGGACTGTACGGAATCTATTTGAGTAGAGATTATAGGCAAGAATACGAAAATTATTATTGGCGTCTTGTATAGACCTCCTAACCTCAGCATTGAGCAGACTGATCCCTTGATTCATGAAATTCACAGAGCGTCCGAGTACAAAAACGTTGTGATCATGGGAGATTTTAATTATAGAAACATTGACTGGGAAACTTTAATAGGAGATCAGGAAACGAAGAAATTCCTAGATGTGGTGCAGGATAATCTCCTAAAACAAGTGATTACCGATCCTACGAGGGGATAAAATACTCTGGACTTACTTTTAACTAATAATGAGCACCTAATGAGTAACGTAAAATATTGAATATGAAATGATATACGGACGTTTCGGACATTGTCGACGGGGGGGGGGGAGTCAGGTCTCGGTACTTGACCAGGTGGTCAGGTCATGACCAGGGGTAGGGTCACGGAGGGTAATATGCATACCTTGGGTCAGGTCACTTCGGGGTGGGGGCTCAACAGACAGGTCAGCAATTTGGATGAAATGTATAGCAATCTAACTGATCTAATTATTAATGCACAAAATACATTTATCCCCCTGAAGTCAATACGGAAAAATAGTAATACTCCCAAATGGATGACGGATAGATTGAAACATGAGATCGGCATGAAAAGAGGACTTTACGTAAAAATAAAAAACAGGGAATCACACCTTAGATCAAGATATAACGAAATGGCAAAGCTGGTTAAAAAGAATACACGTACAGCGAAACGTAATTATGAAATTAAGGTTGCCAGTCAAGCAAGATCCAACCCAAAGGGTTTCTTTCATCTCTATAGAACAAAAAAATAAAGAAAGAATAGGACCAATTAAAAACGATAAAAATGTCATGATAGAATCGGAGGAAAAAATGAGTGAGGAGTTTAACAATTATTTTCTATCGGTGTTTACTAATGAGAGGTTAGATAAAGTAACTGACTGGTATCCGATTTTCAAAGGGGATGAAGAAAGTAGTCTAATATCAGCATTAGTAAAGAAGAAGTAGTCAAGCAGATTGAAAGACTTAAAGCTACAAAATCCCCGGGTCCAGAAGAGTTTTTCCGAGAATGCTAAAGGAGTGTAAATTTGAAATCTGCGACCAGTTAACTGAAATATTTAATAAATCGGTAGACACTGGTTTTGTGCCTATTGCTTGGAGGCAGGCAAACGTTGTTCCTGTTGTTAAAAAGGGAGATAGATCATCTATATGCAACTACGAGCCAGTCAGTTTGACATCGATTATAGGAAAAATGCTTGAATCAGTAATAGTAAATAGACTCAGAGAACACATCGAAAGACATAATTTGATTCGTGATTCACAGCATGGTTTCTCCAAGGGTAAGTCATGTGTGACTAATCTTCTATCCTTTTACACTAAAGTATATAAGGCGTCAGATAACAATGATAATTACGATGTTATTTACCTTGACTTTAGCAAAGCGTTTGACAAGGTGCCACACCAGAGACTACTAAATAAAATCAAAGCCCATGGCATAGGAGGAAAAGTGTTAGAATGGATTAGAGCTTGGATTAGTAACAAAAAACTGCGGGTCACCATAAATGGAGTAAAATCTGCGTGGGTCAATGTTACTAGTGGGGTCCCACGGGGCTCGCTTTTGGGTCCCTTGTTGTTCATTATGTACATACACGACTTAGACGACGGGATAAATAGTGATGTTAGTAAATTTGCGAACGACACTAAAATGGGACGCCTGATTAGGTCAGGAGACGACGCAGAGATTCTGCAGGATGATCTTAACAAATTGTTCACATGGTCGGTGAAATAGCAAATGAATTTCAATATCTCTAAGTGTAGCGTGTTAAACGTAGGGCTACACAACCCCGAAAATAGATATAGCTTAGATGACACGCTTTTAGAGAAAACTGAGTGCGAGAGAGACTTGGGAGTTCTGGTGAGTCCGAACCTTAAAACCAGGAGGCAGTGCATTAGCGCCAGGAATAAAGCAACAGAGCATTAGGTTTCGTTGCTAGGATGGTAACGAATAGAAGTGCAGAGGTAATTATTAAACTCTATCTAGCGATAGTTAGACCCATCCTTGACTATGCGGTACAGTTTTGGTCTCCGTCCTACAGAATGGACATAAATTCACTAGAATCAGTACAGAGAAGAATGACCAAAATGATACATGGACTCAGAAGTTTGCCTTACGAAGAGAGGCTTGGGCACCTTAACTTACACTCTCTGGAAAGACGCAGAGTGCGGGGTGATCTAATGGAGGTATTCAAGTGGATCAAAGGCTTTAACAGGGGTGATGCAAACAAGGTCATCATATTAACACAACAGGGCAGGACTCGCAGTAATGGGTATAAACTGGACAAATTTAGATTTAAAAAGGAAATAGGCAAGAATTGGTTTACTAATAGGGTGGTCGACGAATGGAATAAACTTAGTAACCATGTAGTAAGTGCTGAAACTATCAGTTGCTTTAAGAAACGATTAGACAACTTTATTGATGGGGATGACAGGTGGTGATGGATACGGAGCTGCCTAGTGTAGGCCTTATGGTCTCTTGCAGTTTCCTTCATTCTTATGTTCTTATGTGCGTGCTTGTGTGCGTATTTTGCGTCCTATATGTCTTGTGCTTGAATGTTATTGTTTTTGTTTACGTTGGCAGCCAGAAGCTCTCTCACATCGGGTACACTGATACTCCAGGGCAGAGACGTCAGTTTTCATTTGTGCTTCTCCACATTCTTCCACAGTATCCACATCCCCTCCACACACATCCACACAGTTGCTTTTTAACTGGCGACAGGTTAACAACGTTTAACCGCAGTGACCTGAGTTAACCGTTTGGTTCGGAATGTTTATCTGTTGTTACAAGGTATTCCTAGGCGGTAACGAATTATTACCCAGGGTAATTGGGTGCCACGTATACGGTGATGTGTTGTTGCTCAGAGTAATCGGCTGACAGGTAGAGTAATTGGTAATTTTCTGGTAATCATTACTGCTGTAATCGGTGATCTTCTGCCAGTCACAATAATTAACTTCTTCTCTTCTTCCTCATTCTTCTTTTTTCTTTTTCTCTTTCTCTTTTTTTTTTCTTTCTTTTTTCTCTTATTTCCTCTTTTCTTCTAATTTTTTTCCTTCACCTTTTTCTTCTCCTCTTTTCCTCTTCTTTCCTCTCCTCTTCCTCCTCTTCCTTCTCCTCCTCCTTTTCCTCCATCTCCTTCCTGTTTTCCTCCTCCTTCCTCTTTTTGTTCTCTTCCTCTCACATCTTTCTCCTTCCTCTTTCCTTTTCCTCCTTACTCTTTTCCTTCTCCTTCCTCGTTTCCTCCCCTCCTTCTCTTCCTCCTGCTCTTCCTCCTTTCCATGTCCTCTCCTCCTCCTCTTCCTCTTTTCATCTTCCTTCTTCTCCTCCTCCTCCTCTTCTTCTTCCTCTTTTCTTCCTCCTCCTCCATCCTCTTTTCCTCCTCCTCTTCTCCCTTCTCCTCCTCCTCCTCCTCCTCTTTCTCCTTCCTTAATTTTTCCTCCTCTTTCTCTTTCCTTAACTCCTCTTCCTCTTTTCTTCCTCCTCCTCCATCCTCTTTTCCTCCTCCTCCTCCCCCTTCTCCTCCTCCTCCTCCTCCTCCTCTTTCTCCTTCCTTAATTTCTCCTCCTCCTCTTTCTCCTTCCTTAATTCCTCCTCCTCCTCCACCCAATAGTCCCCATAGAACATAAAGTCTGCCGATATGGACGCAAAAGTATCAGTCCTTCTGAAATCTCTAAATTTGAATAATCGGCTCCCCAGTTTCCTGAGGAAGGGAGTCTGCAGATCCCAAATAGGGACCAGTTAAGAACTTCCCAGGATAATGGTTGAATTTTGGGATCGAACCATAGACCCATGGGACTCCAGTTGGAGGGACGTATCCACTCGTGCATCACTTTGCCGCGTGCAATTACCAATTAGTCGCCACACCTGACGGTAAAGGATCTGGTGGGTAATGGGTTGGATCATCCGACATTTTTTTTTTTTTTTTTTATGAATGGATGGATGTGAGTTTGGGTGTGCGTAGGTATATGTACGTGTGTGTGTGTGTGTGTGTGTGTGTGTGTGTGTGTGTGTGTGTGTGTGTGTGTGTGTGTGGGTGGGTGGGTGGGTGGGTGTGGGTGTCGGTGGGTCTGGGCGTGGGTGGAACTGTATGGATGTGGGTGTACGTGTTTGTATACTTAGGCGTGTGTGTGGGTGGATAGGTATTGGTATGCGTGTGTGTGCATGTGTGTGAATGCGTGTGTACATGGATATGTATGTTCGTGTATGTAAAAGTGAAGGAAATGCCCTTTCATTTTCTCCAAAATTCTTCTTCGTGAGTGTCGTGACGCTCCATAGTTAAAAAACCCCATTTGCAAATTTTGGAGAGAAACTCTGTGTAGAAAGCGAGACAAGGTTTCCGTATATTTGATTTAGATTATTTCATATAATCTTGTTTTACTTGCTTATCTATTCATTTATCAATCCATTTATTTATTTATCTATTTATTTTTATTTGTTTATGAATTATTTTTATTTATCTAATTATCTATTATTATCTATTTCTTATTTATGCATTTATACAAATTTTCTTAATTAACGATGATGAAGTGCTGGACTATCATTTCCATATCTCGCTGAATTGCAATTTTCATTTTTTCGTGAATTTCGCTTATTCTGTTCCTTCTTTAAGAAATTTTGACCAAATTGGAGTCGGTTTTAATTGCAGTCTTACCTGAAATGGTCATGACAACTGCCGTCGCACCAAAGAACAACAGATAAAGAAAATTATTCTTTTCCTCTTTTATGTTCTCTCCTCGCCCCTCCTCCTCCTCCTCCTCCTCCTCCTCCTCCTCCTCCTCCTCCTCCTCCTCCTCCTCCTCCTCCTCCTCCTCCGCTTCCCCTCCTCCTCCTCCTCCTCCTCTTCTTTCTCTTACTCCTACTCCTTCCTCATCCTCTTCTTCACCCTCCTCCTCCTCCTCTTTTTCCTCCTACTCCTCTTTCGCCTACTCTTTCCTCATCCTCCTCATCCTCCTATCCCCTTTCTCCTCCTCTCCTCTTTCTCCTCCTCCTCCTCCTCCTCTTCCTCCTCGTCCTCCTCTTCCTCCTCCTCTTCCTCCTCCTACTATTCCTTTACCACCCTCCTCCTCTTTTCCCATCCTCCTTCCTACTCCTTTCCTGCTCCATATCACCAGCTGCTCCTCCTATTCCTCCTCCTCCTCCTCCTCCTTCTCCCATTCCTCCTCCTCTTCCCCCCCCTCTTCTCCTCCTACTATTCCTTCACCATCCTCCCCCTCTTTCCCCTATCCTCTTTTTCCCTTCTTTCCTGCTCCATATCACCAGCTGCTCCTCCTCCTCCTCCTCCTCCTCCTCCTCCTCCTCCTCCTCCTCCTCCTCCTCCTCTTCTTCTTCTTCCTCCTCCTCCTTTTCCTCATCCTACTATTCCTTTACCACCCTCCTCCTCTTTCCCCTATCCTCTTTTTCCCCTCTTTCCTGCTCCATATCACCAGCTGCTCCTCCTCCGCCTCCTCCTCCTCCTCCTCCTCTTCTTCTTCCTCCTCCTCCTTTTCCTCATCCTACTATTCCTTTACCACCCTCCTCCTCTTTCCACTATCCTCCTTCCTCCTCCTTTCCTGCTCCATATCACCAGCTGCTGCTCCTATTCCTCCTCCTCCTCCTCCTCCTCCTCCTCCTACTCGCCCCTCTCCCTCTCCCCTAGCGTCAGCCTAGCCCCATACCCACACAATCACGGATAAAAATCCTCTTTAGCCATTTCTGGACACAGACAAAACTCTTGGGACGAAAACACGGGCAGGAGGAAGAGGAGGAGGAGGAAGAGGGAGAGGAGAAGGAAGGAGGGGAGGAAACGAAATAGGACGAGGAGGAAGAATAGGAGAAGGAAGAGAGGGAGGAGGAAGAGGAAGAGAAGAAAGAGGAGGAAAAGAGATAGGAGGAGAAGGAATAAGAAGAGAAGGAAGAGGAGGAGGAGAAGGAAGAGAAGAAAGTGGAGGAAAAGAGGTAGGAGGAGAAGAAAGAAGAGGAGGAGAAAGAAGAGGAGGAAGAAGAGGAAGAGGAGGAGGAGAAAGAAGAGGAGGAGGACTCACAACGAGGAGGAGGGGATAGAAGAATGAAATGATGTGGAATTCAGTGGTAGAAGGAAAACGAATTAAAGGCTACGGAGGAAGAAGAGGAAGAGGAGGAAGAGGAGGAGGAGGATAGTGGAAGAGAAGGAGGGCTATGAAGAAGAAGGGAATGAGAAAAGAGGTGTTCGAGGAAGAAGAAGAGGAAGAAGAGGAGGAGGAGGAGGAGGAGGAGGAGGAAGAGAATAGGAGAAGAGAAGAAGGGCTATGAAGAAGAAGGGAATGGGAAAAGAGGTGGTCGAGGAAGAAGAAGAGGAGGAGGTGGAAGAGGAGGAGGAGGAGAATAGGGAAAGAGAGAGAGGAAGGGAGAGAGGGAGGGAGAGATGTAGGGAGAGAGGGAGGGAGAGAGGAAGGGAGAGATTTAGGGAGAAAGGGAGGAAGAGGAGGAGAATAGAGGAAGGGAGGGGGGAAGGGAGAGAGGGAGGGAGAAAGGGAGTAGGATAGGAAGGGAGAGAGGGAGAGAGAGAGGAAGGGAGAGAGGGAGGAAGGGAGAGAGTGAGGGCCAGTAATGATGGAGGATCCGCAAGCGGCCAGTAGAGCACCGCAAGCCACCGCCCCTTGCGGTTTTGTACACAAGGCGATAACCGTAACCCACAGGAACGATTTTTTTACCCAAGTGACGTAGATGGGCTAGAATGCACCCTTCATATGATCGTAATGTGTTATTTTGTTATGTATTCATTAAGTCATTTGTTGGTTATGGTGGGCGTGGTAGTGTTCATTGTTCTTCTTGATGTTGGTTGTTGTTGTTGTTATTGTTGTTGCTGTAATTGTTGTTATTGTTGGTGGTGATTGTACCATTGCTATTGGTGGTGATTGTTGTTGTTGTTGTTGTTGTTGCTGTTGTTTTTATTGTTGTTTGTGGTGGTAGTGATGATTGTTGTTGGTTGTGATGATGGTTGTGTTGGATGGTGGTGGTGGTTGTGGTGATGGTTGTGATAGTTGCTTTGGTTGTGGTTGGAGGTGATGGTTCTGGTTGTGGTGGTGGAGGAGGAGGAAGGGAAGGAAGAGGAGGAGGAAGGGAAGGAAGATGAGAAGGAGGAGGAGGAGAGGTAGTAGAGAAAGAGGAGGAAGAGGAGCAGGAGGAAGAGGAGGAGGAGGGGAGGAGGAGGAGAGGTAGTAGAGGAAGAGGAGGAAGAGAAGCAGGAGGAAGAGGAGGAGGTGGAGGAGGAGGAAGAGGAGAGTAGAGGAAGAGGGAAGTGGAGGAAGAGGGAAGTGGAGGAAAAGGAAAGTGGAGGAAGAGGAGGAGGAGGAGGAGCAGGAGAAAAAGGTGGAAGAGCAGGAGAAGGAGAAGGAGAAGTAAGAGGAGGAGGAGAAGGAAGAGGAGGTGGAGGAAGAGGGAAGTGGAGGAAGAGGAAAATGTAAGAAGAGGAGGAGGAGGAACAAGGGGAAGAATAGGAGGAAAAGGAGGAAGAGCAGGAGAAGGAAGAAGAAGAGGAGGAGGAGGAGGAGGAGGAGGAGGAGGAGGAGACTCGTAAGTCGTCCTTTAACGACGTGGTAAGAACGATTGGAGTCGAGGGCGACATTAATCACTCGAATCACTGGCGCAGGATGAGGTCCCTGGCTACGTGGGAAGAGGAACACCTTCGAGAACAAGCTCGTCCTCCAAGTCTTGAGCAGCTCGGTTTCGAGCTTAGCTCACACTCGAAGCGCCACACGATGTCCGTCTTCAAAATTTCGTGAAGAAAGTTTTTGAGGTCTCGTTGGACGTCAGCTAGAATGAAAATGAGGAGAAAAAATAGTAATGTTAGGGCGAGTTGCGTTAAATCTCTGGAATCAGACCTTAGTAATACAAAAAAATATATATATATATATATATATATATTCATTATTTATATTTTTTCATTTAGTCTTGTTTCATTTTTGTGTTTTCTTTTTTCTTTTTACTTTGCTTTGTTTTAGTTTAGTGGTTCTCAATCACAGGTAGTCGTCCATCATTAACAAAAATAAAGTAAATATAAAGTCAATAAAGGTCCCGCCGACCATTATAAGGTTGACTGAGACATAGGAAGGAGCCATAAGACATGGTAGTGCATGGCAGTGCATGATGACTACCGGGACAGAGTTCCCAAGATGACGTGGCAGATGACGTCATCAAGCCCTTCGCGTCATGTCGCCAGATAAGAAGAGCCGCTGGACATCGCCAAGCCTTCGTCAGGCCGGTGGCGGTCGCCCTAACGAGGTGTCCCTCAAGTGCGATCAGGAGGCACCCAAGGGGGAGTTTAGAGTCTGCAACACGGTGGCGGCAGTTTTTTTTTTTTTTTTTTTCTTTTTTTTTTTTAAGGGGAAGGGGTTGCATACTCCATTCGGTTGGTGGAAGAGTCCGGCGTTTTTTTTTTTTTTTTTTTTTTTTTTATTTTTTTTATTTTGGTTTATAGTATCGCCGCTGCAGACATGGGATGGACAAGGAATGTATATATTGTGTAGAAATAGCTGGCGTTCGGCCTTGTATTATATTTGTGTAGGTTAAGTCCATACTGTACTACAGGCATTTGTATCATCACGAAAGCACAACCTAGGCCCTGCCGAGCCATGCTTCGGTCAGGATGGGTCGTTTGCTACTTTTGCGTACGCAAAGTGCGTATATAAGGATATCAGGGTTTGGTGTCCAGCTCAGTTCTTTTCTGTAATCGACACAAGCGGTGCGCGACTCGGGTCACTCTGCGGTCACTTTTGTGTTTAGGGCAGGGCTCCGAGCCCTGCCCGCGTCGACCCAGCCTAGGTCGACACTCGCGCTAACCAGAATAAAGCCACCAAACTCACTCGAGTTTCCTTCACTCCCTCGGCACCAAAGAACCTCTTTCGATTAGGGGAAGGCTCCGACATTTTTGAAAGGGGGAAGGTTTCCAGACTTCATTCGATCACGGAAGGGTCCAACTTTTTTTTTTTTTTTTTTTTTTTTTTTTTAAGGGGGAAGGGTTACAGGCTTCATTCGACTGGCGGTAGGGTTCGACTTTATTTATTTATTTATTTTATTTTTTATTTTTATATTTATTTATTTATTTATTTATTTATTTATTTATTTATTTTTGAAAGGGGAAGGTTTCCAGACTTCATTCGATTGCGGAAGGGTCGACGTCTTTTTTTTTTTTTTTTTTTTTTTTTTTAAGGTATGCTTTC
>NC_134783.1:51902227-51907227 GCF_046742065.1 Oratosquilla oratoria | reverse complement strand
ATTGTGCCAACAGCATTGTATGGGGCAGAAACGTGGAACATAAGAGAAGAAGAGACGAAGAGTTTGAATGTGTTTGAGATGAGGTGTCTGAGAAGTATGGTGGGGGTTACTAGGCTAGATAGAGTGAGAAATGAGGAGGTGAGGAGGAGAACAGGGGTGAAAAAGGATTTGGGAGATAGGGTTGATGAAAGAATATTAGGATGGTTTGGACACATGGAAAGAATGAGTGAAGAAAGACTAGTAAAAGAGGTATGGAAGGCAGATGTGGAGGGAGTGAACATGAGGGGACGTCCTAGGATGAGGTGGATGGATGGGGTGAAGGGGGCTTTGGGGAAGAGGGGAATGTCTGTTGAGGAAGGAAGGGAGAGGACGGAAGACAGAGGTGAGTGGAGAACGGTTGTATATGGATGATGTTGTGACTGCATGAGGAGGAATGGGCGGGGGGGTGGGGGGTGGGGTAGTATGTGTGAGTAAATTTTGACGCAGCCCGAAGGGTTTTCTCCCCGTCCTCTCCTTATATGCAAAGGGGGACGGAGAGGGGGGGTCGCCGATTAAATGAAGCGGCCTTGCTGTGGATGTACTGTGTCTTGCGACACTGCTTCTGACCCAGGGCGGTGGGCAGGGTGCAGGGATGACCCGTCATCCAGGAGGTGCTCAGATGAGAGGAAGGGTGGGAGGGGTGTGGAGTGTATTTAGGGATGAAATGGGTGGGAGTGTTTTTATGCCTTTCCCTTTTTGGCTACCTCCCTTGTAAGGGGGAAAAAGCCTTGGTATATGTATGTATGTATGTATGTTTATTTGTTTGTTATTATTTGTCTGTTTATCATTTGCTTGATTTTCATTTATTATTATTTATATGTCAATTTATTATTATTTACTATTTACCTGTTCGTTTATTATTTAACTATACCTATACATTTATCTATTTATTTTATTTATTATTATTTATATTATTATCCTTTTTATTTATTTATTTATTCATCATTACGATATATATATATATATATATATATATATATATATTTTTTTTTTTTTTTTTCGATCCGATGGACCAAAAGGTCTCCTGTCAGTATGCTCCTCCTTTGTAATCCTTTGTAAAAGTCCAGTCCCGGATTGAAAGGCAATTCAAAGGACTGTGACTCTCTCAACTTGACAGTCTGTCGAATGAATGAAATTGGCTGACGACTGAAAATGTATATCATAGATGCCACGACACGTAAAGGTGTTAATTGCAGGTTAATTGCGATTTTTTCGACCTTGATGCATCTGTTGTAGTCACCCAATCCAGACCCATCTATGTCAGTAGGTAATGTTATGTTATTGTAATTATGTTTACAAGAAAAAATCGTATAATATAAGATAACTTCTGGATATATATATATATATATATATATATATATATATATATATATATATATATATATATGTATATAATATATATATACATTGTGTGTGTGTATGTATGTATGTTAATATGAGAGATTTAAAATTATCGACGAGCTATATATGACATAGCACGGGTCAGATACTATTGTCCTCACGAGTATATTAAATGCTCAGTAACGAAGTTCATATTTACATAATTTAATTCATAACTTTGCTCCATGACTTTTGTCCGTGACTGTACGTGTATTAAGGAACTGTGACTACATGGGTGTGTCCGAATTGTAAGTCTTGATGTTTATGTATTAGGCTGTTGTGATGGTCCGTTGGGTAAGGGAGGAGTGGAGGTGGGGGTGGAATGTAGATTGAGAGAAGCGAGAAAATGCCTTGGTGGATTAAAAAGTGTAATGAGAAATAGACATTTGGGAATGGATGCTAAGAGGAGATTGTATGAAGGAGTGAACGTGCTGACAGCACTGTATGGGGCAGAAACATGGAACATAAGAGAGGAAGAGAGAAGGAGTTTGAATGTATTTGAGATGAGGTGTCTGAGAAGTATGATAGAGGTTACTAGGCTAGATAGAGTGAGAAATGAGGAGGGAAGAAGGAGAACGACACTGCCTCTGACCCAGGGCAGTGGACAAGATGCAGGGATGACCCGTCATCCAGGAGGTGACATGATAAGAGGGAGGGATGAGGGTGGAGGGGAGTGGAGTGTGATAGGAATGGAATGGGTGGGAGTGGTTTTTATGCCTTTGTTTTTTGGCTATCTCCCTTGTAAAAGGGAAAAGGCCTTTGATATATGTATTATATATATATATATATATATGTGTGTGTGTGTGTGTGTGTGTGTGTGTGTGTGTGTGTGTGTGTGTGTGTGTGTGTGTGTGTGTGTGTGTGTGTGTGTATGTGTGTGTGTGTGTGTAAAGACAGACAAATATGGGGGTGAGGTGGCAAAATGAAACGTTAAGGCTAGAGTATGGAGCTTTATTCAGAACCAGACGTTCCGACCTCTTGAGCCTTCCACTGAGGAAGGCCCAAGAGGTCGAAACGTCTGGTTCTGAATAAAGATCCATATTCTAGCCTCAACGTTTCATTTTGCTACCTCACCTCCGCATTCTCTCTCATATATATATATATATATATATATATATATATATATATATATATAATTTTTTTTTTCTTTTTCTTTTTTTCTTTTTTTCGTTGCTACCTCACCTCCGCATTCTCTCTCATATATATATATATAATATATATATATATATATATATATATATATAATTTTTTTTTTCTTTTTCTTTTTTTCGTTAACGTTTCAGGCACAATATTATTGTTATCGTATTATCATACCATGATTTACGATATCACAAGAGATGGCAAACCTTTTTATCTGTAGACTCATGATTATCATTATTATATTGTTATGACAGTTCATGTCGATTGTGTGAGTTTTATAAAGTACTCGTCTCTTCTATGTACACTGAAGACTATTCTTGTGACAAGTCACATCTAAGAATGGAAACTGAAACTTAGTTTCAATGTCTTTAATGTGTTTAACAGCTGGCCATGCCGCGATAGTCATAACTTTAAGGTCGTCATCGTGTGTACATTTCCCGTATTCTCGACCTTACGGTCTCACTCGTTTTAATCTGGTGAAGAGGAAAGAGGAGGGGCAAGTCATTAAACCTTGGTGGCGGCACACTAGGCATTTCTCACTAGCATGCTACTTGCTTTTGCTACTTGCTTTTGCTACTTGCTTTTGCTACTTGATTTGAGTAGAAAGGACTTTAGATACGATTTTTTTTTCCAAATGTCAAATTATTCTTTCGTCATATAGTGAAAAGGTAAATGACGATCTAAGAGAATTTAAATGTAGAATACAAATGTTTTATATTATTTGTTATTATTTGTTTGTTTATTATTATTTGCTTGATTTTCATTTATAATTAGTTATCTGTCAATTTATTATTATTTACTATTTACCTGTTTGTTAATCATTTAACTATACCTATGCATTTATTTATTTTATTTATTATTTATATTATTATATATATATTTTTCTTTTATTTATCTATCATTAATATATTTTTTTCCATATCCGACCTACTTATGGACCAAAAGGTCTCCTCTCGGCATGCTCCGCCTTTGTAATTCTTTGTAGACACATTATCTAGATATTCCTACGAGAGACTAGAATATTGTAACCCAAAGTCGTTTCTACTCAAACGAAGTAGCAAAAGCCAGTAGCAAAAGCCAGTAGCAAAAGCTAGCCTAGTGTGCCACCACGCGTAACCTCCATCACCACGAAGTCCTCCTTTCAGCTGACTAAAATCGTCTGACGCTAGCCATAACAAAATATGCAAAGTGCGTCATTACAGGCGAGGTAGTTGGGCCTAACTACCCAACGTAAAGGTGATTATGTTGTTAACATGGGAACTGGTCTGGTAGTTAATCCATCATAAGAGTAGAAAGAGTATGGGAAAGCTAACTCCGCCTAGAGACGTACGTGTGTGTGTGTGTGTGTGCACACGTGTGTGTGTACACGTGTGTGTGTACACGTGTGTGTGTGCATGTTTCAGTATAATTTGAAATGTGTCTCTATTGCGTGTGTGTGATAGTGTAAATACAAGTATGTATATATGTAATGAACTCGAATATAAAGGAGGAGAGGAGAGAGAGAGAGAGAGAGAGAGAGAATGGGAAGAGGGAGAGGGAGAATGGGGGGAGGAGAGGGAGAGGATGGAAAGGGAGGTATGGAGGGAGAGATTGAGAGAGAGATGGAGTGAGGGATTGAGGGAGTGAGAGAAGGAGTGAGTGAGGGAAGGAGAGAGGGGGAGAGGGAAAGAGGAGGAGGTTTGGGAGAGTGGGGAGAAAGAGGGCGAGGTGGATGGGGATTAAAGAGGAGGAGGAGGGGAGGAGGAGGGGAGGAGGAGGGAGGGGGAGGAGTGGAAGAGTGTGGGGAGAGAGATGGGGAAGAGAAGGTGGATTAGGGGAGAGGGGCGGAGAGAGGGGGAGAGGGAAGGGAGAGGTGGAGGGGGAGGTGAATTGGGAAAGAGGAGGGTGAGGTGGCGGGGGAGGGAGAGGTGAAGGGGATTGAGGGAGGGGGAGGGAAGGGGAGAGGAGGGAGGGGGGAGAGAAGTGGAGGGGAGGAGGAGGAGGGGGAGAGGGATAAAAGGGGAGAGGAGTAGGAGGAGGAGGAGGAGGAGGAGGAGAAAGAGGAGGAGGAGGAAGAGGAGGAGGAGGAAGAGGAGGAGAAGGAGCAGGAGGAGGAGGAGGAGGAGGAGGAGGGGGGTGAGAGGCGAGGTAGGCGGATGTGAAGAACCTGCATCGCGTTGTCCCGAGCGTTCCTGATTGGTGTGGCGTCCCGCCCTATCCCAACACTGGGCTCTGCCTTGGTTAGCATAATCGCCTAAGTGCTTAGTTGGATATTCTGTCAAATGTTGGATCACCCTGTAGGGCTCTTCGGCGATGCTTAGCCCGTGTTAAGGCCGTCCCTGTTCCCTTTTTCGTGGACAAGAATGTTGTCTTGTGCGATGGGCCGTTCTATGGTCGAACAGTGTTGTCGTATGCAACATCGTCAAGGGTTGTTTTAGTGTGCTTATGTGTATGCGTGTGTG
>NC_134783.1:51884727-51897227 GCF_046742065.1 Oratosquilla oratoria | reverse complement strand
GGTCTTGGTGATGGTGATGACGGTGGTGATGGTGGTGGTGATGGTAATGGTGATGGTCTTGGTGATGGTGATGGTCTTGGTGATGGTGATGGTAACGATGATGGTCTTGGTGATGGTGATGGTAATGGTGATGGTGATGGTCTTGGTGATGGTGATGACGGTGGTGATGGTAGTGGTGATGGTGGTCGTAGTGGTGTAAACGACTGTGTTAATGAATGTGAGATTGGTGATAGTGAAGTTGGAAGCGTGGTGATTGATAGTGTTGCAGTGTGCGATGGTTTGGCGGTGGTGATATTTGCATTAGTGGTGGTGAAAGGACGACGGTGGTGATAGTAGATACAGGAAACACTAAAGGTTATAGTTGTGGTCGTGGTGATTTTAGTGCTGATAGTGATGGCGAAGGTGATGATGGTGTTGGTAGTGGTGGTGATTTGTGGTAGTGATGATGTCGTTTGTTGTTGGTAGTGGTGGTGATGGTGTCGTTTGTTGTTGGTAGTGGTGGTGATTAGTGGTGGTGATGGTGTCGTTTGTTGTTAGCAGTGGTGGTGATGGTGTTATTTGTTGTTGGTAGTGGTGGTGATTAGTGGTGGAGATGATGTCGTTTGTTGGTGTAAGCGGTGGTGATGGTGTCGCTTGTTGTTGGTAGTGGTGGTGATTATTGGTGGTGATTAGTGGTGCAGCCATCGTGGTCCATCCCTCTAATTAGTGATGAACACCTGTCATCAACAGAGACAGTCAGGAACGTGATCTCATGTAGTGAGAAATGACTAATTCCCTTTTTTGTCTACCTTATTCTACCCCTTTCTACCGCTGTCTACCTAACTACCTTTTCTACCTTCTATCTCTGAGGGTCTACCTGACGTCTGCCAGGATAGAATATAGAAAGTCAAACGCGGGATTGAAGATTTAAAGGAAAATTCGTCAACATTATGACCCTAATAAAGTAAAAGACAGATAGAAAGAAAGAGGGATAGAGAGAGGCAGAGAAAAAGAGAGAGGGGCACAGAGAGGAAGAGAGAGAGACAGAGAGTGAGTGAGAGAGAGAAAGGGAGAGAAAGGGAGAGAGAGAGAGAGAGAGAGAGAGAGAGAGAGAGAGAGAGAGAGAGAGAGAGAGAGGGAGGGAGGGAGGGAGAGGGACACAGGGAGAGAGAGATAGAGAGAGAGAGAGAGATAGAGAGAGAGAGAGAGATAGAGAGAGAACGAGAGAGAGAAGAAAAAATATCAACCGCCGGCAGTGAAGATAGCGGTTGGGGACACCACAGGTGACTGAGGGTCTTATTAAGACAAACAAATTACGAACCAGACAATGGAGACGTCGGCCAGAGACAAGCGAACTTGATGAAGACTCGAAGTCGCCGAAGAACGAAATTCTTCTTCGGCCCCAGAAGCGGAGCTTGAAGACCCCGAGACGCGAATTACAAATTAATGAACATGACACTTCCGCTCTTTCTTCTCTACCTCCTCCTCCTTCTCCTCCTCCACCTCCTCCTCCTCCTCCTCCTCCTCCTCCTCCTCCTGCTCTTCCTCCTATACCACCTCCTCTCCCTCCTTTTACTCCTCCTCCTCCTCCACAGCCCCCTCCTCCTTTTCTTTTCTATTCCGTCTCCTCTTCCTACTCCTCCTGCTCCTCCTCCTATCCTCTTTTATTCCTTCTCCTCCGCATCCTCCTCCTCCTCCTTTCCTCTTCTATTCCTCCTCCTTTCCTCTTCTATTTCTGCTCCTTTCCTCTTCTATTCCTCCTCCTTTCATCTTCTATTCCTCCTCCTTTCCTCTTCTATTCCTCCTCCTCCTCCTCTTCCTCCTCCTCCTCCTCCTCCTCCTTCTCCCCCTTCTCCACCTACTCCTCCTCCTCCTCCTCCTCCTCCTACTCTCTTACTCCGCCTTCTCCTTCTCCTCTTCCTACTCCTCTCCTACCCACTCCTTCTCCTGATCCTCTTTTGTTCGCCATGGCTTCTACTCTTCCATCTTATTCTTTCATTTTCAAATTGCTTTATTTTCATTTATATACTTTCTTATTCTAAGGATTGATTTTACGTTGGGTGTCAAAAGATTTTTTTTTTTTTTTTTCAAAACGGTTCATAGTAAAAATTGGGTAAGACGTCCCTTACCCCCATATATATATATATATATATATATATATATATATATATATGTATATATATATATATATATATATATATAAACACACACAAAAGGACCGTATGACACCTGTTAAGTAAAAGCGAAAAAGGAAATGTGAATGTATATTATGAATTTGAGTAATGGAAAGGATTTTTATAAAACAATCCATATTCTGTAAGCAGTGAATGTTTTTGTCATTATTATTATTATTTATTAATAGTAGTAGCAGTAGTAATAGTGGTATTTTTGTAAAAATCTATTCAAGAATAAAACTGACGAAACTTACGACAATTTTCGTACCTGGTTTCAAAAATCTTCATCCAGCCGTGGCATTTGTACAAATACATGAACGAAACGTTTAGAAACCAGAAAACAATATGGGAAGAAAGTGTCCGTGTGCTCATAAAGTTGGAATCTTTTTTCTGGATGACTTCACAAATAATCTTAGGAATTAATGGAACCATTTCTTCGTTATCCTCAGTTATATTTAATTTTTATCCTATATTTTTCATATCATTTTTTATAAACCTATTTATTATTTTTCTATTAATTTATAAAAAAAAATATAATTTCTTTTATAATTCATAATTTATTTTATGAAATTATCTAATAGAAGTCATTCAATTAGGCAAGATATAGGTATGAGTAGAGAATGATTATTAGTAGATTGTGAATTGACAGGCCACGAAAATATCCATTCCCGGGAGGGATGTTTGCCATGTAAATAAAGCACTGGAGACCTGCCGTGGATGTGCTGTGCCTTGCTGCTTTGCTTTTGACCCAGATAGTGGGCGGGAGGCAGGGATGATCCGTCATCCACGAGAAGCTAAGATGTGAGGGAAATTATGAGAGTAGGGTCTATGGGAGTGGATGCTTGATTTGGCTGGCTACCCCCCTGATGAGGGGGAAGAAGTCTATTGGTACATAGACGCGTATAGAAAATGTGTGACGGTGAATAGCTTAGGCCAACTGGACTCCGGTGTCATGATTTATGTGATTATTTTTCCCAAGAAATATATTTTTATATATGTGTAATCTTGTGCCGTGTGTGTGTGTGTGTGTGTGTGTGTGTGTGTGTGTGTGTGTGTGTGTGTGTGTGTGTGTGTGTGTGTGTGTGTGTGTGTGTATGTGTGTGTGGGTGTGGGTGTGGGTGGGTGCGCGCGTATGTGTTTGTGTGCGTCTATATTTGTGTGTGTACCTGTGGCTTTGTGCGTCTGTTTTACATGTATCTGTCTGCTTCTGTCTGCCCCTGTCTCTCTCTGTTTATCTGTCTCTTATCTGTCTACCTCTCTGTCCGTCTAACCGTCTACTAGTCTACCCGTCTTCCCGTCTGCCCATCTACCCGTCCATCTTTCCAAACCTCAGTAAGATAAAACCGTCTTAAGTTACTTCAGGAGAAAGTGCGGTAGCGGTTCCCCACTTTCAGAGGGAAGGATGAATCCTCATTACAGTAAGGACAAAAGTCCAGTCACATCAAGGTTAAGACCTGTTTCCGACCACAGGCGACCAGGCTGGTTTGTGCTGTTCCTCTGTTTATAAACATAATTCAAGCTTTAAGAATCATTTAGATAAACGCCTAAGCAAGATGCTGTAATGATTATAATTTATTTTATGTTATTTGTTTTTGTTTTGTTATCATTTGTCTGTTTGATTTTCATTTATTATCAGTTATATGTCAATTCATTATTATTTACTATTTTCCTGTTTTTTTATCATTTAACTATATCTATGCATTTATTTATGTATTTTAGTTGTTATTTACATTATTATAGTTTTTATTTATTACTTTATTATTATTCTGATTTTTTTTTCGCATCCGACCTAGATATGGACCAAAAGGTCTCCTGTCGGCATGCTCCGCCTTTGTAATCCTTTGTACAATAATTCAATTGGAATGAATCTCTTCCACCGTCATGAAGATGAAGATGAAATAGCCACCTGGCGCTGACCACGAGAGAAACAAAAGTCCCACCGTCGAAGGAGGTGGTCGGAAACAGGTTCGACAGAACGTGTGAACGGGGTATTTGGTTGTCGAACACGTTGGTTAAACCCCAAATACCCCGTTCACACGTTCACCCATCACTTGAAACACGTGGCTGTCGAACCACGTTCGACGAACTGTTCAACCGTGTAAAACCCCTCTTAGACTGCGTTTACATCGAACGAATCTGAGCCGATTCTCTTCAAATGCTGTGAATCTAATCAATTAGAAGAAGACTTTGTTTGCAACATCTAGACTTAACTAGGAACACTTCAACAACATGTCTAACGCTCGCAAAAGTTCAACTCGTTTCAGTTCGTCATTCAGTTTCTTAATACATGACGCGAATTAATTTGACATTTGAAGATTGGAAGAACGGAAGATTGTAACTGAAGTCGTTTTTATTCAAGGCAGTGGCTATTTTTACGAAGAGTCATAAGAGGGGGATTGTTAGGTTAGGTTAGGTTAGGTTAGGTTAGGTTATTGTCGTAAAAATTTAATTCAAAAGTCCACGATAGAGGGTGCTATCAACCATGTCGTAAGAATAACCTTAGGACTCTTACGACTCGTCGTAAAAATAGCCACTGCGTTTACTCAAACGAACTCAAAACAGTTGGGATTTTTGACAAGGATACGTATTGAACATACACATACTACACAATTATTTATTGAAGAATGGGAATGAAAGACAGGCTCCCTTTTGTAACATTTGTCAAACGAGCCTCGGTGTGATATACATTTTGATCGAATGTCCCAATTCTGATTATTAAAGGAGGGCAAAATTCTTCCGATGTCGGTCCTTAAGCGAGTTGCTAGGGGACCAGTGTAATGTTACAAATCTGATAATTTTTTCGAAGAGTATTGCTTTTATCCCAAGCTTTAATCTTTCATTATATGTAGTTTGAAAAAATTGACATAGTTTAAAATGTTGCTTATTTCTAAGACTCTATAAGAGTGTGAGTAACCAATTTGTTTTCTAGAATTTTGATTTTAATTTCTAAAAAAAATCTAGAATTTTATATAATTTTCTAAAATTTGACATAGTTTAAAATGTTGCTAAGAGTATGAGTAACTAATTTATTTTCTAGAACGTTAAATGGCCTTTGCTGTCTCAGTTCTTGGTTCAAATCCTAAAATCTGAAATCATCATTATTAAAACGATTCAGGAGGATCGACCCAGATTTGCTCAATGTTACCACAGTCTATGATATTGTTTCCCAACCCTGAGTTCTCCAAGACATCTAGTATGCTAATTTAACATCAAGCTTCCAAATTCATATTGCTATAATAAGATTCAATGACGTTAACTTTGTCTTTTATAACCTTACATTACCTTTCTTATACATATATTTATTATACTTGTTCCCTACTTTTTATAGTCAACAGCTAGTCATATATACTTATATACATATGCTAATAAGAACACGGGTACGCATGTTCACTTATGCAAAGTAGACCACTTGGAAAAAGAAACTAACGAAGCAGAGTGCTTTCGTATATTACATCGAGTGCAAAAAGTACTGGATGTAATATACGAAAGCGCTCTGCTTCGTTAGTTTCTTTTCCAAGTGGTCATCTTTGCATATATACATATATATATATACATATATATATATGCACAAATTTCACATGTCACACGTGAATCACAAATATGCAGAGTCCACTAGGAAGAGGAAAAACACACGGAGTCCGAGCGCTTTCGTGATATATTCACGTTATCAAGGAGTATAGAAAAGTGAGTACAAACTTTTCTGTACTCCTTGATAATGTGAATATATCTCGAAAGCGCTCGGACTCCGTGTGTTTTTCTTCTTCCTAGTGGACTCTGCATATATACATATATACATATACTGTATACATATATACACATATACAAATAGATTAGAGGTGTCGCGGTGATATCATGAGGATTATATTGGGGGTCGCCTGAAAAAAAGGTTGGGAAACACTTACCTATGATGAAGAGAAGCGACGCTTTGGTCTTGTGACAACACGGGGCGCTTCGTGTGATGTCACCGGATTTTTCTTTTTTTTTTCAGCTGAGGGCCAGAACGGGGTCATACTGGGTCGTGTGATGTCCTTTTTTTTTTTTTTTTTTCTTTTTTTCTTTTTCCTGAGGGCCAGAACGGGGTCATGTTGGGTCAGAATCACTTGAAAATATGCTCAGTTCAATGGCCGCTGTCTACCTCATTGATAAGAATGGTTACAGATAAAATAGAATATATTTATTTTATTTATTTATATCTATTCATTTATTTGTTATTTGTTTTATAATCATTTATACTAATTTCTAATTCATAAGTATATTTTTGAACATATGAATATATTCATTTATCTTATATAATCTATTACTTGTTTGTTATTTATCTATTTTGTTTATTCATTTATTACTTATTTATCTATTTATCTTTTATTTGTTATTTGTTCATTCTCCTCTGCAGAGGAGACGCCATTTTCCTTAAAAAAAAAAAAAAAAAAAAAAAAAAGTGGCTTTCTTAATCGAACTTATTCCTGCGGGACAAGTGGCTATCACCAGTAGTCTTTAGGATTCGAGCTTGGGCTCTCATGGTTATGAGACGGAGTCCGAATTAAACGCTCCACAGCAGCCCACACTCGCCCCTACCCTCACCGCTCTCACCACCAACTATGTTATCGCCATCGTCATCAGAGCCTCCTCCACCTCCACTACCACCACCTCCGTCATCCTCCACCTCCCCTACCACCACCTCCACCTAACCCATATGTTCCACTATCATCACTAACACGCACATATACGGACATATAAACACACACATGCACACACACGTACACATACACGCACATAACGTCCATATACGCACATACATGCACATACATGCATGAACATATACACACGTACCCGCATAGACATACACACACACACACACGCGCACACACACATACACATACACACACACACACACACACACACACACACACACACACACACACACACACACACACACACTCGACTCGGTGGCGCGGTTGATAGAGTAGTGGATTGCCAGTACGGTGGTGCCGGCAGTACCTAGTTCGAATCCTACCCAGGGCCGAAATTATTTCGGTATCGCTGCGCTTCGGGTCGTTACTCCGACTCTCGTGGGCGGGGAGTTGGATGTGTGTGTTTGTGTAAGGTCATAGCAGTACCC
This sequence comes from Oratosquilla oratoria, assembly GCF_046742065.1. NCBI lineage: Eukaryota > Metazoa > Arthropoda > Malacostraca > Stomatopoda > Squillidae > Oratosquilla > Oratosquilla oratoria. The sequence continues at coordinate 51,889,958 of NC_134783.1, read as the reverse complement.
ATAGATCGGTCATACGAGCTCTGAGCTCTCTTTCGGGAGAGAAATAGCTGTCGATCACGAATCCAACACGTGATCCAAAGACCAAGGTGAAAACACACACACACGCACACACACACACACACACACACACACACACACACACACACACACACACACACACACACACACACACACACACACACACACACACACACACAACCACACTCGTTTGTTTAGCATTTTCTATCTACAGCGTGTGACATTTGTGAAAGGTATCTGAGTACCCAAGGCAAAGGTGGTATCCTGGTTCAGTTGATCAATGACGTAGAAATTATTTCGTTATTCTTATTTATTGCTGTGTCTTGCCTTCAAGTGAATAGAATCGCCCGGTTTTAACCAGAATAAAGTTTTTATGTGGCTCTCAGGTACAAAAATAATTGTTATATGAATTGTTAGAGATATAAATAAAAATAAACAATAAATATTCTGGACGCCATAACCTAATGTATACAGAGTGTGGAAAATGTATTATTTCAAATGAAGCATTATTTAAGTAACTCTGATATAGATTTATTTATTTATTTGTCTATTTTATTATCTATTTGTTTATTCATTTATTCATTTATTTGTTTATATGTTTATTTATTTATATATCTATTTATCTACTCATTTTTTCATTCATTCTGCTTATCTGTTTATGTATTGATACATTAATTCATTTATTCATTTATACATGAATTTATTCGATTGCATTTTTATTTGTTTAATTTGGCTCATTTAAGCACATTAAATACCCGGATGTTCCTTAGATTCCATTCCTAGTTTACACTATGCGCACTGAGCCTCAGACCCAGCTAGGAAAAATAAATGGTTCCAGGTTCGGTTCCCTTACGTAGTATGGCCTGAGCCACATTATCGATAAGGTGGACAGTTGGTTCTCGTGTGGAACTCGAAGTCTCATGAAGGATTTTCGTCGAGTTGGAATGCCGAGCAGTTCAAGAAAGGATGGAGGAGGAGGAGGAGGAGGAGAAAGTGTAAGGGAACGAGATGGAGGAGGAAGGGAAGGTGGAGGAGGAGGAGAAGGTGGAGGAGGAGGGGAAGGTGGAGGAGAAGGGGAAGGTGGAGGAGGAGGGGAAGGTGGAGGAGAAGGGGAAGGTGGAGGAGGAGGGGAAGGTGGAGGAGGAGGGGAAGGTGGAGGAGGAGGAGGAGGAAATGGAGGAGGAAATAGAAGAGGAGGAGGAAAAGATGGAGGAGGAGGAAAAGATGGAGGAGGAGGAGAAGATAGAGGAGGAGGAGAATAAGATGGAGAAGGAAAAGATGGAGGAGGAGAAGATGGAGGAGGAAAAGATGGAGGAGGAGAATAAGATGGAGAAGGAAAAGATGGAGGAGGAGAAGATGGAGGAGGAAAAGATGGAGGAGGAGAATAAGATGGAGAAGGAAAAGATGAAGGAGGAGAAGATGGAGGAGGGATTTGGAGAAAGAAGAGGAAACCGAGGAGGAGGAGAAGATAAAGGAGGAGGAGGAGAAAATGGAGGAGGAGAAGGTGGAGGAGGAGAAGAAGATGGAGGAGGAAAAGATGGAAGAGGTGGAATTGGAGGAGAAGGAGATGAAGGAGGAGTAGAAGATGGAGGAGGATAAGATTTGGAGAAAAAAGGGGAAGACGAGGAAGAAGAGGAAGACGAGGAGGAGGAGAAGGAGAATATTGAGGATAGAATTTGGAGAAAGAAGAGGAAGACGAGGAAGTCGAGGAAAAAGAAGAAGACGAGGAGGAGGAGGAGAAGATTGAGGATAGAATTTGGAGAAAGAAGAGGAAGACGAGGAAAATTAGGATAAAAGGTGGAGGAAGAGAAGGAGGAGGAGGAGGAGGAGGAGGAGATGGAGATATGTGTGAACACCTTGGACATGAGGTCCCGTCCTCAGTTGAATAAAATCGTCTTCTGGCAAGGCAAAGAACCTAATTTCCAAAACCGCGTCATTGTCTTACCATCACCTTTCAATAACATTTCAATAACCACAAGAAACACGTAAATAACGAGAACACCAAGTCCGGAAGATTTTAGTTCAGGAGGCGTGTCCGGGGATCTTCAGCCTTGTTCTGGTCCTCCGGATGAACAGGGCAATGGTGTCGTAGGTTTGGCTTATGTAGTTTATTCTAGTTAAGATATGTGCGCGTCGGCCTAAGAACTGACGTGGCGTAGTCCCCACGTGGGGGACTGACCGCGAAGGCTTAGTGAACCGCTACAAGTGCAGAGGTTAGACTGACTGACTGAATGTGTGAATCTGAATGGGCTGCCCACTGTTGTTGTTGTTTTTGCATTTAGTCCCAGCGGAGCTAGCCGATTTCGGGACCGGCTTTTAGATTTCGAGTGGCTTGATAAAAATATGTTGTTACTGGTGAGTGCTAAGGCTGTCCGCTCGGGGCAGGCAGTATATATATACAAGGGACCGACCTGACGCGACCTAATTGCAGTGACCCTTTCTAGCCTCCGACTATTGAGTCAGATCAGCTACCACACAACTCTACCATGCATCAACTTGCACCTTACGTACAAGTATGCTTGTGCGGTACATGTACACCACACATCCATCCCCGGATGCTCTTAAGAATCACGAAACGTGGATGTAAGTCTCCGGTGAATGTGACCGGTAATGGCTGTGTTCCTAAGAATAAAACATATACGTTATACCCTATGTACAAGCTAATATAAGTTTAAAACTCTAGCCTGACATTTATTTTACTTTATTCAATTTATACGTTTATTATTATTTATTGAGTTATTATTGTCTTTTGTTACTTATATATTTATTATTTATTATTATTATTATTTTTTGTTTAGTATTTGTCATCAACATTCCCTCTAAGCTGTGTACATGTGCCCCCGCACATAAGAAAAAATGTGCACATACAAGGATTTCAAAATGTATTAAAATCCATTCCATAAAGAAGTTCCACCCATAAAATGCCGCCCCAAAAATGTGCCTTCCTGGGCAGACCGCCCCCACCCCCTTGATACGCCACTGTTTGGTGAAGTTGATATGTAATACAAACTTACAAATTGTTTGTATTTGCTTAAGTGATCAGACGGTGACTCCCATGGACGCACACATACTTTTCAGAGATAAGCAAAGTTTGTACACAAGGTAATTTCTGCACACATTCACAGCAAAATATTAGAGGGAACATTGTCATTATCTACCTGTTTCTTTTATCAATTCATCTACTTATTTATTTATTATTATTTTCCCGCATCCGACCTAGTTATGGACCAAAAGGCCTCCTCTCGGCATGCCCTTCTTTTGTAATCCTTTGTAATCATAGCAATTATAATCACGTAACCCATTTGTGGCTGGTTATGGTAGAGTTTCCAAGAATGAAACAAAGACATTACACCTTATGATAGACTTTTATGTAAAACTAAAACCAGTACTCTAGGATCTATTACAAGTCTTAGATTCATAACAAGGGATGACTCAACACTTTAGATTCCATTTATGTCTTGAAAATCCGGCGTCCTGTTCTATAGAAGGAAACAGAGAGGGGCTGATAAGGAGAGTGGGTAGGTTGGTACGACTGATACGAGAATGTGTAGGTTGGCACGACTGATAAGCTTCGTGTAACGTGATTTATTTGTGTGAATGGTCGATGGAGAATGCATGGTATCTGGGTGAATTTCGAGATGTGCGAGATGTGGACTCTGATGAATAAATTGACAACAGATGTTAATGGATACGGGTGAGAGAGAGGGCCTGCATGAGTGTTTGGAGTCAGAGAAAGCGTCTGATGTCATCTCTCTCTCTCTCTCTCTCTCTCTCTCTCTCTCTCTCTCTCTCTCTCTCTCTCTCTCTCTCTCTCTCTCTCTCTCTCTCTCTCTCTCTCTGTGTGTGTGTGTGTGTGTGTGTGTGTATGTATGTGTGTGTGTGTGTGTGTGTGTGTGTGTGTGTGTGTGTGTGTGTGTGTGTGTGTGTGTGTGTGTGTGTGTGTGTGTGTGCGCGTGCGTCTCTCTCTCTCTCTCTCTCTCTCTCTCTCTCTCTCTCTCTCTCTCTCTCTCTCTCTCTCTCTCTCTCTCTCTCTCTCTCTCTCTCGCTCTCTCTCTACGGGCGAATGGTTCATTTAAGTAATAATTTATCGAAAGTTAATGAACAGTTAACGAAAGAAAGAGGAAAAAATATTCTTATTTTTTCCTGGGTAGGAGGGGTGAAGAAGCACATGCGGACGCGCAGTGACGTCAGAAAGAGATATGACGTCATCGACAACGAAGCCCCCGTTTTCTTTCCGGGTGAGTGAGTTGTTGTTGTTTCGGCTGGCTTCCGTGTTTACATTTTCGACGCCTCCGTTTGTAGGGGGAAGTGTCACCCGTGACTGCCGCAGCGAGAAGCCTTTCACATCCCGTCCTTAACCGTCTCTATCCCCGTCCCGTCCCGCCGCCGTCCCGTCTCCGTTCTGTACCGTCTCTTATTGCCTCGTACCGTCCCATACTGTCAAGTTTTGTTCCGGCACTGTCTCGCTCCGAACCGTGCCGATCCGTCCAGCCCCGTCCTTGTTTCCGTCCAATACCGTCCCGTCCCGCCTGTGTCCCGTCCCCGTCCTGTCCCGTCCCGTTTCGTCCCGTTCCGTCCCGTCCCGTCCCTGTCTCTGTCCCATACCGTTCCTGTCTCATACTATCCCGTCCAGTACCGTCCCGTACCGTCTGTGTCCCGTCCTTTTCCCGTCCCCGACCCCGTCCCGTACCGTACCGTCCCTGTCCCTGTTCCTATCCCTGTCCCTGTCCCTGTCCCGTCCTGTCCCGTCCCGTTCAGTCCCGTCCCGTCCCGTCCCATCCCGTCCTGTCCCGTCCCGTCCCGTCCCGTCCCATCCCGTTTCGTCCCGTTTCGTCCCGTCTCGTCCCGTCCCTGTCTCTGTCCCATACCGTTCCTGTCTCATACTATCCCGTCCAGTACCGTCTCGTACCGTCTCTGTCCCGTCCTTTTCCCGTCCCCGACCCGTCCCGTACCGTACCGTCTCTGTCCCGTATCGTCCCGTCCTGTCCCGTCCCGTCCCATCCCGTCCCGTCCCCGGCCCGTCCCTGTCCCGTCCCGTCCCGTCCCGTCCCTGTCTCTGTCACATACCGTTCCTATCCCATAGTCTCCCGTCCAGTACCGTCCCGTACCGTCTGTGTCCCGTCCATTTCCCGTCGCCTCCCCGTCCCGTCCTCAGGCGGCGGCGACGACAGAATCTCCCGGCGGCTTCCAGAAGACCTTCTTTCACGACCTTC
>NC_134783.1:51872227-51874727 GCF_046742065.1 Oratosquilla oratoria | reverse complement strand
CCTTCTCCTCTCCTCCCACTCCTCCTCCTACTCCTCTTCCTCTTACTTTCCCTACTAATACTCGTGGTCCTCCTCTTTCTTCTTTTACTCCTCTTCCTCTTCCTTCTCCTCTTCCTCTTACCCTACTACTCTTCCTCTTTCTCCACCTCCTCCTCCTCTTTCTCCACCTCCTCTTCTCTCATACATACATATACCAAAAGCCTTTTCCCCCTTACAAGGGAGGTAGCCAAAAAGAAAAAGGCATAAAAACCATTCCCACCCATTCCATCCCTAAATACACTCCACTCCCCTCCACCCTCTACCCTCCGTCTTATCTTGACACCTCCTGGATGACGGGTTATCCCTGCATCTTTTCCACTGCCCTGGGTCAGAAGCAGTGTCGCAAGACACAGCACATCTATAGCAAGGCCGCTTCATTGAATAGGTGACCCCCCCCCTCTCCGTCCCCTCATACAGAAAAGGAGAAGACGGGGAGAAATCCCTTCGGGCTGCGTCAAATTTTTCTCACATATACTACTCCATCCCCCCACCCATTCCACCATATGCATCACAACATCATCCATATACAACCACTCCCCATTCATCCCTGTCTTCTGTCCTCTCCCGTCCTTCCTCAACAGACATTCCCCTCTTCCCCAAAGCCCCTTTCACCCCAGCCATCCATCTCATCCTAGGTCACCTCCTCATGTTCACTCCCCCCACATCTGCCTTCCATACCTCCTTTACTAGTTTTTCTTCAATCATTCTTTCCATGTGTCCAAACCATCCCAATACTCTTTCATCCACCCTATCTCCCAGCTCCCATACCACCCCTGTTCTCCTCCTCACCTCCTCATTTCTCACTCCATCCAGCCTAGTAACCCCCATCATACTTCTCAGACACCTCATCTCAAGCACATTCAAACTCCTTCTCTCTTCCTCTCTTATGTTCCATGTTTCTGTCCCATATAGTGCTGTTGGCACAATCACTCCTTCAAACAATCTCTTCTTAGCATCCATTCCTCATTACCCTTTTTGATCCACCAAGGCATTTACTTGCTTCTCTCAATCTACATTCTACCTCCACCTCCACTCCACCCTTTCCTGCCACATTCGCACCCAAGTATCTAAAACTATCCACTTCCTCCAGTAGCTCTCCCTTAATGCTCACTTCCAGTCTGCTGCCACTTTCATCCCTTGTACATCTCATCACCTTACTTTTACCCACATTCATCTTCAACTCCGGTGTGGAGTAGATCAGCCAACGCAAAGAAAATAGATCCAGTACTGAACGAAACCTGCAGAATCATCACAGGAACACTTTGCCCCACGCCCACCAACATCCTGTACAGAATCGCAGGCATAGCACCCCCAGATATTCGACGACGCGCTTCAGCAAAAGTCGAAAAGGGTAAACATACCTCGGACACAAGGCACCCACTACACTCACATGTGCCTCCTCCAAGTAGACTCAAGTCGCGAAAGAGCTTTGCCACCGTAAAGGAGATACCACCTGGTATGTTGCCCCATAATTACAGAATACAACAGTGGAAGGAGTCTGACAGCACAAGTCTCCCTAACAGTACAGTGCAAGGACCCAGTGAAGAGCTCTCAGATGGGGCACTGCTACCAAGACGCGAATGGTCCACACTAAATAGAGCAAGATCCAGAGTCGCCAGAACTGGTGACAATCTGGTTAAATGGGGCCTCAAAACCGACCCATCCTGCGAGTGCGGAGAAACTGAACAGAACATTGACCATGTCCTAAGCTCGTGCCCGCTTTCAACCAATTTAGACAACATTGACCTGGTCAAAATTAACCAAAGAACACTTGAATGGCTGTCTGTCTGGCGTGATAAGCTATGATGATCTTCAACTTTCTTCTTTCACACACTCTCTCAAACTCTGTCACCAACTTCCTCAACCCCTCCTCTGATCCTGCTACAAGCGCAGTGCCGCCCGCAAACAACAGCTGGCTCACCTCCCTTTTTTCTCAATTTTCTTTAACCATCGCCAATCCCTGACCCACCACCCTTGCATTTATCTCTCGCACCACCCTATCCATGTATAAGTTGAACAGCCAGCGCGACATAACACATCCCTGACGAAGTCCCACCTTTACCTCGAACCACTCACTCTCTCCATTTCTAATCCTGACACATGCTCTACTACTCTCGTAAAAACTCTTGACAGCTCCTAGAAGCTTTCCTTCTATCCAGTATATCTGCAAAACCTCTCTCTCTCTCTACCTCTCTCTCTACTACTCTCTCTACCTTTCTCTTTAATTCTCTCTCTACCTCTCTCCCTATCTCTGTCTCTACCTCTCTCTCTCTCTCTCTCTCTCTCTCTCTCTCTCTCTCTCTCTCTCTCTCTCTCTCTCTCTCTCTCTCTCTCTCTCTCTCTCTCTCTCATACTCGCTCACTCTCTCTCTCCATCTCTGTCTCTCCTCTCTCTCTCTCTCTCTCTCTCTGTCTCTCTCTCTCTCTCTCTCTCTCTCTCTCTCTCTCTCTCTCTCTCTCTC
>NC_134783.1:51862227-51867227 GCF_046742065.1 Oratosquilla oratoria | reverse complement strand
CCATCTGTTACTTGATATTTAATGAAATTCATGAGTCTTGTCTAAAGCGAATTCAGAATATAGGTTAGAACGTTATATATCGTAATTCTCATCAAGGAGGATGTAATTAGCAATTCTACACCCTTTGAATTAACATAAGAACTCTACAGCCACTCCCACCTCATCCTTCACCCACTCCCACTCCCACCCCCATCCCTCACTCACTCCCACCCTGTTCTGCTCCCAGTGATGCAGTGACCCCGCCTTCAGTTCACCAATCACGGGCTTCAGAAGAGAGGAGAAGGCGTGGTCTAATTGTCTAGTTCATTCAGATGAAGTATATACACATATATATATATATATATATATATATATGTATACGGTAGTATATATAACAGGAAAACATAAATTGCTAGGCTTACTACATAGTACATCAAAATTGCATTTTGCTCAGTTGGAAGATATTTCTAATTTCTAATCTATGATGAAATTTGTATACCGATTTCTATTTTGATGGATGGAGATAAGATACTCCACAGGTATAGAAATATAATCCATTAGGATAAAAAGGCAGGTGAACGGCATGTGATATTAACTAATAATATGAAGATGAAGATGAACAAAAAGAAGGAGAGAAAGAAGGAGAAGAAGAAGAAGAAGATGAAGAATGAGAAGAAGAAGAAGAATGAGAAGAAGAGAAGAAGATGAAGAATGAGAAGAAGAAGAAGAAGAAAAAGAAGAAGAAGAAGAATGAAAAGAAGAAGAATGAGAAGAAGAAGAAGAAAAAGAAGAAGAAGAAGAATTAAAAGAAGAAGAATGAGAAGAAGAAGAAGAAGAAGAAGAAAAAGATGGAGGTAAGAGACTCCACAGGTATAGAAATATAATCCATTAGGATAAAAGGGCAGGTGATATTAACTAATAATATGAAGGTGAAGAGGAATAAAAAGAAGAGAAAGAAGAAGATGAAGATGAAGAATAGAAGAAGAATAAGAAGAAAAAGAAGAAGAAGAATGAGGAGAAGAAGAAGAAAAAGAAAAAGAAGAATGAGATGAAGAAGAAGAAGAAGAAGAAGGAGAAGGAGAAGAAAAAGAAGAAGGAGGAGAAGAATGTGAAGAAGAATGAAAAGAAGAAGCATGAGAAGAAGAAGAAGACGAAGAAGAAGAAGAAGAAGAAGAAGAAGAAGAAGAAGAAGGAGAAGGAGAAAAAGGATAAAAATGAGAAAGAGGAGGATAAAAGTAAAAAAAAAAATAGTAGAAGAAGTTTGATAATAATGATAATGAATGATAATTATACATACAGTTGCCCCCACTTATAAGGTCATCAGTAGCTCATAATCAGGGAGCTGTAGGCTTCGATCTCTGGGTCATATATTTACAACATCGGAGACCCCTTTACGACCTCGTTGACTTGTCCGTATCGTAAATGTTCGATGTGAAGAAGAAAGATGTTTGATGTTACGTCGTAGTGCTTATAAGTGGAGCCAATTGTACCACCACGGCCTTAAATGGACGAATCGTTAAAAGTGACCAGATTGACGAGGTGAGCCTGGCTATGAACCAGCTCCCAAGTCCCCTTTTTATTTGCTTATCTATTCATTTATTTGTCTATTAATTTATTTGTTTATTTTGTTTCTTTATATGTCTTAATTTGTTTGTTTGCTTGTTTTTGTTTGTTTTTGTTTGGTTGGTTATTTGTTTATTTGTTTGTAAAAAAAAATGTATATATGTATGTCTAATTGTATCTAATATTGTTGAATAAACCTATAATAATAATTTGTATGTTTATTTGTTTGTTTTTGTTTGGTTGTTTTTGTTTAGTTGTTTATTTTTGTTTGTTTGGTTGGTTATTTGTTTATTTGTTTATTTATTTGTTTTTTGCTTGTTTTTGTTTATTTGTTTATTTGTTCGTTTATTTGTGTATTTGTGTATTTGTTTGTTTATTTGTTTATTTGTTTATTTGTTTATTTGTTTATTTGTTTATTTGTTTATTTGTTTGTTTGTGTATTTTTGTTTATTTGTTTACTTGTTTACTTGTTTACTTGTTTACTTGTTTACTTGTTTACTTGTTTACTTGTTTGCTTGTTTGTTTATTTTTTATCTGTTTACTTGCTTACTTATTCATTCACTTATCTATTTATCTCCATTTATTTATGCATTTACTTGTTTATGTATTAATATATTTATTTACCAATTCATTATCATTATTATTAATGTTGTTGTTGTTGTTGTTGTTGTTGTTGTTGTTGTTGTTGTTGTTGTTGTTGTTGTTGTTGTTGTTGTTGTTCACCACGTCAATTTGCATCGCCGTGACAATTCAGCTCATAGAACAGCCTCCATAATTAGAGACATACAATGACAGTCCTGCTCCCAACTCCTTTTCATTTACATAACTGTGGCCACTGGCTGACTAAAAAGGACACACGAAACAGCAGACCTGTATGCTACCGCTTCAGGAAGTTAAAAAAAAAAAAGAGCTCATGACAAAGAAATTATAAGTAAATAAATGACTACATAAGTTAGTAAATAAATAAGAAAAAAATAGATAAATAGAAAAAATGCACGGAGATAATGTTTTCTCGTTTGTTTAATATAAACATACATTTTGGGAGGTTCTGCTTTCCCGTCCATTGTTTCCATATAATTTAAAACGATTAATGTGATATAAAATAATCATCTAATTGTCCTTGATTAATAAGAATGTTGAGAATGATATAAGAAATAGCCACTACATTTGTTAAAGTCGAATGCTTTATTAACAAGAATGTATTGATATATATTTTTTTTCTTTCTTTTCAGATTTTCACTCCCGTTTCCAGACCGAAGAAGCGATGTGGACGTGAATTATTCCGTGTTTGAGACTTTAATCAATGACAATTGGCATAAAACTCTTAAAATATGATCAAAGTCACCCCACGTAAGAAAATTTTGAGTTGACAAAAATCCAGGAACTCTGGCATTACTTCGTAGTACCGACGCGCGTTACACGAACAAATTCGAAGGACGTAACAGGAATCGAAACGTCTTCTCTTGTCAAAAACGTCTTCAAGGGTGCTAGAATGTAGTCGTGTTAGGTTCTCCCACAAAGGTGTTACGATTACCGAGATATAACACGATACGTTTACGAGAACAATATCCGGGAGAGGTGATAGGGCGATGCGCTGTCACTCGAATGTTGCCATCTAGCGGTCAACAGCTCAAGAGGCGAATGAGGATGGCGGTCTCAGAGGAAGGAGGCGGTCACGTGAAGAACCGATTGAGAGACGAGGCAAGAAAGAGGTCCTCCTCTTTGGGACGTGGCCCTCGTCGTCTCCCCCTCAGGATGTTCCTCTCCTTCCCTTCTTCTTCGTCGACTTCGTCAGCCAGAAACCCCTTCCTCGTTCTCGTCGCTCTTCTGACTGTTCTGGTTCGCGTGGCTGAAGGTAAGTGATCATGTTTTTTTTGTGTGTGTGTGTGTGTGCGTGTGTGTGTGTGTGTGTGTGTGTGTGTGTGTGTGTGTGTGTGTGTGTGTGTGTGTGTGTGTGTGTGTGTGTGTGTGTGTGTGTGTGTGTGTGTGTGTGTGTGTGTGTGTGTGTGTGTGTGTGTGTGTGTGTGTGTGTGTGTGTCACCATAATCTTGATACCCATCGTTGTTGTCGTCATCATCGCCTTCATCGTCTGATATCATCATAATTGTAAACAATATCATCGTAAATATTTCCATTATTATTTCGCATGAGGTGAGTACTGAGTTATTTCTTTACTACTAATGTCTTGTTCGATGTGTAAGACTTTGCTTCTTTTTTATTAAATTATCATTTCTTCGGCGCTCTTTTCTTTTGGGAAGGAGGGTGTGGTGATGGGGGAAAGAGGGGAAGATCTTTGGGGAGTGGGGGGAAAGGGGAAGGGAGAGCTTAGGGGAGTGGGTGAGAGGAAAGGGGAGAGCTTTGGGGAGTGGGGGAGAGTTTTGGGGAGTAGGGGAGAGTGAAGGGGAGTGGGGGGAGAGGAAAGGGGAGAGCTTTGGGGAGTGAGGGAGAGGGAAGGGGAGAGTTTTAGGGAGTAGGGGAGAGGGAAGGGGAGAGCTTTGAGGAGTGGGGGAGAGTGAAGGGGAGATCTTTGGAGAGTGAGGGAGAGGGAAGGGGAGAGCTTTGGGGAGTGAGGGAGAGGGAAGGGGAGAGCTTTGGGGAGTGAGGGAGAGGAAAGGGGAGAGCTTTGGGGAGTAGAGGGAGAGGGAAGGGGAGAGCTTTGGGGAGTGGGGGAGAGGGAAGCTTAGAGCTTTGAGGAGCGGGGGAGAGAAAAGGGGAGAGTTTTGGGGAGTGGGGGGAGAGGAAAGGGGAGAGCTTTGGGGAGTGAGGAAGACTCTTGGAGTCAATACCACGTTTGTAACGATACTTTTTTTTTATCTTTATTTGGTGTGGCCACGGTGAGTTTTCTTCATTCATTATTCGTTCGCGTTTGCAAGAATCCCCGACTATCCCACGGTTTCTGGAATTCTGGAAAGTATGTCGTAGTCCGCGGCATTGCGGACAGATAGACCTCACTCGCGAGGCAACGTGACTTTTGTTCTTCAGGGTTTAACGTACTTCCACGCACTCTGGCTTTCTCATTAATGATTCGATTTTCTGTAAATGTAATTGTGACTTATTGACCCACTGTCAGAGAATGAGATAAGATGGACAGAAAATCTGTATATTTCGGCCGCTATCTGTTGTTCGCTTCTGCTGAAGAGGACCACAGATAGTGGTCCAAATATACAGATTTTTTTGTCCATCATATCTTATTCTCCGACAGTGGGTCAGTAAGTCTCATTTTACAAGTTTGCTACTACATTATACTTTCCTAGATGTAATTGTATTATAGGAACAACAGCAAGGAAAGACATCTTGGCGTAGTTTTCATGCATCCAAAGTATTTGATCTTATGTTGGAAGTAACCAACGCTTCTATCCAAGGTTTGAGGAGGGCAACAGAAGGAAGTGAGAGTAAAATCCAAAAATGATCAGCATTTTTTTTTTTTTTTTTTTTTTTTTTAAGGGGAGACTGGTCTC
>NC_134783.1:51847227-51849727 GCF_046742065.1 Oratosquilla oratoria | reverse complement strand
TCGTCCTCGTCCTTTTCGTTTTCCTTTTCCTCCTCCTCATTCTCCTCCTCCTCCTCGTCCTCCTCCTTTTCCTCCTCCACTTCCTCCTCCTCCTCCTCGTCGTCATCCTCCTCCTCTTCTTCCTCCTCCTCCTCCTCATCCTATTCCTCCTCCTCCTCCTCCTCTTCTTCTTCTTCCTCCTCTTCCTGTTCTCCTCGTCTTCTTCCTCTACCTTCTCGGTTGCCTCTTCCTTTTCGTCCTCCTATACCTCTCCTCCTCTTCTCATCTTCCTCCTCTCCCTTCTATACATTTTCTTCTCTTTCTCCTCTTACTCTTTTTCCTCCCCTTCCTCATCCACCTTTTTTTCCTCCTCTTCCTCTTCTTCCTGCTTCATTTTCTTCTTCTCCTCTTCGTTCTTTTCCTTCTTTTCCTCTTTTTCCTCCTCTTCTATCTTTTCCTCCTCCTTCTCCTCTACCTTCTTTTCTTCCTCTTCCTCCTCTTCCTCCTCTTTTTCTTCCCCTGCACGCCGCGCCGTCCTCCCATCCACGTCTTCCTCCTCTCTTCTGTCTTCTCTTCCTCCTTGTCTTTTTTACATTTTTGTTATTCCTCCTATTCCTCCTCCCCCTCCTCCTTCTCTCCTCTTTCTCTCTTCCTTCCCCTCCTTTGTCTCCTTTTCCCTCTTCCTCCCCCTCTTTCCTTTCTCTCCCTCCTAACATCTTTCTCCTCCTCCTTCTCCTCCTCTTAATCCTCTTCCTTCTCTTCCCTATCCTCTTCCCTATCCTCTTCCCTATCCTCTTCCTCCTCTTCCCTATCCTCTTCCCTATCCTTCCTCCTCTTCCCTATCCTCTTCCCTATCCTCTTCCCTATCATCTTCCTCCTCTTCCCTATCCTCTTCCTCCCCTTCCCTATCCTCTTCCCTATCCTCTTCCTCCTCTTCCCTATCCTCTTCCCTATCCTCTTCCTCCTCTTCCCTATCCTCTTCCTCCCCTTCCCTATCCTCTTCCCTATCCTCTTCCTCCTCTTCCTTATCCTCTTCCCTATCCTCTTCCCTATCCTCTTCCTCCTCTTCCCTATCCTCTTCCCTATCCTTCCTCCTCCTCCATATCCTCTATTTTCATTCAGATTATCACTGAATACAGAGACTCTTGAGGAAGGTGAGAAGGGGAGGGGAGAGGGGAAAGGGAGAGGGGGAGGGGAGAGGGGAGAGCAGAGGGGAGGGAAGAGGGGAGAGGAGAAGGGGAGAGGGCCGGGGAGATGGAGAGGAGAGAAGGGAGGGAAAGAGGAGAGAGGGGAAAGGAGATAGGGGAAGGGGAGAGGGGGAGGAGGGGAAGGGGGAGGAGGGGAGGGGGAGGGGGAGAGGGGGAGGGGGACTCTCCTGCTTCACAGACTCTACGGCAAGAAAAAGCCGACGACGGAAAGCAACAAAAAGTGTTGAAAGTTAGGAACCGTGCGAAAATGGGATGGGGCAGACAAAGCCTTATGAATACTAAAATCTCTATTATCAATGAGTTAATTCTCCTTCAGGAGCTAAAAAGGTTTCACGGCAGCCGAATGTAGAAGTGAGATGATCTCTTCAGGTCAATTAAGGTAAATGTGATGTTCCTTCTTAGGATCAGCGCCGTTGGTTTGGTTGTCTGTTGTCTGTGTGTGAAGGATAATGATGGTAGTCGCCGGGTGGGCCTCTGTGGGTATACAGGTGTGGGTTGGCAGGTACGGTTGGAAGATGTGTTGTATAAGACATGTGTATGAACTCATAGATTTATTGATTCGTTTATTTTATTTTTATCAATTTATGTATTTATTGATTAATTAACTTATTGATTTATCTATTCATTGATTTATCTATTCATTTCATTCATCGATTGATTTATTTATTCACTCATTCATCTCCTTTTTAGTAAAAGAGGAACATGTATTACAGGATGTAGGTTGAGCACATGTCAGTTATTTGGGTAGAGTGGGGTTAGTAAGTTACGCTAGGCAGATTAGGTTACCCTAACTAAATTTCACGGAAAATGGAAATAGAGGCATGGAGTTGATTCTGCAGGACTTGTAAAAGGGAATCAAGTCTATAGAATCGTGGAGACTCAAAATCGCGTTCTTTGAAAACGCGAAGAATGAATTGATGTCGAAGTACACAAGCCCATTAGACTTGTTCGATGGTGGATCATGTAATGGTGTTTGCGTTAATCGTGGATCCTTTTATGTGTTAATTATTTTAATTTAATTTCTTGTTATTACAGAGTAAAAACTAATTTATTCTCTTTCGAGAAAGAGAGAATTAACATTAGTTTTTTTTTTTTATTATCGCTCTCGTTTAGGGACTTTGCCAATACTTACAAAGGATTACAAAGGCGGAGCATGCCGACAGGAGACCTCTTGGTCCATATCTAGGTCGGATGCGAAAAAAATCATAATAATAATAAAATAATAAATAAAAACTATAATAATGTAAATAACAAATAAAATACATAAATAAATGCATAGATATAGTTAAATAATAAACAAACAGGTAAATAGT
>NC_134783.1:51834727-51837227 GCF_046742065.1 Oratosquilla oratoria | reverse complement strand
CGTACCCGAGCTCGTGTCGGTGTTTACTGCGATAGTCTGGATGGGAAGTGATATTTATGGCTGTGGCGATAGTATTTGACGTTGCTAATGACGTAGTTGTTGTTGTTGTTGTTGTTGTTGTTGTTGTTGTTGTTGTTGTTGTTGTTGTTGTTGATGCAGATGCTGATGTTGATTTTGCTGTTATTGTTGCTCTTGTTGCTGTTAATGTTGCCGATGATGTTGCTCTTGTTGCTGCTGTTGATGTTATTGTTGATGTTGCTGTTGCTGCTGTTGATGATCTTGCTGTTGTTAATATTGTTGTTGATGTTGCTGTTAATGTTGCCGATGCTGCTGCTGTTGATGTCGATGATGTTGTTGTTGCTGTTGATGTTACTGTTGATGTTGCTGTTGATGATCTTGCTGTCGCTGTTGATATTGACGATGATGGTGTTATTGTTGTTGCTGTTGATGTTGTTGTGTTGTTATTATTCTTGTGTTGTTATTGTTGTTATTGTGAAAACAGAGATACTTCCCTTTGCTCTCGATTCGCTCGTTGCTGGCTAAGGTCAGCTTCCTCCTCTGTACCACTTGTCTACCTCTTGGGCCATCATCACCCCACGTACCACCCCTCCGTCCCGACGCTCCTCCGATCTTGCTCCACCGCGGTCAAGGTAGGGAGTTACAAGCACTACGCCTTATACGGAAGGGTCCTAGTCTCATCATACCTACTACGGAACGGCCCCTAGGCATACATGGACCTACTCCTCGCTCTTCCTCTTCAACGTTGTCCTCAGTCGTCCTTATTCGAACTTTCTTTCCTTTTCTCTGTTTAGCTATGTGAATGTGCATATATATGTGAATGTATATGTAATTTGTGTATGTATATATGCATACGTATATATATAAATATATATATATATATATATATATGTATATGTGTATATATATGTATATGTATATATATACGTATATGCATATGTATATGTATACGTATGTGCATATGTATATGTATATGTATACGTATATGCATATGTAGATGTATAGGTATATGTATATGTACATGTACAATATAGGTATATGCATATGTAGATGTATAGGTATATGTATATGTACATGTACAATATAGGTATATGCATATGTATATATACATATATATATATATATATATATATATATATGCATATGTACATGTATATATGAATATGTATATGTGCATGTATGAGTATATACATATATATGAATATATATATATATATATATGTATATATATATATATACACATGTATATATGTATGATTGATGTCGCTGTCCACTAGCGAATTTATTCACATATATATATATATATATATATATATATATACAGTGTGACACAGAAAATCGGGAATTTTTGTAATGTGTAGTAGCCGCCATGTACAGTTGGCAGCGCTGCGGAACAGGGACATTAAGCTGTAAACACTTTCGCCATTTAGTAATGATGGAGCAGTGGAACGGTCAACAGCGTGTTTTCGCCATTTTTTTTTTTTTTTTTTTTTCTTTACAAAAAGAATGATAATTTGGAAGGTGCGCAAAGGGAGTTCCGACGTTTTTCCAACTTAGGACGTCATGGTCGGGTTTCCTCGAAACACGGGATAAAAACTTGGATTAAAAACTTTGAAGAGACTAGATCCGCTCTAAAAAAGAAACCGACAGGATGACCGAGAAGTGCTCGTACTCCACAGAATATCAAAGCTGTACGCGTTTCAGTCTTTAGCCGCGTCCACACTTGTTGCATTTCCACGTATCGTATCATCTTTGCGTACCACCTAATGATACGATACGGTGTAACAGGGTATTGTACCCACTTGTTGCCTATCCGCCTGCTGTATACGGATACGCAATAAGTGGGTACAATACCCTGTTGCACCGTATCGTATCACTAGGTGGTACACAAAGATGATACGATACGTGGAAATGCAACAAGTGTGGACGTGGCTTTAAACAGCCCACGGCGTTCATTTCGCAAGCAAGCATCTGGGGTCAGTGTGTCCTTAGAGAGTGTTCGCTTAATTATCCATTTTTATTCAAAATCCAATTCGTACAAGCTGCAGATCGTACAGTAACTGAAGGCGAGCGATCACCAGGTGCAATTACAATTCTGTCAGCAAATTATGACAAACATAAACGAGGACAATGAGTTTTTGGACAAGCTGTGGATGTCAGATGAGGCCCATTTTCATCTCACAGGTTACGTAAATAAACAGAGCTATCGTTACTGGGCAGACAGCAACCCTAGAGACGTTCATGAACGCCCTTTACACGTCAGCAAGGTGAGAGTATGGTGTGCAGTTTCGTCACACGGGGTCATCGGACCTTTTTTCGAAAATGAACAGAGGAACACAGTGACTGTCACTTCGGAGTGATATGTTGAGATGTTGCAATCTTTTGTTGCACCTGCATTGAACAATTTTCCACAACTTCACGAAAACTTGTTTCAGCAGGATGGTGCGACATCGCACAATGCAAGGCAATCAATGTCAGCTAT
>NC_134783.1:51829727-51832227 GCF_046742065.1 Oratosquilla oratoria | reverse complement strand
CTATGCTCGTAGTGTTCCGTCTTCATATCTCGTTTTATCTAGACTGTTTTTAAATACGTGTATTGTTTTTGCACACATCACTTTCTCATCTAACTTGCGTGTGTGTGTGTGTGTGTGTGTGTGTGTGTGTGTGTGTGTGTGTGTGTGTGTGTGTGTGTGTGTATGTGTGTGTGTGTGCGTCTGTCTGTCTGTCTCTGTCTGTCTGTGTCTTGAGAGGATTGCTTATTTTATTATATTTTAGTTTAGTATATTTTTGTCCAGAATAATTACCTGAAATAGGCGCATGAGGTAAATAACTGAGAAACGCATGAAGGATTGAATTCTCTGAATTAGTTCAAAACCCAATGATTCAGATTTGTTTGTTTATTTATACATTATGGTTTTTTTTGTTTTTGTTTTTTTGTAAGTGAAGAGTATCTTAGGCTCTGTTCACTCTAGCGGTTTGAACCGCGGCGGTATAACTACAGTGCAAGTCAATGGAGCCGTTCACACATAATCGCGCAGTATTTATTTGACCGCGGTACCGCCACGGTTTCCACGCGGTTCAAACCGCTAGTGTGAACAGACCCTTAGGTCAACACCCCAGTGCGTCCAACATTCAGAATTGTATGCCCAGTTGTGGACAAAAGTCATGACCCAATTCTGAATTTCTCTAAGTAGTTGCAGCTTTTGTTTCTGAATATTAGAAAAAAGTTTTCTGTAGAAAATAGCATAGTTTTTTGTGAAGAGAATTTATAGGATAATGCACCATATATATATATATATATGCATGCACGAAGGGGGTGACTGTAATAGAATAATTTTTGCAAGACATTTGTCCATGACTGTACAACACCGAACTGAATAGTTCTCTCTATCCTTGTTATAAGAACAAGTAATAAAACAAAAACATTTTGACCTTATCAAAGCAAGAGGTCAAACTCACATGAGCTCTGCACTCACATCACGAGTCTAACACGTGATCCAAGGTCATGGTCAATTTTGTTTTGTTTTGTTCTATTACATCTCACCTTATTTTATCGTCATTTTTTATCTTCATTCAATTTTATTTCAGCCTTACTCTTATTCTTTATTCTATTTAATTTCTTATCTTATTTTATTTATATATTTTATATATATATTTTACTTATATATTTATGTATATATATTATATATATATTTATTTATATATATATTTTATTTTATCTCAGCCTTACTCATATTCTTTATTCTATTTGATTTTTTTTCTTATTCTATTCTTATTTTATTTTCTATTTTATTTTATTTTATTTTATTTTATTTTATCTCAACTTAGTTTCATCTCATTCTGTATAGCCTTATTTCTATACTTCATGTTTTAATTTTTTTATCTTAATTTTTTCCCAAAAGGATTATTATGAAATCTGGTTGTTTTTCCTAATAATTCAGTCATTATCTATTAATCGAACTTACCAAGAATGTATTGGATTTCCTTTAACATCATACTGAGGGATTCAGCTCCTTAAGGTCCCCTAATTAGCTCTCCCTTTAACTGCATAGAGCTGAGGGGACTGTAATTAAACACAGGCTTAACAACGATCAGATAGTGTGAGGCCTGTAATTATAACCTTGTCGGATAGGAGGTTAGGGAGAGGAGAGGGGGAGGAGGAGGAGGAGGAGGAGGAGGAGGGGAGGAGGAGGAGGAGGAGGGGGAGGGGAACAACCACTAGGGATTGTATTACACAAGAGAGGCGTGATCAGGAAAATGAGGAGGAAGAGGAGGAGGAGGAGGAGGGGAGAAGGGTTACGAGAAATGGGGATGTGTTATGTGCATCATTCGAGCTGGAAATCAGAGGAGGAAGAGGAGGAGGAGGTGAAGGAGGAGGAGGAGGAGGAGGAAGAGGAAGAAGAAGAGGACAGGAAGAAGAAGGAGGAGGAGGAGGAATAGAAGGAAGAAGAGGACAGGAAGGAGGAGGAGGAGTAGAAGGAAGAAGAGGATAGGAAGGAGGAGGAGGAGGAGAAGGAGGAGGAGGAGGAGGAGGAGGAGGAGGAGGAATGAAAAGGATGTAGAGGTAAGAAAAGAAGAAGAAGAGAATGTATAAGAATAAGAAAGATTATAAGGAAAAGGAGGAGGAGGAGGAGGAGGAATTAAGGATAAAGAGGAAAGACAGAAATGAGAACAAAAGAAGGGAAGTAAAAGGTGAGAACGAAGAAGAAGAAGAAGAAGAAGAAGAAGAAGAAGAAGAAGAAGAAGAAGAAGAAGAAGAAGAAGAAGAAGAAGAAGAAGAAGAAGAAGAAGAAGAAGAAGAAGAAGAAGAAGAAGAAGGGGAAGAAGAAGTAGAAGATGAAGAAGAAGAAGAAGAAGAAGAAGAAGAAGAAGAACTAGAAAAAGAAGTAAAAGAAGAAGAAAAAGGACAATAAGAAGAAGAATAAAAAGAAAGATAAGAACAAGAATAAGAACAACAAAAACAGGAGAACAAGAACAAGAACGAGAAGATGAAGAAGAAGGACAAGAAGGATAAGGAAGGAGGAGGAGAGGAAA
>NC_134783.1:51817227-51824727 GCF_046742065.1 Oratosquilla oratoria | reverse complement strand
TTTCTTTGTTTTTTATTTACTTGTTTGTTGTTGTCTACTTTATGTAATAAGAGATTTACTTTTTTTTATTTCTTGATTTATTAGTTTATAGATTTTTTCATTCATTCGGTTGTTGTTATTATTATTATTATTATTATTGTTATTATCATTACTGTTATTATTATTATTATTATTATATTATTATTATTATTATTTTTATTATTATTATTTTTATTATTATTATTTTTATTTTTATTATTTTTATTATTATTATTATTGTTATTATTATTATTATTATTATAATTATTATTATTATTATTATTATTATTGTTATTGTTATTGTTGTTATTCTTGTTATCATCTTTATAATCATTATAATTATCTGCATTATTATTATCTATTATTAGTTATTATTCTTATCATTATTACCATTACTATTATTACTACTATTATTATTATTATTACTATTACTATTATTATTACTATTATTATTATTATTATTAATATTATTATTATTATTATTATTATTATTATTATTATTATTATTGTTATTATTATTATTATTATTATTATTATTATTATTATCTTTATTATTATCATTATTCGTAAATGTTTTGTTAACTTTCATTTTATACAATTTTCACCACATTTTTATCATTCCTACACACCAACGCACTTTCCTTTTTGTATCCACTGATCTGCGCTTTTTTTTTTTTTTTTTACTTATAATGCCTTACTCCAGACACTTGAATTTTCTTCTCGTTCTCAAACTTATTCGCCTTCGTGTTCTCGTCCTCTCCCTCATTTCCCTCTTCCTTCATCTTCTCCTTTGCCTATCTCCTTCTCCTTCTTTCTCTTCTCCTTCATCTTCTCCTCTCTCTTCTCCTTCCCTGTTTCCTTTTCCCCTTCCTTTCCATTTCCCATCCTCCTTTCTTATCCTTCTCCTTCCCTTTCTCCTTCCTCCTCCTCCTCCTTCTTCCTCCTCCTCCTTCCTCCTCTTTCTACTCCCTCACATTTCCCTCCTTCCCCACTTCCCTCTCCGCCCCACCTCCCTCTCCGCCCCACCTCCCACTCCTCCCCACCTCCCACTCCTCCCCACCTCCCCCTCCTCCCCACCTCCTCCTCCTCCTCCCCACCTCCCCTCCTCTCCTCCTCCCCACCTCCTCTTCCTCCTCCCCACCTCCCCCTCCTCCCCCACATTTTCCTCCTCCCATACCTCCTCCTCTTCTTATGCCTCCTCCTCCTCCTCCTCCTCTTCCTCTCCCCCCTTCTCCTCCTCCTCCCCCTTCTCCTCCTCCTCCTCCTCTTCCTCCTCCCCTCCTCTTCCTCCTCCTCCTCCTCCTCTTTCCCAGAGGTTCATTCATTCCCTTCCTGTTTTCTTTGCATCAATTCCGGGAATTTACATCTCAGCCAGATTTATCACATTCATGCGTGATTTTCGTTGTATGCATTCAATTACGTACACACGAAAGCGCACATAAAGACGAACGATTGCACGCACGCACTCGCGCACGCAAGCAAGAAAGCAAACAGGCATACCCTCTTCATTATTTGTGTTTGTTTATAACTGTTACGTCCTTTTGTGTGTGTGTGTGTGTGTGTGTGTGTGTGTGTGTGTGTGTGTGTGTGTGTGTGTGTGTGTGTGTGTGTGTGTGTCTTCGACGGAACGACGGTCATTGTCCCTTCTTAAAGTACAGTTGGTGTGAATCTGTCACTCTTAGTAATTTACATACATACACACGCGTACACACACACACACACACACACACACACACACACACACACACACACACACACACACACACACAAATTAATGTTTGTCTCTTGCCACAAGAGTAGACCCATTTCTCTTCTCTTTTATCACAAAAATATTTAATCTATTTCACCTTTCTTGTCTTTTCGTCACTTCAACACTTTCCTTCATCCCTTCCTCATCTCTTCCTCTTACTTCCAATAATCCCTCCATCTTTTCCTCCCTCCCTCCTTAACCCTACCATTTGTCCTAATCTCCCTAGACCAGCTATAAACGTCACAGATAGAGCTTCCAGTATCAAATATATAAAAGGAGACAACCCAAAGTGGCTAAGATATGAAGATATGAAGGAGTACATGGCTATAACGGGTCATGATCTATGGTGACAATGAAGCTGTTACGTATTGTTCAACAATGGATCGCTCCTGTAATATTTGCCAGGTTTAGGCTGATGGACATCGAGTTTGTGTTACTTGGGTCATGTTATGTTTGGTTAATAGAAGCGGAGAGAGGGTCTATAAGAAAAAATCTTGAAGGATGGTAACTTTGTTTTTGGTGTTTTGGTCCTCTATATTCTAGACTTAGAGTGTTGGATGTGGTTGTGTTTGTATGCGCGCATGTGTACGTGTGTATAGTGAATACACACACATACACACGGACATAGACATACATACGGACACACACACACACACAAACACACACACAGACGCGCGCGATGGCGCGCGCACGAACATGCACGCATACACACATACACACACACTAACACATACATGTACACACACATGCACACACACACACACACACACACACACACACACACACACACACACACACACACACACACACACACACACACACAGACACACACACACGCACACACACGCACATACACACACATACACGTATACACACATGCACGTATACTCATGCACACACACACACACACACACACACACACACACACACACACACACACACACACACACACACACACACACACACACGCACACACACACAAATCTACTGACCATGCCGTTTTGTTGAAGAAGGTAAAAAAAAAATTAATTAAGGAATTTTATCTTTTGGATGCAATTTTTTTCTTTATTAATGAATACTTCGCTCCCTGGCGTTTATGGCGCCGACTCTTCCTCGGTTTAATTGAGTTTAATTAACTTGTTCTTGTCCAGTCCACCTGAATTCTCCTCATCGCTGTTTGTCTCCAGGCACAGGAGAGGTAAAGCTAAGCAATCTTGAGTTGTGTGAAATTTCAACAAAAATATTCTGAAGAGTTAATGAGAAAATAGATGAATGAATAAAAATTAGTTGAATATGAAAAAGTAGGCAAAGATTGATAATAGAGTTATAAGTGCTTTTACAAGAATGTTTGCAAAAATATAATATTGTATTAAGAAAAAATGCGTGCTTGTGTGTGTGTGTGTGTGTGTGTGTGTGTGTGTGTGTGTGTGTGTGTGTGTGTGTGTGTGTGTGTGTGTGTGTGTGTGTGTGTGTGTGTGTGTGTGTGTGTGTGTGTGTGTGTGTGTGTGTGTGTGTGTGTGTGTGTGTGTACGTGTGCGCATGTGTACGTGTGTGTGTGTATATCCCTGTCCGTGTGCGTGTGCGTACGTGTGTGCGTTCGTGCTCACGCCTTTGTATATATGTATATATATACAGTAGATGTAGGCTTTACTAATTCCAGGCCCAACAAACTTCCTAATATGGTCAACTCCCAACTCTCCTGCCTCATCTCATAATGGAATTCCCACCCAAGACTCCTTCACCTGGGAATCGGAAGATTTAGGGGAGGGGAGTGTCATATAAACTCCCACCTATAATATCTCGTCCCTGGGGTCGGAGATTCTACGACTCCCAATTATCCTTTACTGTGGGACTCCATGATGACTTGGGAAGTTGTTAACTCCTTAAACACGGTGACGGACTTTCTTTTAATTTGTCTATTTTTCTAAGTTTTTACTCTCTCTCTCTCTCTCTCTCTCTCTCTCTCTCTCTCTCTCTCTCTCTCTCTCTCTCTCTCTCTCTCTCTCTCTCTCTCTCTCTCTCTCTCTCTCTCTCTCTCCCTCTCTCTCTCTCTCTATATATATATATATATATATATATATATATATTATATATATATATAATGTATATATATATATATATATATATATATATATGTATATATATATATATATATCTTGTACTAGTTATTTCCACTATATACATGTGTATATATTTTTCTTATTTTTACTTATTTACCTAAATGTTTTAATAATGTTGGTGTTATCATTACGGCTACTACTAGTACTACTACTACTACTACTACTACTACTACTACTATTATTATTATTATTATTATTATTATTATTATTATTATTATTTTATTATTATTATTATTATTATTATTATTATTATTATTATTATTATTATTATTATTATTATTATTATTATTATTATTATCATTATTATTATTATTATTATTATTATTATTATTATTGTTGTTGTTATTATTATTATTATTGTTATTATTACTATTATCATTTTATTATTATTATTTAATCATTTATTTCCATTTTCTATTTATTCTATTTTATTTTATCTTATTTTATCTATTATCTATTTATTGATCTGTTTTTATCTTTATTCATTTATTCATTTATCTATTATTATTTTTGTTTATTTATTATTATTTTTCTTATTTATTTATTTATTTATTTATTTTAATTTTATTTTATTTTATTTTTATTTTATTTATTTTTTTGTACATGAGAGGACGGACCCTGGCCTGAAGAGGGTCCTCACCGATGCAGACCCCATTAAAGGCAACCTCACAAAGTCTGGTTTTCGCGGTGAAGAAAACACATTATGGCGTCACCGTGTTGTATGTGCTAAGCTATTCGCGTTTCGTATCACACAATTACAGTCATATTTCACAACCTTCCACAAAGGTTTGGAAGCTAAATAATGGTTGGGTTGTGTGCCCGGTGAATAACAGATTAGAATACAGGATTAAGAATATTGTATCCAGTAACAAATTCTTTTGAGTGGCAGTCACATAAACAAACATAAGATATCCACATTATTTCCTCTCTCTCCTTTAAGTGATTTGATGTCTTTATCTGTTTCATTCTGTAAAATAACTATGGTATAGTTAGGTGTAGATACGTTCAGAGTGATCGATGTTTAAAGAGTTATTATGGTGTCTAATGTCTGAAATGTGACGTCGAATGAGTACAATTATCTTTTAAGATATCGGTAGAGAATTGCGAATGATAGCTTGTCAAGAAAAACGTCGAGAATATTCACTTGTTGCAATGAGATGTCGGTAAGAATTACTTAATAGAAAATGAAACCATTAAACTCAGAAATGAAAGTAATAAGGAAATTGAGAAGTTAAAGGAAATTAAGAAGTTAAATATTCGTTTGGAGAAGTTCTAGGTGGCACAGTGTGACTTTGTTTCCATAATGTTGTGATGACCAGCTTACACCAGGAGACACTGAGTAACTGCGGCCGAAGTCGTCACAATTGCCCTATTATGCGCTTTGGGGATAGTTGGAGGCAGGTAACAGTCACTTCTGGAAATCGGAGAGGAGTGCGGGATTCGAACCCACAACTAAACTAATGTGAGAGTAGCACGTTTCCTGTTAGTCTGCATAAGAAGAAAGATTTGAAAAATGGGTAAGAAATGATTGGAGTAAAGGTGAAGTTGGCAACTGATACAGAAGAATGTGATGAGTCCAATGCGGATTGTGTGGGGAGCCAGCACAGCAGAAAGTGATATACTGATTTTTTTTTTTTTTTTTTTCTAACAAATGATACCATTGTATAGAGGAATAATCAGGAATACCAAGCAATCATGAGCCCATGCTAGACACTGATACCACTGTACATATATATCATTCACGCGCAAGGAAGACGTCATTACACATTTGTGTCTTTCGTTGTCAAAATTTTGGCCTCGACACCGACAAACAGAACCTTGTCTTTTCCTTCCGGTGCTCGATATGTACCAACTCAGACCCTTTACATCAGTGGTTCTCAACACGTTTTTTCATGTATTCAACACTTATGTATTGCTGTTCTTTAGCCCCCATGAAAACCACTTCATCACTAAAGTTAATCACTGTGTATTCACTAACAACCACTAGTTTCCGAATTGTGGCCCTACTTTTGAAAATATGCGCCCCCAAGGTGGTCATGGTCCCTAGGTTGAGAGCCACTGCTCTACAGTAACAGGTAATCTTATCTTCATTGAAGAACCTGGCCCTGATAGTGCCACGTCCTCCTCAGAATGGCTGACAGTGGCACCTCCAACGAGTGTCATCTGAGGCCCCCAGCGGCGCAGGCGAGGACGCCTATTGGCACCCAAGGGGCTCTCCTTGAGCCAATGGGGGACCTCCTGGCGCCAATGAGGGGACCTCCTGGCGCCAATGGGGGACCTCCGGGCGCCAATGAGGGGACCTCCTGGCACCAATGGGGGACCTCCGGGAGCCAATAGGGGCACTTCTGGCGCCAATGGGGGGCCCTCTGGGAGCCAATGGGGGACCTCCTGGCGCCAATGAGGGGACCTCCTGGCGCCAGTGGGGGACCTCCTGGCGCCAATGAGGGACCACCGGGAGCCAACAGGGGCACTCCTGGCGCCAATGGGGGCCCTGTGGGAGCCAATGGGGGACCTCCTGGCGCCAATGTGGGGACCTCCTGGCGCCAATGAGGGGACCTCCTGGCGCCAATGGGGGACCTCCGGGAGCCAATAGGGGCACTCCTGGCGCCAATGGTGGCACTCTGGGAGTCAATGGGGGACCTCCTGACGCCAATGAGGGACCTCCTGGCGCCAACGAGGGACCTCCTGACGCCAATGGGGGACCTCCGGGAGCCAATAGGGGCACTTCTGGCGCCAATGGGGGGCCCTCTGGGAGCCAATGGGGGACCTCCTGGCGCCAATGAGGGGACCTCCTGGCGCCAGTGGGGGACCTCCTGGCGCCAATGGGGGGCCCCTCCGGGAGCCAATAGGGGCCCTCCTGGCGCCAATGGGGGACCTCCTGGCGCCAATGGAGGCCCTCCTGGCGCCAATGGGGCCCCTCCTGGCGCCAGTGGGGGCCCTCCTGGCACCAATGGAGCCCATCCTGGCGCCAATGGGGGCCCTCCTGGCGCCAATGGGGGACCTCCTGGTGCCAATAGAGGCCCTCTGGGAGCCAATGGGGGCCCTCCTGGCGGCAATGGGGGACCTCCTGGCGTCAATGTGGGCCCTCCTGGCGCCAATGGGGGACCTCCTGGCGCCAATGGGGGCCTTCCTTCCTGGCGCCAATGGGGCCCCTCCGGGCGCCAATGGGGACCCTCCTGGCGCCAATGGAGCCCCTCCGGGCGCCAATAGGGCCCTCCTGGCACCAATGGGGGCTTCCTGGCGCCAATGGAGGCCCCCTGGCGACAATGGGATCCCTTCCTGGCAGGGGAGGGCCATTGCTTATGTCACCGTCCCACCAAGAGTTGGAAACTAGTTTTTGCTCCCCATCTTTCATTAACAGATGCTTGGGCCATCAGGACGATCCACCCTTTTCGTCCCTCTCTCGCTTGCTCGATCTCCTTCTCGTTCTCTTTTGGTCTCTGTCTCGCTCTTTCTTGCTCTCTTTCTTGCTCATTGGCTGTCGTGCTCTTTCGCTCTCTCGCTCACTCACACACACACACACACACACACACACACACACACACACACACACACACACACACACACACACACACACACACACACACACACACACACACACACACACACACA
>NC_134783.1:51792227-51814727 GCF_046742065.1 Oratosquilla oratoria | reverse complement strand
ATTTCTCTATTTATTAATAGATAAATAGGTAAATATATAAATGGATAAAAAGATAGATAAAAAAGTAGATAGATAATGAATAACAGATAAACAGATACATGAATAAATGAATGATCTGATAAATGAAATAAATGCGTTAAATAAATTGATATATAAATTAGTAGATAAATTAGATAAAATTGATAACTAAATTGCATAGATAAATTGAATAAAAGAATAAATAGATTGAATAAGTAAATAGAGAAATATGCGAGATTATAATAAAAAAATGCATAAATAAATAAATAAATAAATAAACAAATAGATGAAGCGATCAAGAAATCAAAGCGAAGTCATAAGGCTAATGAAATTATTGATGATGACAACTAACAAAAGCATTGATAATAATAATGATAATAAAAATAATGATTATTTTAATATTGATAATAATGACAATAATAATAATGACAACAAGAATAATGAAGCCAAAGGAAAAAATAACAAGATGGACGTCTTGACAGGTTGGAGCCATAAATCAGTTAATAAAAAAAATAAATAAGTAATAATAAGATGTGATAAAACATACTCACCCGTCCACAGCCTCTTCGTCCTCAACTTCCTCCTCAACTTCCATCTCAACTTCCACCTCAACTTCCATCTCAACCTCCACCTCAACCCCTTCTATCTCCTCCTCCACCCTCACCCTCACCCTTCCACGCTTTTCTCAACTTAGCCATTCCTGTGCAAGGGAGGGAGGGAGGGAAGGAGGTGGGAGAAGAAAGGGAGAGAGGGAGGAGGAGAAAGGGAGTGAGGGAGGGAGGGGATGAGAGGAAGGGAAGTGATGGAGGGAGGGAGGGAGGTGGTGGGAGGTGATGGGAGGGATGGAGGGAGGGAGGTGGGAGAGAGGGAGGGGGTGATGGGATGAGGGAGGAGGGGAAGAGAGTGAGGGAGGGAGGGAGGTGGTGGCAGGTGAAGGGAGGGATGAAGGGAGGGAGGTGGGAGTGAGGAGGAAGGGGGGTGAGAAGGAGGGGGTGGGAAGGAGGGAGAGAGGAAGGTGGGAAGGAGAGAGAGAGGGAGGTGGGAGTGAGGGAGGGAGGTGGTGGGAAGGAGGGAGGGAGGGGGAGGGAGGAAAGAAGGGATATGGTGAGAGGGAAGGAGGGAGGAAGGAAGGTGGTAGGAAGGAGGGAGGGAAGCAGGGAGGGAGATGGCGAGAGAGAGGGAGGGAGATGGTGGGAAGGAGAGAGGGAGATGGAGGGAGGAACGAAGGAAGATTGTGAGAGGGAGGGAGATGGAAGAGAGGGAGGGAGGGAGGGGGTGGAAGAGAGGTAGGTGGTGGGAGAGAGGGAGGGAGGGAGGGAGGGGGTGGAAGAGAGGGAGGGAGGTGGACTGAGGGAGGGAGGGAGATGGTGAGAGGGATGAAGGGAGGGAGGGAGGGATGGAGGGAGGAGGGCAGGGAGGAGGTGAGAGGAAGAGAGAGGAAGATAGAGGGAATAGATTCCATGGGGAAGATCGACAAACAGCTGATGGTTCTTTCGGTGTTGATGCATTACCGGGCACTCCAACATCTGAAGAGAATTGTTTGTCAAAGTACAGAAATACAGAGAAAGTGGTAAAAGTTTTTTTTTTATCAAATCACAAGCGTTTGTTGTGTGTGCGATGTCGTTACACACACGCGCACACACACACACACACACACACACACACACACACACACACACACACACACACACACACACACACACACACACACACACACACACACACACACACACACACACACACACACACACACACACACACACACATGCACATGCATACATACATATACATACACATCTAAACGTATACACATACACATACACACACATACACACAAACATACACGTATACACACACACACATACATACATACATATATATGCATACACATCTACACGTATTCACTCACATACACACACATATACACACGTATACACAAATATACTCACACACGCACACTCATACACAGACACACACGCAAACTCATACACAGACACACACGCAAACTCATACACAGACACACACGCAAACTCATACACAGACACACACACACACACACACACACACACACACACACACACACACACACACACACACACACACACACACACACACACACACACACACACACACACACACACTGACTGCAATCCGACTCGCAGAATTTATGCAGGAACGCAGTTTAAGCACAACCTCAGTGTCATCAGGTTACGCTGTCAGTTACGATGACGTCATACACTACAACCCCATCCGTGTCTTCTCCTTAAACTGACGAATATCACCTCTAAGTGCCTTAATCATAAAGGTCATTTTTCCCTGGCTTTTCCTAAGACTTAAAATGAAAGTAAGTATTTTGTCTGCAATCTAGGTTCTCTTATCCGTTTCTATGTTAACTCCTAAAGACTTATGTTCTAGTTAAATATGTGAAATATGTTAATAAAGGAAATTAATGTTACAGTATCCAAGTATTTCAGTACAATAAATCATTAAGTTCACTTGGATAGTGTTAAGAAAAATGTTCATAAGACAAATTAAGTTTAATGATACGTTATCAGATCTACCCAATTTTAATGGACAAAATATGCTCGGCAAGTACTGAATATAGTAAACATATAATAATGTATGTGTGTGTGCGTGTACATGCGTGTGCATGTGTGTGTATGTGTGTGTGTCTCTGTATTTACCTAGTTGTATCTTACGAGAAAGGGAGCTACGCTCGTGGTGTCCCGTCTCTGTATCTCGCAGTGTTTAAATTGCTCTTATATTAGTATATGGTTTTTGTATACACTATTGTTTCGTCTAGTTTGTTCCATACATACACCACTCTATGGGGAAAGCTGTGTGTGTGTGTGTGTGTGTGTGTGTGTGTGTGTGTGTGTGTGTGTGTGTGTGTGTGTGTGTGTGTGTGTGTGAGAGAGAGAGAGAGAGAGAGAGAGAGAGAGAGAGAGAGAGAGAGAGAGAGAGAGAGAGAGAGAGAGACTGGGGAGAGAGGAAATAGCAAAAATCTATGTTAGACTAATTCGGATAATATGTCTTTACCACGTGATTACCAAGAACTAGTAACTAGGCCTTCCCCTTGTTCCTTTTCTAAGTCTATCACGGTTTCTGCACTGAGTCTACAGTGTATTCTATTTAATGTATCATCTTCTTTCTACTTTGCATTGATATACGAAAATTTGTTCATAAAAGAAGCTTTATTGAGCAACCATCAAAAGAAGGTGACAATGACAGGGGGAGAGAGAAAAATAGATAGATAGATAGAGGGAAAGAAAGATAGAGAGAGAGAGAGAGAGAGAGAGAGAGAGAGAGAGAGAGAGAGAGAGAGAGAGAGAGAGAGAGAGAGAAGAATAATGGGATTGGCGAGAAAGAAAAAAAGTAACGTCATCTTACAAATTCAAAGAAACTAGAAAGAGCGGAGGACGAGGAGGAGGAGGAGGAGGAGGAGAAGGAGGAGGAGGAGGAGGAGGAGGAGGAGGAGGAGGAGGAGGAGGAGGAGGAGGAGGAGAGCTAGAGACAGTTTTAATTTCAGAGCTTTCTTATCACCACATAATGAGGGCCTTTCTAATTATAGTTTTAACCTTTAGTACAGACTCTACACCTGCCATCTCTCAACAAGAGGCTTCACGGTCTTCGCGATGTAACCTGCGGAGGAGTTGCCGGAGGAGTAGGAAGAAGAGAAAGGGGAGGGGAAAGAAGAGGAGGAGGAGGAGGAAGAGAAAGGGGAGGGGAAAGAAGAGGAGGAGGAGGAAGGAGAGAAGGAAGAGAGGGGGAGAAGAAGGAGGAGGAAAAAGGAGGAAGATGGTGAAAATATGGAGAGGAGTTGCTGGAGGAGTAGGAAGAAGAGAAAGAGGAGGGGAAAGAAGAGGAGGAGGAGGAGGAAGAGAAAGGGGAGGGGAAAGAAGAGGAGGAGGAGGAAGAAGAGAAGGAAGAGAGGGGGAGAAGAAGGAGGAGGGAAAAGGAGGAAGGTGGTGAAAATAGGGAGAGGAGTTGCTGGAGGAGTAGGAAGAAGAGAAAGGGGAGGGGAAAGAAGAGGAGGAGGAGGAAGAAGAGAAGGAAGAGAGGGGGAGAAGAAGGAGGAGGGGAAAGGAGGAGGAGAATAGGAAAAGGTGGAAGATGGTGAAAATAGGGAGGGGAGGAAAAGGAGGAGAAAGAGGAGGGGAAAGAAAAGGAGGAGGAGGAAGAAGAGAAGTAAGAGAGGGAGAGAAGAAGGAGGAGGGGAAAGAAGAAGAATCGGAAAAGGAGGAAGATGGAGAAAATTTGGAAGGGGAAGAAAAGGAGGTGGAAGAAGAGGAGCAGGAGGGGGAAAGGAGGAGGAGGAGGGAGAAGAAAAGAAGTGGATGAATGAAAAGAAGAATAGGAGGAGGAAGATGCAGATATGGAGGAGGGGGAAGAAGAGGAGGAGGGGGAAGAAGAGGAGTAGTAAGTAAGAAGAGAGAAAAAGGGAGGAGGAGGAGGAAGAGCAGTAATATGTAATTGAGGAGGAATGGAAAGAGGAGGAAGAAGAATAGAAAGAAGAGGAGATGAGACAGAAAAAAGGAGGAGGAGGAGGAGGAGGAATAGGAAAAGGAGAGAGAAGGGATAGATGGGTAAAAAGAGTTGAATTTCGAGGAAAAGTAATAGGAGGAAGAGGACAAAGAATAGGAAGCGGAAGAGAAATAGGAGGAGAACGAAAAATAGGAAATGGAAAAGAAGAAATAGGAAAAAAAAAGTAGGGAAGAAATAGAAGAAAACGAAGGTGGAGGTTGTATCTGAGTAAAAGAAGGAAGAGGAGAGGAAGAGAGAAGAAGAAGAAGAAGAAGAAGAAGAAGAAGAAGAAGAAGAAGAAGAAGGGAAAAAGGAAACAAATCCATTTGCTAAGCTTCTCTCTTCGTCCTCCCGAGTCGAAACTATTTTCATTGGATAAACACAACAGATGCGAAGTTTGGGTCGCTTTTGTGTCATCAGCCCAGAGCGTAATGGCTCGCGCTGAGTGAATTTCATCTCGACACCAAGAAGGAAGCCAAATATTGATTCTTGGTCTCTGGGATTCTCGCTTCGGGGAGGGAACGTCGACGCGGCCAGGTCGGACCTAAAGTGTGTCTCCGCTTTAGAATGGGTCAACAAATGTAAAATGTCAAGGTTTGCATGCGTATGTACATGCCTGTGCGTGGACATACATGCACATATACATGTACACGTACACACATGTATATACATGTACAAACTGCAGATATATGCATACATACTGTATTCGCTCTAGAGTGGGTCAACAAAATTTCAACGTTTGCATGCGTATGTACATGCCTGTGCGTGGATATACATACACATATATGTACACGTACACACACGTATATACATGTACATATTGCAGATATATGCATACGTACTGTATCTTCGCTTTAGAATGGGTCAACAAATGTAAAATGTCAACGTTTGCATGCGTATGTACATGGCTGTACGTGTACATACGTACACATTTACGTGCACATGTACACACATATATATACATATACATATTGCAGATATATACGTATATACTGTGTCTTCGCTTTAGAATGGATCAACATATGTAAAATGTCAACGTTTGCATGCGTATGTATATGGCTGCACGTAGACATACATACACATGTACATGCACGTGTACACACATATATATATACATGTACTTATTGCAGATGTACGCATACATAGTGTCTTCACTTTAGAATAGGTCAACAAAATTTCAACGTTTGCATGCATATGTACATGCCTGTACGTGGACATATATACGCATATATGCACACGTACATACATGTATATACATGTACATATTACAGATATATGCATATATAATGTACATACATATTGTACATATATACTGTGCATTCCTATTGTACAAATACATATGGATGATGGGTCATTCTTGCGTCCGCCAACTGCCCTGGGTCAAACACAATGCAGTAAGGCACAGTACTTTTTTATTAAGCAAACAACAGGTTAAATAGATGCATGGATAAATAAGTACTTAATATATAAGTAAATAAATAGATAAATAAATAAATGAGTATTTTCGATGTTGTATCATTTCAACATTGTTTACAAAAAGAAAACTAGTTACAGAAATATTGAATTCCAAAGGTTGATTCTGTACATTTAATGAAATAATATGGGATAAGAACTCGATAACATAGTTCCTATAATTACTAAATACTTTAAGTCGGTTTCGTATGCGTGTGATAGTACTATTATCTTCGACTAGGAAAAACATAATGTAGTAAGATAACCACCAAATGCCCCCTAACTTTTTTTTTTTTTTTTTTTTTTTTTGCTGGGTCTGGTCAATGAATGTAACCCGAGAGGAGGCGGATACAAACGAAAGACTCGGTCGGATCTTCCGGGACATCGGATCCATCTCCAGCTGTTTGATCGACGCTACAAAGAACCCATCGAGATCCTCAATCCTCGTTTTGGGATAATCGTCCAACGATGATCGTTTACGGCTCAACGATGATCGTCGAACGATTGTCTTAAGCACTATTTTTTTTTTTTTTTTTTTATGGGGCTGTTTTGCCCTGCAAACCCCGAGGATGATAATTATCATTTTAACAGAACCTATAACCGACGCGCTTACCTGAATAAGATGCCAGTTAGTAGGATGCGCGTCACCCGTCGTTGGCTGTTTTACGAGGCTAATAATTGCACCGATCAAAACGTACATTTAAGGCGAATGTAAAATACACTAATACGAACTTTTATTATTACTTTATTTCATTCATTAATTCTATGACCCAGAGCAGTGGACAGGATGCAGGGATGACCCGTCATCCAAGAGACGCCAAGATAAGAGGGAAAGAAGAGGGTGGAGGGGAATGGAGTATGTAGGGGATGGAATGGGTGGGAGAGGTTTCTATGCCTTTGCTTTTTGGCTACCTCCCTTTTAAGGGGGAAAAATCATTTGGTATATGTATGTAATTCTATGTAAGTAGGTTTATAGGTTGACCACTGACTTGTTACTGGTTGCTTTATTTAACAGTTTTTCTTTTATTCTTTTATTATTATTATTATTTTTTATCTATTGCTCATTTTTCGTTTTGATCATTAATTGCTTCCTTGTTTGGAGAGCAATTTG
Source organism: Oratosquilla oratoria (assembly GCF_046742065.1). Taxonomy (NCBI): domain Eukaryota; kingdom Metazoa; phylum Arthropoda; class Malacostraca; order Stomatopoda; family Squillidae; genus Oratosquilla; species Oratosquilla oratoria. Next base: position 51,807,622 of record NC_134783.1, on the reverse strand, counting down.
GTCAATCACCTTTACTAGTATTGTGGGGCTCATTCCCGCTCTCGGAAATATTTTCACAGTCTCTCTCTCTCTCTCTCTCTCTCTCTCTCTCTCTCTCTCTCTCTCTCTCTCTCTCTCTCTCTCTCTCTCTCTCTCTCTCTCTCTCTCTCTCTCTCTCTCTCTCTCTCTCTCTCTCTCTCTCTCTCTCTCTCTCTCTCTCTCTCTCTCTCTCTCTCTCTCTCTCTCTCTCTCTCTCTCTCTCTCTCTCTCTCTCTCTCTCTCTCTTTCTGTTTTTGTCTTTCTATGGTGGGATATGCATGTTGTTTTTTCATTTGCAACCAAATATAGATAAGAAATATTACGATTAGGTTTATAATGTTCTCGTAATTTTGTCATCCGAAGAAGTCGAAGTTCTCTATATTTCATTCGTGTATTCATATATTCCTTTATCTATTTACTTATTTATCAACCTATTCACTTATTCATTTATTTATCTTTTCGTTTATTTATCTATCTTTTTGGTTATCTATTTACCTATTTACCTGTTCATTTACCTGTTAAGTACTTATTTATTTCTTTATTAATACATTTATTCATATATCTATTCGTCTAATTAATCAATTGATTAATTATTTCTTCTCATTGGTTTTCGTGGTGCCAGTCCCGTGCCTCGAAATAGAGACAAGGCAATTATTTTGATGTCTAAATTCGCGGGGCCCCGTCTCGCCCCAGCGGTATCAGTTTCCACCGTCGTTGGCTTGTCATCCATTCAGCTTCAACCACTGGACTATGTGATCGATGTCTACTGTTTTGTTGTTGTTGTTGTTGTTGTTGTTATTTGTGGTTTTGTTGTTGCTGGTGTTGTTGTTGATGGTTTTGTTGTTGTTATTTGTGGTTTTGTTGTTGTTTATGGTTTTGTTGTTGTTTGTGATTTTGTTGTTGTTGTTTGTGGTTTAGTCGTTGTTGTTGTTTTTTGTGGTTGTGTTGTTGTTGTTGTTTGTGGTTTTGTTGTTGTTTGTGGTTTTGTTGTTTGTGGTTTTGTTGTTGGTGGTGGTGGTGTTTGTGGTTTTGTTGTTGGTATTAGTGTTGTTATTGTTATTGTTATTGTTGTTTGTGGTTTTTGTTCTTATTGTTGGTGATATTGTTGTTGTTTGTAGTTTTTATTCTTGTTGGTGATGTTGTTGTTTGTGGTTTTGTTGTTCTTGGTGTTGTTTTGTTATTGGTGTCGTTGTTGTTGTTGTTGTTAGTGTTGTTATTTTTGTTGTTTTTGTTGTTATTTTTATTTATTGTTGCTAACCAGCGCTTCCATCCTGATGGACAATCTCACGCCGCTGTCTTTCGTTATCTTGTAAACCGTATGTCGGTTTAGCTAGTCAAGGGTATCTATGGTTTAGTTAACAAACCTGTTTTCTGTGCTTAACCGAAGTAGATGAAGGTTAGCATAGAAGAGAGTGAGTGACAGACTCTACCTTACTTCTTTAGAGTCGAGGGGGCCGGGGAGTTGGTCACCTCAGATGAATAAAAACCATCTGGCTGCATTATTTTTATGTATTTATTTTATTTATTCTTTATTTATTTCATTTTATTTAGTTTTTTATTTATTTATTTTATTTATTTATTTATTTATTTATTTATTTTATTTACTTATTTATTTATTTATTTATTTACTTATTTATTCATTTATCTATTTTTGTAAAGGAACTCTGACAATCTCTTTCGATGCGTGTCATGGGCGTGATTATCAAGTTCTCAGCACACACACACACACACACACACACACACACACACACACACACACACACACACACACACACACACACACACACACACACACACACATATATATATATATATATATATATATATGTATATATATGTATATATATATATATATATATATATATATATGATGTATATATATATAATTAATCACATAAATCCAACTTTAGGGAGAATAGCTGCAACTGATGTTGTAATAAAACTAAACAAGAAAATTATGTGTTGATATTGGATTAATAACAACCCACGTTAGCCTAATGATGACAGATAACGTGACGATCAAGAGTAGACAAAACGAATCCCCTTCTCCATACAGAACCGAAGGAAATTAGCTAAAGACTAATGGTGAATTACTGCAAAGTAGATCATCATCAAAGGCAAACAGCAACAAAAACGTAACGAGATAACGACGCGAAGTGGAGACCCGTAACTCCTCTTCTGGTGCATCCGAGACCCTGAGGGCTTTTGATCGAAGAAGTGAGTACAAGGAAAGGTCAAGTGGACCTTGATGGATGGCCGCCCGATCCGCGAGATCAACGCGATGAGAAAGTCGAATAGATTGTGATTGAAAGGTCGAGTGCTCGGTTTAATTGGGGAAATTGAGAAGCTTTAATGAGGGAGTCGTGGGGCTGAATGAGAGGCGGTCCAAGAGCCTCCCATAGAGGATTTCAGGAGGTCTAACAACTTCCCCGTGAGGTCCAAGATCCTCCCATAGAGGAGTTCAGAAGATTTAACAACTTCTACGTGAGAGCCAAGAGCCTTCCATTAAGGAATTCAGGTCTAACAACTTCCCCGTGAGATCCAAGAGCCTCCCATAGAGGAATTCAGGAGGTCTAACAACTTCCCCGTGAGATCCAAGAGTCTCTCATAGTGGAATTCAGGAGGTCCAACAACTTGCGCGTGAGGCCCAGGAGCCTTCCATTGAGGAATTCAAGGGGCCTAACAACTTCTCCGTGAGGTCCAAGAGCCTTCCATTGAGGAATTCATGGGGGCTGACAACTTCCCCTCGAGGTCCAAGAGCCTCCCATAGAGGAATTCAGGAGGTCTAACAACTTTCCCGTGAGATCTAAGAGCCTCTCATAGTGGCTTTCAGGAGGTCTAACAACTTCCCCGTGAGGTCTAAGAGCCTTCTATTGAAGAATTCAGGAGGTCTAACAACTTCCCCGTGAGGTCCAAGAGCCTTCCATTGGGGAATTCAGGGGGTCTAACAACTTCCCCGCGAGATCCAAGAACCTCTCATAACAGAATTCAGGAGGTCCAACGATTTCCCCGTGAGGTCCAAGAGCCTCTCATGGCGGAATTCAGGAGGTCCAACGATTTCTCCATGAGGTCCAAGAGCCTGACATAGTGGAATTCAGGGGGTCTGACAACTTCCGCGTTAGGTCCAAGAGACTCTTAGAGTGGAATTCAGGGAGTCCAACAATTTACCCCTAAGGTCCAAGAGCCTCGCATAGGGGAATTTAGGAGGTCTTACAACTTCCTCGTGAGATCCAAGAGCCTCTTATAGTGGAATTCAGGGGGTCCAACAACTTCACTATGAGGTCCAAGAGATTACCATAGGGAATTCAGGAGGTCCAACAACTTCTGCATGAGGTTCCAAGAGCCTCTCATACGAAATTCCAGGAGGTCCAACGGGTTCCCCATGAGGTCCAGGAGCATTTTTTCGAAAAGAAAAGGTCCAAAAACCTCCCATAGAAGTTAGGTACAAGAGCTTCCTGGGAAAGAAATCAGGAGGTCAAATAACCTCACTTAGGGGGAGACAGAATGTCGAGGAACCAAAAATAGGAGTCAGAAGGAAAAGAGCATCCCGATAAAGAAAAGAGCAATATGTCCAAGATTCCTTATAGAATAAGAGAACAAGATGCCCAAGACCCTTACCATAAAGAGGTAAAGATGTCCCAAGAATCTCTCCATGAAGAGAACCAAAATTCCAAAGACTCTCACCACAAAAAGGGAAAGATGTCTCAAAAACCCCTCCGGGAAGAGGAATAAGCTTTCCAGACTCTCATCATAAAAAGGAAAAGATGTCCCAAGAACCTCTCCATGAAGAGGACCAAAATTCCAAAGACTCTCACCACAAAAAAAGAAAAGATGTCTCAAAAACCCCTCCGGGAAGAGGAATAAGCTTTCCAAAGCCCTCACCACAAAAAGGAAAATATGTCCGAAGACCCTCTCCCTGAAGAGGAATAATCTTTCCAAGACCCTCATCATAAAAAGGAAAAATTTTCCCAAGAACCTCTCCATGGAGAGGACTAAGATCTCCAAGAACCTCTTGTAGAAGAAAAGACAAGATGCTCAAGACCCTCATCATAAAAAGAAAAAAATGTCCCAAGATCCCATGAAGAGAAATAAGATCTCCAAGAACCTCATGTAGAAGAAAAGACAAGATGCTCAAGACCCTCACCATAAAGAGGAAAAGATGTCCCAAGAACCCATGAAGAGGACTAAGATCTCTAAGAACCTCATGTAGAAGGAAAGACAAGATGCTCAAGACCTCACCACAAAAAGGAAAAGATGTCCCAAGAACCTCTCAATGAAGTGGACTAAGATCTCCAAGAACCTCATGTAGAAGAAAAGACAAGATGCTCAAGACCCTTACCATAAAGAGGAAAATATGTCCCAAGAACCCACGAAGAGGACTAAGATCTCCAAGAACTTCTTGCAGTAAAAAGACAAGAGGCCCAAGAACCTCCTCATGAAGGAAATAGAGAACAGGAGATCCAAGACACTTCTGTAAAAGAAGAAAGATAACCGAGGAACCTCCTGGAAAAGTTGAAGACATTAAGTCCTAGAACCTCACCTTGAAGGAAAGAAGACTATTCCACCAGGAAGGATTTCAACTTGTTCCCTTTAAGGTGTAGGGAGTAGCTTGACCTATAAACACCAGAAGACCTCCATGAATAGGTTAAACTGATTGAAGGCAACCAATTCTCTGATGAATAGAGATGGACGGAGAAGGAGAGGGGGTGAACCTCAAGTGAATAAAATCACCTGGCGAAAGAATCCTGGAGTGTACATCCAGAGGCTATCTACAATAGAGGCGTGGAGGTAAAACGTTTATGAACTACTGAAACGTGCTGTAAATAATTAATTTGAAAACAATTTGGAAAGGGTGAAAAATGGAGTCACCCTCTTGACCTTTGATTATATATACAGCCGTTCTCTCTCTTTCTCTCTCTCTCTCTCTCTCTCTCTCTCTCTCTCTCTCTCTCCTTCTCTCTCTCTCTCTCTCTCTCTCTCTCTCTCTCTCTCTCTCTCTCTCTCTCTCTCTCTCTCTCTCTCTCTCTCTCTCTCTCTCTCTCTCTTCTCCCTCTCCCTCTCCTTCTCCCTCTCCTTCTCTTTCTCCCTCATCTCTCTCTCTCTCTCTCTCTCTCTCTCTCTCTCTCTCTCTCTCTCTCTCTCTCTCTCTCTCTCTCTCTCTCTCTCTCTCTCTCTCTCTCTCTCTCTCTCTCTCTCTCTCTCTCTCTCTCTCTCTCTCTCCCTCCCTCCCCCTCCCTCTCCCTCTCCCACTCCCTCCCTCCCTCCCTCCCTCTCCCTCCCTCTCCCTCTCCCACTCCTTCTCCTACTCCCTCCCTCTCTCCCTTTCCTCCCTCTCCCCCTTCCACCTCTCCCTTCCCCCCTCCCCCCATTTTACGCTCTAGAGTGTTTTTCTTCTTGTGTCGTGGTAGTTTGTAGTTAATGGTATGAACCTTGTTGAGTAGGTGGGCGGTCATGTTGTATTTCCCAGATGGCGGCGAGAGGGGATGTGGTGGTCCAGTGGTTAGCGTGCTCGGCCCGTGACCTTTTGATCCTTAGTTCGAGTCCTTCACGTTCGGAATCACGAGTATGCATATTTTTTTACTGTTCTCTAAGCTGAAGAGCACAATTTGTCATTTTCCAAAATAGAAATTCTATTTTTTCATTCTTGATACAATTACCTGGTGCTGGTTAGAATTATACATGTATGGGAGGCCGTCTTCTCCTCACCTCCTCCTCCTCCTCCTCCTCCTCCTCCTCCTCCTCCTCCTCCTTCTCCTCCTCCTCCTCCTCCTCTTCTTCTTCCTCCTCCTTTTCTGCCTTTTCCTCCTGCTTTGCCTTTCACTCCTCTTCTTCTTCCTCTTCCATGTTCTCCTCCAACTCCCCCTCCACCGCCTCCTCCTCTTCCTCCTCCTCCTCCTCCTCCTCCTCCTCCTCCTCTTCCTCCTCCTCCTCCTCTTCCTCCTCATTGTTCTCCTCCAACTTCCCCTCCACCACCTCCTCCTACTCCTCCTCTTCATCCTCCTCCCTCCTCCTCCTCCTCCTCCTCCTCCTCCCCTTCCCTCAACACTTTCCCGTTAAGTAATTACAAAAAGCATCTGGTTTCGAATATTGTGATGAACGTGGAGGAGAAGATGGCAGTGGTGGGAAAGGTGGTCGTGGTGTTAGTACAGGTGGTGGTGATAGTGGTGGTGGTGGTGGTGGTGGTGGTGGTGGTGGTGGTGGTGGTGGTGGTGGTGGTGGTGGTGGTGGTGGTGGTGGTGGTGGTGGTGGTGGTGGTAAGGGTGTTGAAGATGATGGTGGTGGTAGGAAGGGTGTTGAAGATGATGGTGGTGGTAGAAAGGGTACTGAAAGTGATGATGGTGGTGGTATTAAATGTGGTAGAGGTGGTGGTGGTAGCGGTGGTGGTGGTGGAGATGGTATTGAAGGTGGTGATGGTGGTTGTTCGTGTTTTCTTAGGAGGAAGAGATCTCCCTGAATGAAGGTTAATGAAGGGTTTAGTGTTTTTCATAGATATGTGCGTGTTTTAACTGTGTGTAACTTTACTTTGGATGTTTGCCAATGTTTGGCTTGTAGATTTGTGATTTCATTTTAAGTGTGGATGCGTGCGCGACTGCGTGTGTTAATTATATTTTTGACTGTGTGTGTGTGTGTGTGTGTGTGTGTGTGTGTGTGTGTGTGTGTGTGTGTGTGTGTGTGTGTGTGTGTGTGTGTGTGCGTGTGTGTGTTTGTGTGTGCGTATATATGTTCATGGGGGTGCATTTAATGCATTTCTTTAACAATAGAATAAACTATTGACAAAATAGTACTTCTAGATATACTATATAACTTTATTCGAACAATAAGAATTCTAACTTAAGTCACACTTTCAAGATCTGGCACAGAGTAACTAGATTTAGTCTGTCGTCAGGTGATTTGTATTCAGCTAAACGAAACATGTGGGAACTGTTTAGATTTATTATTTCCTCTCTCTTTCTCTCTTTCATTTTTTCCTCTCTTTTCTCTTTTTCCCTTTTTTCTTTTCTTTTCTTTTTCTCTTTTCTTTTTCTTTTTCTTTTCTTATATTTTATTTTTTATTTTATTTTCTTCTATTCTTTTTTTTTTTTTCTCTGTCTTCTTGGTTTTCGTTTTCCTTCGTTTTCTTTTTCATTTATTTTATTTTCCTTTTTCCCTCTCTTCTCTTCCCTTTTCTTCTCTTTTTCTGTTTCTTTTTCTTTTTGTTTTCTTTTCTTTTTTCTCTCTTTTTCTTCTCTTTTCTTTTCTTCTCTTTTCTTTTTTCTCTTTTCTTTTTCTTTTTTCTTTTCATATATTTTCTTTTTTATTTTATTTTTGTTGTTGTTTCTTTTCCCTTTGTCTTCTTGGTTTTCGTTTTCTTTCGTTTTCTTTTTCATTTATTTTATTTTCCTTTTTTCCTCTCTTCTCTTTCCTTTTCTTCTCTTTTTCTGTTTCTTTTTTCTTTTTGTTTTCTTTTCTTTTTTCTCTCTTTTTCTTCTCTTTTCTTTTCTTCTTTTCTTTTTTCTCTTTTCTTTTTCTTTTTTTCATATATATATATATTTTTTTTTCTTTTCTTTTCTTCCCTTTGTGTTCCTGGTTTTCGTTTTCCTTCGTTTTCTTTTTCATTTATTTTATTTTCCTTTTTTCCTCTCTTCTCTTTCCTTTTCTTCTCTTTTTCTTTTTCTTTTTCTTTTTGTTTTCTTTTTCTCTTTTTTCTTCTCTTTTTTTTCTTTTCTTTAGATTAAAGCAGAGTGCCCCATATGGAAAGTTCATACGGTAGACAGAGTCAGAATGATTTGTGTATACCTTCATACGCACAGACCAACACATAACTGTCCTCTTCTTCCTCCTCCTCCTCCTTCTCTTCCTCCTCCTTCTCCTCCTCCTCCTCCCCTCCTCCTCCTCTTCCTCCTCCTCCTCCTCCTCTTCCTCCTCCTCCTCATTCTTCTCCTTAAACTCCTCCTCCTTCATATCTTCCTCTTCCTTTTTCCTACTCTTTCTTCTCATCCTCCCTGCCCCCTTCCTCTTTTTTCTCCTCCTCTTCCTCCTCCTCCTCCTCATTCTGTTCCTTAAACTCCTCCTCCTTCATATCTTCCTCTTCTTCCTCTTCTTTATCTTATTCCTTCTCTTCTTTTTCCTACTCTTCTCATTCTCCCTGTCCCCTTTCTCTTCCTACTCCTGCTCCTCCTCATTCTTCTCCTTATACTCCTCCTCCTCCGTATCTTCCTCTTCCTCCTCTTCTTTATCCTATTCCTTCCCTTCTTTTTTCCTACTCTTTCTTCTCATCCTTCCTGCCCCCTTCCTCTTCCTTCTCCTCCTCTTCTTCCTCCTCCTCCTCCTCATTCTCCTCCTTAAAATCCTCCTCCTCCATATCCTCCTCTTCCTCCTCATCCTTATCCTATTCCTTCTTTTCCTTTTCCTACTCTTTCTTCTCCTCCCTTTCCTCTTCTTTGTCCTCCTCTTCCTCCTCCTCCTCCTCCTCCTTCTTAAACTCCTCCTCATCCTTCTTCACATCCTCCTCTTCCTTATCCTATTCCTTCTCTTTTGTTAGCGGGGCATGGTCTGCCAATCACCATCTTCGACAAAAAACTCACCAACCACAAGAGTAACGAGGGTTAGGTTAGGTTAGGTTGCGTTAGGTTACGTTAGGTTAGGTTACGTTAGGTTAGGTTAGGTTAGGTTAGGTTACGTTAAGTTTGTTAGATTAGGTCAGGTTAGGATAGGTTAGGGTAGGTTAGGGTAGGTTAGGTTAGGTTAGGTTAGGGTAGGTTAGGTGGCATGAAGGTTATGATTATTATCTTCAACTTATACAAATGAAGAATCGTAAACTCAGGATGGCCCACACGAAGAATTGTCACCCTAGGGTAGCCCACATGAACAATTGTCACCCTGTAGAAGTCAGGCGTGACGATTCTTCAAGTGACCCATGATTGCGAGTGATATTCACGTTCAAGCTGAAGAGATGCCGATAGTCATTGTTATCAAATCTTTAAAGTATCTTGAAAACATCTATCAGCTGTCCTCGCGGTTTCCTGCTTTCTAGAGCAGCGTTTTCCCAACCTGGGGTGCTGAAATCAGTTACAGGAGGTACTGGGAAGTGATGCACACAAGAATCACATTGATATATGCATCATTGATTACCCAGTTGTACGTATTTGACTTTTTCCATGCTATTTTATTTTTCTAGGGTGTTCTTATTTCTTCTGCAGTCGATATTGTCAATTTGTTTCAGTTCTAAGGAATCAAGAAAATAAATTATCAAGCAGTACACTTCACTTTCTTTTATCCTTCTGATAACAAGATAGGGGTGCTGTACTGCTTAGACATGACAACAACAGCGGGTGCTATGGTCGGAAAAGGTTGGGAAACGCTGTTCTATATATAAACGACTAAAGACTTGAGACTCTTCTGGTAGTTCATTCAACTCACACTTGAGTCTTAACACCTCCATTGCCTCAACCGTAGCACCTCTACTCTCTGCTGCAACCTTCATACCATCCATCTCCATCCATCCACTCCTTGGTTCAATCAACTGGATTCCTACCATGTAGATTCTACTTCATATGAATATTGGTTGGTCTCTGCTCATCCATCCTGTGAGCATGTCCATATCACAATTCTTATAAGGGAGGAAAAGCCCTTGGTATATAGATACGAGATAGATATAGATAGATAGATAGATATAGACAGTAATATAATTATAGATATAAATATAGATATATAGATACAGATATAGATATATAGATACAGATATACATATATAGATATATATATAGAAATAGTTATAGATATAGATACAGAAATAGTTATAGATATAGATACAGATATAAATATAGATATAGTTATAGATATATATACAGATATAGATATATAGATGCAGATACAGATATAGATATATAGATGCAGATACAGATAATTATATTGATTGTGTAGAAGTCACTAAGAAAACTGTTCTTCTTGTAGACGTAGATTCGAAACAAAATTGAATAGTTTGCTTTCAAGAAATTTATAAAATTATAAGTTCGTTCTCCCCATAAGAACGAATGCGACCCTGGCGTTGCAATATAGGAAAATTAAAGTGAAATCAATGATTGTGTGTGTGTGTGTGTGTGTGTGTGTGTGTGTGTGTGTGTGTGTGTGTGTGTGTGTGTGTGTGTGTGTGTGTGTGTGCGTGATTATGTATGTATGTATGTATGTATGTATGTATGTATGTATGTATGCATGTATGTATGTATGAATGTGCGCATGTATGTATGCATGTATGTATGTATGAATACATGTATGTATGTATGTATGAATGTACGTATGTATGTATGCATGTATGTATGTATGAATGTACGTATGTATGTATGTATGCATGTATGTATGTATGTATGTATGTATGTATGTACGTATATATGTATGTATGTATGTAATGTATGTATGTATGTAATGTATGTATGTATGTATGTAATGTATGTATACATGTATGCATCTACGTATGCGTATACATTTATGGATGTATATATGTGCATATGTATGTATTTTTGTACGTACGGATACATTTGTGTATGTACATATGTATGTATGCATGTGTACATGTATCTATGTACGTATGTATGTATATGTATATGTATGCATGGATACATGTATGTATGCATGTATGTACATATGTATGTGTATGTGTGTGTATGTATACATATATGTATGTATGTATGTATGTATGTATGTATGTATCTGTTTGGGTGAGTCAGACGGTGCTTAGTATCCTGGTCTTCCGTTATCACGCGATTGGCCGCGCCTCCCTCGTTGCCTCCCCCTCCCCCTCCCCCTCCCGCTCTACCCCTCCCTCTCCTCCATCCCTTCCTTATCAAGATCTAATGGAGATTCATTAGCCTGTAACTCACGTCAAAAAAAGTCTCGTCTGTTTCTGTGAGGCGTAATGACTACAGGCTGTATTATCACGTTGGGGGCATATATGGAAACATGCTGTGGTCTATGGCGGTAAGCAATGACAGAACTCTCCGCGTGGCACGACGTCTGAGAGTCCGGAGGAAACTGTCTGTTTTTGGACTCATCAGGACATAAGGACATAAGAATGAAGGAGACTGCAAGAGACCATAAGGCCTTCACTAAGCAGGTCCATGTCCATGACCACCTGTCTTTTCCATCCTTAAAGTTGTCTAACCGTTTCTCAAAAAAACCGATAGTTTCAGAGCTCAGTACATGGGTTACTAAGTCTATTCTATTCGTTGACCAACCTATTTGTAAACCAGTTCTTGCCTATTTCCTTCTTAAGTCTAAATTTGTCTAATTCAAAACTATTACTGTGAGTCCTGCCCTGTTGTCTTAATATGATGCCCTGTCTGCTTCACCCTTGTTGAAGCTTTCCGTATGGACCGCCCGCTGAAGAAACGACGCGTGATATTTGGAAGTTTATTTTCAAAAATATCAGAAGTTGTTTTTGTTTCTTTTCGTATTTGGGATTCTGTTATACCATTGGAAGCTGTTAAGCGTCGTTAACGGGAAGGTTGTGCAAGATAATATTTAATAATGATGAGAAAGCGAAAAAGTATGTACGAGTATGTGATTCATAATGGTCACTTACCTCCTGTTGGACTTTTGATCCATAAATATTACCATCCCAGGTAAGAACTCAGAACTTATATGTGGCCTGATGTATGGGTAATGCTGTGACACACACACACGCGCGCACACACACACACACACACACACACACACACACACACACACACACACACACACACACACACACACACACACACACACACACACACACACATTAAACGTGGCGGCAAACTAGGTATTTCTCACTAGCATGCTACCTGATTTTGCTACTTCATTTGAGTAGAAACGACTTCGGTTACGATTTTTCTTTTTTCTTTTTTAAATTTCCAAATAGACTCTTGCGTCTTACAGTGAGAAGCTGAATGACGAGCTAAGAGAAGTTAAACCTAAAATACGAATGTTAGAAACTTTGTCGAGATGTTCTTACGGAGGTCTAGAATATCATAACCGAAGTCGTTTCTACTCGAGCGAAATAGCAAAATCAAATAGCATGCTAGCTTAGTGTGCCGCCTCATCCACACTCGATCTTTCACTCCCCTGCACGTGTTTCTTGAACGAGACACATCATAATTGACTCGTTCTTTCGGTGACAAGTGCCTCTCGAATCGTTATTATGGCTATTTGTTTTAACTCCCTCCAAAGTGTAGATTTATGAAGACATAGAACCACAGGACCCTTTTGCACTATCGTCAGTGTTGTCTTGAATTCACTAAGTGGAACGTATCCAGTTGCAATTTACTCGAAGAACTCTTGGCCACTTGGTCCTCGAAGGGGCGATCCCAGGGTCCTCCTTGAGCCAAAACGCGCGTCTCCGTCTGTGGTCACGAGTGTTTGGGCCGAGATTGAGTCGTGGCTCGAGTGGTAGGTCAGGTCACTTCGGGAACCGGGTGTACTGAATATGTTAGGTCATGTTACAGAAATGTGTTAAGCATTGGCCCGGCTTGTAAGAGAGAGAGAAAGGAAGAGAGAGAGAGAGAGAGAGAGAGAGAGAGAGAGAGAGAGAGAGAGAGAGAGAGAGAGAGAGAGAGAGAGAGAGACTCACACTCACACTCAAACTCAGACTTAGACTAGAGAGAGAGAGAGACTCAGACTCAGACTCGGACTCAGACTCAGACTCAGACTATCATCAAAGTCCTTTCCGAGTGATAATGACTTGTTTCTATTCTGAAACGTCCTCTGCTTTCATTTTCAGAACATGTACACATATACCCACGCGGACACATACACCACAGCACTACAAGCCGGCACCCCAGCTCTGGTGGGCAAGGAGTTTATGTGAATGGGAAGGAACTGGAAAGGAAAAGGAACCATGTACTCTATGCTGAGGGTGTATTGCTCATGGGAGACAGTGAAAGAACGATGCTGAGACTATTCACAACCTTCGGTGAGAGTCTGTCAAGATGGTTAATATACACGGATAGGAGATGCGAGAGGAGGAAAACTTATGAATATTGAGGAGAAAGAAGACTCTTAGAATGATCTCTTATGATCTCTCATTCTCTATTGAGTTGTGAGCGAATGTAACTGTGGTTGGAGGGGTGAAATATGAAATGAAACAGAGGTTGATGATATATGAAAAGTGGTTAGTGTTCTAAAAAATGTATGTGTGTGTGTGTGTGTGTGTGTGTGTGTGTGTGTGTGTGTGTGTGTGTGTGTGTGTGTGTGTGTGTGTGTGTGTGTGTGTGTGTGTGTGTGTGTATATGTCCGTTTGCATATTGTGTGTGCGCGTGCGTGTACGTGTGTATATGTATGTGACCATACCCACCCATATACCCATGAACGTTAATTTTCACTCACAACTGCCGTACTGTATGACCTCGGAGTCGAGGGCAATCCTAGACATCATTTCTAATCCTCCGCTTCTCTTCTTAAAGAAGATCTTCTACTTCGAGGATCTACTTCGAGTCACGGATTCTTATTTAAGGATTTACATAAAGCAGAGGATTCGAGTCGTCTATGGGTGCGTCATCTGGCTAAGCACCCAGACGTGGGGGAGTAGCATGTCCCCGTTGTCCTTTGTTTCCTATGGGACTCCTGACCTTCGTAGCCAAGGTTGAGCCCTTGACCTTTCGCCAGTCTTTCCTTTTCGTTGTCGATGCCCTGTAAACAAAGGTTATATATATATAATATATATATATATATATATATATATATATATATATATAAATGTATATACATATATATATCTATAGAGATATACATATATATATCTATAGATCTATATAGATATATATATAATAATGGTGTCATGATTGCAATTAATATTGTTGTATTGCCGTTATCATCTACTATTATGAAAGTTATTGTTGATATTATTATCATTATCATTATATATGTATATATATATAATATATATATATATATATATATATATATATATATATTAACACCCTCTGAATAGTAGGTTTCGTGTTTTTTTCTGTTTCTTTATTGCTTTGCTTGCTTGTTTTTCTACGTATTCACTGCCCCCAGAACTCAATTTCCTAAGGCTATTATCTTTCTTTATTTGGTTGTAAGCCTCGGAAATCCTTTTGTGGTCTTCTAGTCCGTCTTTGCCCTTGTTTACTTTGGCTCAGTCTCTTGGCTCCAGAGGCCCTAAGGTCTCTTTCTTCAGAGTCTTTGTTTCTTGGCAGCCTTAAGCTGTGCTCTCCGTGGGATGCCACCGTCTCTGTGCTCTGTGTACATAAGGGTCAGACTCCTTGGCAGTTTGCACGTGTCGATGAGCTTTATGTTTTCGTACGAAGGTTCTGACATATCCATGAACTCAGACTCTTTAACACCTTCGGTCTGATGGTGTCTTTGTGTATTACTCTGGTTCGGTTCCTGTCCAAGGGTGGCTTACCGTGAGGGCTTACCCCGGGTGAGCTGCCCTTAAGCTGAATGAAGTCGGAGGTTAGGATGAAGGTGGCGGCACACTAGCTAGGCGTTTCTCGCTAGCATGCTACTTGCTTTTGTTACTTCGTCTGAGTAAAAACGACTTCGGTTACGATCTTTTGTTCTTACAAATTTCCAAATTTGTTTTTGCAAATTTCTAAATGTGAAGTTGAATGACGAACTGAGAGAAGTTAAAACTAGAATACGATTGTTGGACACATTGTTGAGATGTTCTTACGGAAGTCTAGAATATTGTAACCGAAGTCGTTCCTACTCAAATCAAATAGCAAAAGCAAGTAGCATGTTAGCCTCAAGGTCTCTGAAGGGGATTAACAGTTCGAAGAGGAACCAGGAACGTCTTCGGCTCCTTGAGTTCGAGGAGGCTCGAACTCGGATAAACGGAATCGTCTGTTCTTAACCAGAGGAATATCAACAAAGAATGACGCCTCGCCAAAGGTCTCAAGGACTATGTGTTCTTTGTAAGGACCTTTGTACTGCATCGCGTCTAGACTCTGAGCTCGGCTGAATACAGGTCCTTTTTTCGGACGAGATTAATGTTCTTACAAAGGCTCAGCCTTTTTTTTTTATTACTTTGTGTGTGTGTGTGTGTGTGTGTGTGTGTGTGTGTGTGTGTGTGTGTGTGTGTGTGTGTGTGTGTGTGTGTGTGTGTGTGTGTGTGTGTGTGTGTGTGTGTGTGATTCACCATGGTCTTGGATCACGTGTTGGACTCGTGATCGACAGCTATTTCCCTTCCGGAAGAAAGCTCAGAGCTCATATATGACTGATCTATGGGTAACCTTACACCCACACATACACACACATACCCAACTCCCCGTCCACGAGAGTTGGAGTAACAACCCGCAGTGCAGCGATACTGAAATGATTTCAACCGTGAGCGGAATTCGAACCCGGACCTCCGTAGTGGCAGCCGGTAACTCTACCAACTGCGCCACGAGGTTGTGTGT
>NC_134783.1:51774727-51787227 GCF_046742065.1 Oratosquilla oratoria | reverse complement strand
CTACCTCTAACTGCTTTCAGTCCTCCTCCTTCATTCCCGTCCCTTTCCTCTTCCTCCTCCTCCTTTTCCCCATTCTCCATTCCTCTTCCTCACCTTCACCCCCTCCTCCTCTTCCTCCTTCCAGTCCTCCATCATTCCCGTCCCTTTCCTCCTCCTCCACCTCCTCTTCCTCCTCCTCTTCCTCCTCCCCTCTTTATTCTTCTAATCCTCCATTCCCGTCCTTTGCCTCTTCCTCCTCCTCTTCCTCCTTCTATTTCTCCTCCTATTCCTCCTCCTCTTCCTACTCCCCTCCTCTTCCTCTTCCTCCTCCTCTTCCTCCTCTTACTCCTCCTCCTCTCCCTCATTACACGATAAGGCCCATTTAGTGTCCGCACACCATAATACCTCTGAAGCTTCTTTATACAAAAACTCTGAATTACGATCTCCCCACTAAAACCTTCGGCGTATATTAACAAAGATTTAACCAATAGTATATTTTCCTCCCGGCCCTTCGCATTACTTTCCCTTACTAGCAAAGGGATGTAATTAAGGTGTTCATACTTATCAGTATGAGTAAAGTATTGCGTAGGTTTTATAAGCCTTTTGGAGTCTGGACCCTGATTGTTCTTTTAGCTCTTCGCGGTGTGAGCAGTAAGGAGAATTTGTTGAATCTTTTCATCCAAATTTGCAAACATTTAGCCGAATGAAATCGCCCAGCGATTTACAGAATAATTTCCTAGCCATGATTATTTAATTATTTATTTATTCAGTTATCTATTCATTTATTAATTTAGTTATTTATTATTTTTTTTTTTTCACAATCGCATTCCTTAAAGTTTGGTTAGGTCTAATGAGAGTGAGATTACATACTTATATGTGCATGTATATACATATGTATGTGTACGTTTGTGTATATGTTTATGTACTTGTGTAAGTCTATACATGTGTGTATGTGTATGTGTATGCGTATGTAAATATATACGTATACATATGCATATATGTACGTACACATACTCTAATTCTCAGCATGTATCCTTACCCCCTATTGTTCTGCATTTAGCTTCTTGCTTGGCCACGCCCCATCGCCCCTCGCCCTTCGTCCCTCATCCTTCGCCCCTAGCCCCTCAGCCCTCGCCCCCTCACCCTTCGCCCCTCGCCCCCTCCCCCTCGCCCCCTTCCCCTCACCCTTTGCCCCCTCACCCCTCACCCCTTCACCCCTCGCCCCCTCGCCCCTCAGCCCTCGCCCCCTCACCCTTCGCCCCTCGCCCCCTCCCCCTCGCCCCCTTCCACTCACCCTTTGCCCCCTCACCCCTCACCCTCTCGCCCCCTCGCCCTTCACCCCCTCGCCCCTCGCCCCCTCGTCCATCGCCCCCTCACCCCTCGCCCCCCTCGGCCCCTCCCCCTCCTCCCCCCAACAAAGCACCTTTAACCCCTGTAATACGGTGACGTATTACATTGAGGTCAAAAACAGACGATTTCATGAAGCTGACTTAGTCCTTTCTTCTGACCTTAGTGGAGGGGGTAACGATCTGTCGGGACGCCCTTCAGGCTGTGGCCCGGCCCTTCAGATACACGAAATTGCCTGAGGTCTTTAACTAGAGCAAAGTCCTCAAAGTTCGACGCTTACCTCTTCTTCATCAGCAACAGCATCAACATTTGAGTTACTCTTATCGATCCTCTTTTTTGCTTTCATACTCTCGTGTTGGTCGTAAAAGAGCAAAGAGTACATATATATAATGCGTATAATGTATAATGTGTATAATATGTATAATATGTTCAGGTTTTGAACCAGCGTTTCCCAACCTAGGGGTGCTGAAATCAATTACAGTAAGATGCTGGGAATTGATGTACACAAAAACCACATTAATATATGTATCATTGACTACCTAGTTGTACATATTCGATTCTTTTTCATGCTATTTTATATTTCTAGGTTGTTCTCGTTTCTTCTATAAACAATATTGTCAATTTGTTTCAGTTCTAAGGAATCAAGGAAATAAATCATCAAGCAGTACGCTTCACTTTCTTTTATCCTTCTAATAACAAGATAGGGGTGCTGGACTGCTTAGACATGACAACAGGGGGTGCTATGGTCGGAAAAAGTTGGGAAACGCAATTCTAAGCTGGCTAAAGTCACCTAGATTTGGATCATAGTGACGTCGTCAGTGTGACTCCTGGGGTTTAATGCGTTATTTGGATTTTTTCTTTAAACAATGCACAGAGGTTCCTCTAAATGATTGAACATCGTTTTGTCGTTTGTCAGATCAAGACCGTTAAAGTACGTTGCGGGTCCATATCCGTGGTTGGTTCTTCCTAAATGTCTTTCCTCGATGTCGTCGTCATTATCGTCATCGTCATCGTCGTCATCGTCGTCATCGTCGTCGTCGTCATCGTTGTCATCACCATTGCCATCATCACTGCCATCATTGCCATCACAGCAAATGACCTGATTCTGACAAACACACACACACACACACACACACACACACACACACACACACACACACACACACACACACACACACACACACACACGGCTCGGTGGCGGAATGGTAAAGCACTGGCCTCACTAGTCAGAGAACCGGGGTTCGATTCCCCGGCCGGGCGGAGATAAGTTGGGTTTGTCTCCTTTCACGTGTAGCCCCTGTTCACCTAGCAGCGAGTAGGTACGGGATGTTAGTCAAGGAGTTGTGACCTTGCATTCCCGGTGTGTGATGTGTGAGTGGTCTCAGACCTACCCAGAGATCGGCTATTAATGAGCTCTGAGCTCGCTGCCGTAGGATGGTGTCTGGCTGTCTCGACAAGAGGCTGCAGCAGATCCGTGGTAAATACACACACACACACACACACACACACACACACACATATATATATATATATATATATATATGTATATATATATATATATGTATGTATATATATATGTATATATATATATATATGTATATATATATGTATATATATATATATATATATATATATATATATATATATATATATATAATGCAAGCATCCATGCGTTTATGCATTCATACGTTTTACCACGCTTGGTTAAAGATCAAAAGATTCCTCGCAGGTCTGCACTTCGTCCTGTTCAAATGCGTTTCCAGCAACCTTAGGAAATATTCCAAACACTATTTTCTTCAACTTTATCACTTTACAAGCACGCGCATGGAATATATAAAAAAAAATCCCTATGATTGCCTGAAAGAAAAATCTTTAGCACTGGATTGTCCCTATGCAAAGTCCAGACTTCCTTTCTGTATCAGATCGGAATGCCATTGTCGAAGCTCTTTGCAAGATGTTGCAAGATCGTTTGCAGAAGAGGTGCTGATTGGAGAATTGATAGGACGATACGCCGTGGAAGATTCCAAGCACCACCATATGACCCTCGTATATGTGGTCTGTAATCTTGCATGTTCGCGTATGCGAGCGGTTGATCATGACACGCATACTTGCAGGTCAGGCAAGCACGCAAGCACGCACGCACACACGCACATATTCACGTAATAACTATACCCACGTGCGACCTGAGAGAAATGTAAATGGAATATTAAGATTTTTTTTTTGTGTGAAAATTTTGATAAGATGAGCAAACGAATGTGCACGCACGCACACGCGTACAAATACATTTGCACACACACACACACACACACACACACACACACACACATACACACACACACACACACACACACACACACACACACACACACACACACACACACACACACACACACACACACACACACACACACACACACACATTACCCATAGTTCGATCATATATAAGATCTGAGCTCTCTTCCGGGAGGGAAATAGATGTCGATCACGAGTCCAACACGTGACCCAAGAACATAGTGAACCATGGTGAATCACACAAACACACAACACACACACGCACACACACACACACACACACACACACACACACACACACACACACACACACACACACACACACACACACACACATACACAGTGTGTGCATATCTTGGTGCAATCTACGTCGTCGTCCTTTATCCTTAATCAATCTTATTTATTCATTAATTGATTGATTGATCTATTTCATCTATTTGATTATCTATTCATTAATTTGTTTTTTACGGAATGATATGGTTCTTGATTTTAATTGGTTTTCTCTTTCTTTGCAGGTAAGGCGTTTAGCAACTCGTGTGAGGTAGTAATGAGGAGGTATGGCTTCTGTGTTTACATGTGAGTTGACACAATCGTGAAACCACGACGTACTTCAATTTTTTTTAAAACAACTCAAAGACTATTCTATTCCCTTCCGAGGGGGTCCCTGGTCTGAAGAGAGTCTAGGTTGACCGAGACCCCATTTTAAGCCCCAAAGTTGAATATGGATAAAGATACTCTTGCGTTTAACATAACACAAGCTACGAAGGTTTTGGTTCTTACTCCTGGTAATCGAAGCTGCTCCCGGGGATGTATGCCACCTACAGGGGTTGCAAGGGCTTCTTGTGGCGGTTTGGCCCCCAATTTTGTTGGGATAGGGGTTAGGGGTTGGGGGTTGGGGGTGGTGTTACAACGTAGACGAAACCACACCAGGACCTGATGCATATCTGTAATCATATCGCTCACTGCTCCATTAACAAAGTGAGAGACAACACATTGATGGGTGCCAGACCTCCTGATGTCCATCCCTCTGAATGCTCTCACCCCCGAGAGGACAGAGTTCACCTGGCCAGACTGCAGTGCGGCCACACCATCCAGCCCTTCTCAGTTACCAGAAGAAGCTGGATGACCGAATCACAGATAACTGTCCAGGATGCAATACTTCACCCCAAACTATACAAGGCATTGTGGAAGACTGCATTGTACACAATCATGCACATTGATACAAATATACACTTTGTAAGGGATTTGTGGGGAAAACCCCGTCCCAGTCGTGGCGTTCCTCAAGGAGACGGGGCTGCTCGGGCAGACAGTTTGGGGAACAACAACAACAACAACAAGAACAACAACAACAAGAACAACGACGACGACGACAACGACGACGACGACGAAGACAACAACAAAACCTATAAAGCCTGCCACGGAACTGTAAACATTTCTCAACGCTTAGTCCTTCAAGGTTGCTTCGTCCCCTTGGGGATAGAACGAAGGCCCTGTATAGGATTTTCAAAGATGAACAATGAACACAATGATTCATACGTTGGCGATAAGACTTGTAGAAGTATTATGACTGTCGTCAGATGATTTTATTCGGCTAAGGGAGTCCCCTCCCTTTCCCCTTAGTGTTCTTGGATTAAAGTGACTAAGATCTGTGATAGAAGGATAACACAAACGACCCGCGTATCACCGCTCCGTGAAGAGTGGAGGAATGGCTTTTCTTTGAATCTTGAAACTTTATTTTTGTTCTCTTATCTTGTTTTTATGTAGTTATTAACCTATTTATCCATTTATTTATTCATTTATCCATGTGTTAGTTTATCTTATTTTTCTTTCCAAAATCAAGCGGAAAGATTAATTTTGAATTTAATTTTGGAAAAAGATCATTTCAGAAAATCGACTTACCTATGGCACAGCCTGTGCAGTCCTCCGTTTGATGTACTTACACAAAGGGCAAAGGTTGCGTTATCTTAGCACCTGCATACGTTCATGACGTATGCGGGTCTCCATCGGTCATCGCACGGGGCTTCAAGGCTTCGGTGGGCAATCGTGCGGTTCAAGAATACCAATGGAATAGGAGAATCAATCGTCTACACGACGTTGACCTGGGACCCTACGCACACACGCGTACAGAAACATAAGAATACACGTACGAATACACACTCGAACATACACACACACACACGCACGCATACACACACACACACACATCATCATCATCATCATCATCATCATCATCATCATCATCATCATCATCATCATCATCATCATCATCATCATCATCATCATCATCATCATCATCATCATCATCATCATCATCATCATCATCATCATCATCATCATCATCATCATCATCATCATCGTCGTCGTCGTCGTCGTCGTCATCATAGTCATCATCAGTGTCACCATCATCATCATCATCATCATCATCATCATCATCATCATCATCACCATCATCATCATCATCATCATCATCATCATCATCATTATCATCATCACCATCATCTCCACCACCCCTATCATCATCAATATTAACACCTCTTCCTCCTTCTCCTCTTCCTCTTCCTCTTCCTCCTTTCCTTCCTCCTTTTAACTCCTCATTTTCCTCCTCTCCTTCCTCCTCCTTTTCTTAGTCTTCCCTCCCTCCTTGTACTCCTACCCCAAATCCTACTCCCACTCCTGCTTCCACTCATCCTCCTACTCCCACCCCGTCTCCTCCTCCTCCTCCTCCTCCTCCTCCGCCTCCTCCTCCTCCTCTTCCTCCTCCTCCTCCTAACAGCATTGGCGTCGGAGGTCGTCGACGTCGCTGTGAAGAATTCGAGTATTCATCTAGATTATCAAAGTCTCAGGATCGAACAAGAGATAAAAATATTCGTTGGACAAAATCTCATTGACTTCTCTATCCTCCCTTATCTACTCTTCTTCCTCCTCCTCTACCTTCTCCTCCTCCTCCTCCTCCTTCTCCTCCTAACAGCATCGACGTCGGAGGTCGTCGACGTCGCTGTGAAGAGTTCGAGTACTCATCTAGATTATGGAAGTCTCAGGATCGAAGAGGAGATAAAAAGATTCGTTAAAGGACGAAATCTCATTGACTTCTATATTCTCCCTTACCTCCTCCTCCTCCTCCTTGTCCTCCTCCTCCTTGTCCTCCTTCTCCTCCTTGTCCTCCTTCTCCTCCCCCTCCTCCCCCTCCTTTTATCCTCTTAACCCTCTTCCCCCTCTTACCCGTCCCTCTTGCTCTCTTCCTCTTCCTCCTTCACTTCCCCCTCTTCCTTTTATCTCCTCCTGGTCCTCCCTTTCTTCCTCCTACTTTTCCCTCTCTCTATACCTACACGAAGAAATCTTTATTTTCACCTTAGGTTCATCCTTCACTCGAGCATCTCTTGAAACTCCTCCGTTGACCAGAAATGATAAAAGAATAGATAAACAAAAAATAAAGAAAAAAACACAAAAACAAATAAACGTGTAAGACAAAGCTCTACTAAACATACGAAGCTCGCACAATAAGTACACCCTTCATAAGAACGCCTGCACTGCCGGTTATCCCAGTTTCGGACACCGACGATGAGGAGCGGAAGAATGAGAAAAGGGTCTCAGGGTCTGATGGACTTCGAGGTACGTCTCAGGGTCTGATGAACTTCGAGTCCCTTCTCAGAGTCTGATGGGCAGCCGCGTCTCAGCGTCTGATAGACTTTGTATCGCGTCTCAAAGTCTGATGGACTTCGAGCCGCGTCTCCTAGTCTGATGGACTTCGAGTCGCGTCTCAGAATTTGATGGACTTCGAGTCGTGTCTTACAGTCAGACGGACTTCGAGTCGCGTCTCACAGTCTGATGGACTTCGAGTCGCGCTTCAGAACCTGATGGACTTCGAGTCGCGTCGAAGAGTCTGACGGACTTTGGGACACGTCTTTTAGTCTGATAAACTTCGAGTCTCGTCTCAGGGTCTGATTGCCTTCGAGTCGCGTATTTTAGTCTGATGGATTTCAAGTCGCGTCTAAGTGTCTGATGGACTTCGAGCCGCGTCTGCAGGACTTCGAGTTACGTTTAAGAGTCTGACGGACTTCGAATCGCGTCTCTTAGTCAGATGAACTTCGAGTCTCGTCTCAGGGTCTGACTTCGATTCGCGTCTGTTAGCCTGATGAAGTTCGAGTCGCGTCTCAGAATCTGATGGACTTTAAGCCGCTTTCCAGCGTCTGTAGGACTTTGAGTCACGTCTAAAAGTCTGACGAACTTCGAATCGTGACTCTTAGTCAGATGAACTTCGAATCGTGCCTCAGATACCTGATGGACTTCGAGTCGCGTCTCAGAGTCTGATGGACTTTGAGCCGCTTCCCAGCGTCTGCAGGACTTCGAGTCACGTCTCAGGGTATGATGAACTTGCTTCATTTCCATCTGGATATGGTCCACTGACCGGGGCTTGCTCCTTATCTCGAAGGAGCGTTCTGCCCAACGAGCGGGCGGAGGCCTGGGCGTTCCCTCCTTCTCCTTCTGGAGTGACCAGTTCCTGAAGAAGTGGAGGAGGGTGAGAGATAGAGGTCCTCGTTATACTGATGGTATCGGAACCGACTCCCCGATTCTACGGGTTTCTGTGACTGTTATCTGGGTCTGGAAGGGTTTGGCTGTGATTTGAATTAGTGCAGTGTTATCTACGATTTGGAGTCTTTGTTTCTCTCTCTGTCTCTCTCTCTCTCTCTCTCTCTCTCTCTCTCTCTCTCTCTCTCTCTCTCTCTCTCTCTCTCTCTCTCTCTCTCTCTCTATTTACCTATCTATCTACACACACACACACACACACACACACACACACACACACACACACACACACACACACACACACACACACACATACACGCACACAATACACACACACACACACACACACACACACACACACACACACACACACACACACTCACACACACACTCACACACACACACACACACACACACACACACACACACACACACACACACACACACACACACACACACATATATATATATATATATATATATATATATATATATATATATATATATATATATACATATATATATATATATATATATATATATATATATATATATATATATATATTAGGTCTTTGATAAAGACTAGTTTTTAATGCGATTTTATTCAGCTGAGGTCCCACTCCTCCACACCCATGGATGCGCTATTAAAGAGGTATACATGGCGGCACACTAGGCATTTCTCCCTAGCATGCTACTTGCTTTTGCTGCTTCGATTGAGTAGAAACGACTTCGGTTACGATCTTTAGTTTTACAAATTTCCAAATGTCAAATCACTCTTGCGTCATATAGTGAGAAGCTGAATGAAGAACCAAGAGAAAAACCCAAAAGATTAATATTAGACATATTTTGAGACGTTCTTACGGAAGTCTAGAATATTGCAATCGAAGTCGTTTTTAATCGAAGTAGCAAAAGCAACTAGCATGCTAGCCTAGTGTGCCGCCACCTTCAGCTTGTTCAGTGGCGAGAGATGAACAAAATTGACTGAATTGAAGACACCGGAATTGAGTTTAAGAGAGCCCAGGTTAACCTTCTTGCTTTGGCTATCTTTAAATATTTTACTGTTGGAGGGGACATTTTATTACCTCTCCTTATATTCATATATCTGTACCTCTTTAAGTCTGTTTCTACCTCTGTTTCTGTTTCGGCTTCTGTCTCATTTCTGTTTCTGTTTTTATTTCCGTTTGTATTCTTTTTCTTTTTCTAAATCTACGAAAATTTCTATATTTTTTTTTCTAATTTTATTTCTATAGTTATTTTTACGTCTATTTTCAACACCAGTCCATCTCTGCTGAATGACCTGGACACTACCTTCCTATGAACTAATTCGTGTCGCCCCAATGCCTCGCCCCTCCGTCTCGCCCCAGTGCCTAGCCCCTTCTCTCGCCCCTCCGCCTCGCCCCTCCTCGCCCTTCAGCCTCGCTCCTCCTCGCCCTTCAGCCTCGCCCCTCCGACTCCCCCCTCCGACTCCCCCCTCCGCCTCGCCCCAATGCCTTGCCCCTTTTCTAGCACCTTCTCTCGCCCTTCCGCCTCGCCCCTTTTCTAGCACCTTCTCTCGCCCTTCCGCCTCGCCCCTCCGCCCCACCTTTCCACCTCGCCCTTCCGCCTCGCCCCTCCGCCTCGCCCCTCCGCCTCGCCCCAATGCCTCACCCCTTCTCTAGCCCCTTCTCTCGCCCTTCCGCCTCGACCCTCTGCCTCGCCCTTCCGCCTCGCCCTTCCGCCTCGCCCCTCAGCCTCGCCCCTCCGCCCCACCCTGACGCGCTGTCGCCATTGCCCGATCGCTGGCGCTATCGATCGATCGCTCCCTCCCTCGCCAGCGATGCATCTCTGGACCAAGGGCGTCAGATGATTTAGATTGACGCAGATTGGATTACGAGAGAGATAGATACAGAGACAGAGAGAGAGAGAGAGAGAGAGAGAGAGAGAGAGAGAGAGAGAGAGAGAGAGAGAGAGAGAGAGAGAGAGAGGGGAACAGGGAAAGAAACAGAAACAAAAACGAGAACGATGAAAATGGTGAGAGAAATGTAAGGAGAAGAAGAGGTAAACGTAAATATAATTAGAGAGAGAGAGGGGGGGGAGGGGGAGAGAGGAGAGAGAGAGAGAGAGAGAGAGAGAGAGAGAGAGAGAGAGAGAGAGAGAGAGAGAATGCGAGTGATAGTGATTCAGACAGCTTATTATTTTTGTTGTTTGTATATATCTCCTTTTGTAGTTTCTCTGCGGCGAGAGCTTCCCAACCGGTCTTGTGAAATGTATTTTTTTTTCTTTTACTCTTCGTTCTTAATTAATATCATTATTGCTTTTCCATTTATTCATTTATTTTATTTTATTTTATTTTATTTCATTTATTTTTGTTTATTTATTAATTTATTTTATTTTGTTTTATTTATTTATTTATTATTTATATATTTATTCATCTAATTCTATTTTATTTATTTATTTTTTAGGAGTTACATAGTAGAGTTACAAGCCTTGTGCTCAACGTATTCTGGGCTTCGCATCGTAACATGAAAATAATTTCATACGTTTCTTAAAGGCACAAACCGTACTTACGGTAAATATTTCAGAGAAATTCCAAAAGGAATTTCATATCTGGTGAGAGAGAGATAAAGGAAGAGAGAGAAAGAGAGAGGCGGAGCGAGAGAGAAAATTATATATGTATGTATATATATATATATATATATATATATATATATATATATACGTATATATGTATACATATATTTATATATATTATGTATGTATATGTATATATATATATATATATATATATACATATATTTATATATATGTATGTATATCTGTATATATATTTATACATATATATATATATATATATATGTATGTATCTATGTATATATGTATATATACGAAAGAGAGAGAGAGAGAGAGGGGGGGGGAGGAAGGGTGGTGATGGAATGAAGAGTAATCTGGTCAGGAGGGGAACCTCACCCCCTTTATATGGTGAGACTTCGTGAGGCGTGGCAGGGCGCGGCGCCCGCTCGGGCGATGGTTCCTCCACTAATACTGTGTATTTAGGACTCCGTGTTAAAAACATAGCCAAACCACGGGTCTGACCCCAACCCCTATAGTCTCAGTTCGAGGTCCTGGCCAGAGATGAATGAAATCGTTTGGTTTCAGCCTGAATAAAATATGTAAATATCGTCAGTCTAACAGCTGGGTGTATAAGGAGAACACATATCCTCTCGGTATGAGATCTTGGGTGAATAAAATCACCTGGCGGCAGTTGAAATAGAAATAGGAAAGGTGTTACCGTGACGAAATAAATCGAGGTTAAACCCCTTTATTTCGGTAACGTGATGTCAAGGATTTGTTCTGGCTTACGCCAAATGACGTCATGTGCAGGTGAGAAAACAGATTCCGTGAGTGTGGGTGGATGAGGGCTACGACACGCCTACGTTGATCGATCTTTTGCGCGGAGGCAGAAGGTATAAATTTGATTACACTTTTATTTATTTCTTTTTTCTTTTTTTGAGGGGGGCAGGGGTCTTGTCTTTATTCCTTCAGTACCGTGGTATAATAGGTTGAATCTATTTTGACTGTCGTCAGATGATTTTATTAAACAGTGAATCTTTTCCGGCCTGACCAGTGTCTCCAATAGTGGAGATATCAAGACAAATGTAAGAGTTTTTTTTTCTGGGTTTAATCACTTCTCACTCAAAGGAACAACATGCAGAATTAATTTTACCCTTTCAGAAGTGTTCACATAACCTAAGGAAGCGGTAATGCACTTGTGATTTCCAGAACGTCCGTTTGATACACTATTATTCCTCGGAAGAAAACGTAAATTCGAAACGTCAGATTGTATCAATGCTCCTAATTCAACCTGAGTTTCCTTACCACCTTTTCCACTAAAATGCCTCATCTTCAATCAACTATTATTCCGTCACTCGTTTCTTCAGATTTGGTACGAACATTCATTGGACATTGTGGTTGTTTACTGATTAACGTGAGTACTCCACGTCCATACACTCTGCATCTTCTTCGTCGACTTTGAAATCTGTTAGGATTAGATTTGCTTTTTCAAAAACTCCAAAAGCATTTCGCGTGTTGGCTTGCTTACCTAAGGTAAGTCACCAGGGTTGAGTTCTTTCATACGAACTCAGACAAAGATTTAAGATAAGATTACACTATGGGCAAAAAACAGTTATAGCAAAATAATAATGATAATAGAATAAGATGATAAATAAGAAAAGACAAGAAACAAAATTCTTAAAACACGCAAGAAGATAAGTAAATAAAGAATAAGAAAAAACATGAAATGGACAACGAAATTCAGTCTTCAGAAGAACGTCACCGGTGCTACCCTGGACTAAGATGAAGAAAGCCTACCTTCATCTCAC
>NC_134783.1:51744727-51752227 GCF_046742065.1 Oratosquilla oratoria | reverse complement strand
GTCGTTCTTTTTTCTATGATCCTCATCAGCAATAACTTGAGATTAAAATGTCTCTGCAGCTTCGCCCCGAAGAACTCGTCGTTGACCCCTTCAGCTCGTTAACTTTTTATCTATTTATTTATCTATTTTATTTTTTCTCTTTATATATATATATATATATATATATATATATATATATATATATATGTATATATATATATGTATATATGTATGTATATATGTATATATTTGTGTATATATATATATATATATATATATATATATATATATATATATATATATGTATATATATATGATTTTTTTTCTCCTCCACCACCTCGTCCTTCTCCTTCTCCACCTCGTCCTTCTCCTCCTCTTCGTCCTTCTCCTCCTCTTCCTTCTCCTTCTCCTCCTCTTCCTCCCCTCCTCCACCTCTTCCTTCTTTTCCTTATCCTCCTCCTCCTCCTCCTCCTTTTACTCCTCCTCCTTCTCCTCCTCCTCCTTCTCCTCCTCCTCCTTCTCCTCCTCCCCGTCCTTCTCCTCCTCGTCCTTCTCCTCCTCTTCCTCCTCCTTCTCCTCCACCTCATCTTCCTTCTTCTCCTCATCCTCTTCATTCTCCTTTTCCTCCTCCTCCTCCTCCTCCTCCTCCTCCTCTTCTTCCTCCTCCTCTTATTCCTCCTCATCGTCCTCCTCCTCCTCCTCGTCTTCCTCTTCCTATTCGTCTTCCTCATCCTTCTCCCCCTGTTCCCTTAATCTTCTTTTACTTCTTCTTGATTTCCATATTCCTCTTATTTTCTTTTTTTCTTTTTCAGTTTTTTGTTTCAGCGTCTTCGCTCTGTAGTTCGTGTTTTACATTTTTTCTTGACTGTTGTTAGACGATTTTTATTCAGCCGAAGGAAACATCTCACCAAGGTTTAAAATCTTTCCTCAACTAAGACTTATAAAGTCTTGACCGACTCTTGTGCTTTATTCGGGTAGTCGTCAAGCGATTTTATTCAGCCCTGGAAGCTCTATCACTGACAGAGGGCTGTCATTTTGTCTCCTTTTGACTCTCAAAGTGATTCCTCCTTAACCTGGAGATCCTGTTACTCGCCTGGTGATTCTTCCCCAGCTAGGAGATACTGAAACTCTCCTGGTGATTCTTCTTCACCTGGGACATCCTGAAACTCTCTCGGTGATTCTTCTTCACCTGGGAGATCCTTTTACTCGCCAGGTGATTCTTCTTCGCCTGGGAGATCCTGTTAATCGTCAGGTGATTCTTCTTCAGCTGGGAGATACTGTTAATCTTCAGGTGATTCCTCCTCAACTGGGAGATCCTGTTACTCGCCAGGTGATTCTTCCCCAGCTGGGAGATCCTGAAACTCTCTTGGTGATTCTTCTTCACCTGGGAGATCCTGTTCCTCGTCAAGTGATTCTTCTTCAGCTGGAAGATCCTGTTAATCGTCAGGTGATTCTTCTTCAGCTGGGAGATCCTGTTACTCGTCAGGTGATTCTCCCTCAGCTGGAAGATCCTGAAACTCTCGAAGTGATTCTTCCTCAGCTGGGAGATACTGAAACTCTCTAGGTGATTCTTCCTCAGCTGGAAGATCCTGAAACCCTCTAGGTGATTCTTCCTCAGCTGGAAGATCCAGTTCCTCTCCAGGTGATTCTTCCTCAGCTGGAATATCCTGTTATTGAATTTGTGTTTGAAAAAGGAAGTTTTAGCAATATCGTGTTGTAGGTTAGACTTGGGTAAAACTCGATAAGAAAAAAAGAAATACATTCGGATGTGGGAAGCTAGATCTAGTATCTACATTTTGCCGGAAATAATGAAGGATTATGTCCTTGTGGACAATTTTCCAACGAAGAGTTGACGTGAAGACATAAGAGATGATAAAGGAATGGTTGAGGAAGGGTAGCAGGGTGGAAGATTTTTTTTTTTTTTTTTTTTTTTTTTTTTTTTGAAGATTAGTCTTCAGTCATAAAAGAATGCTACGGGACTCCAGTCCTTAAAACTTTGACTATTTAAAACTTATGGAAATTGGATAAAATTAAATAAATGTAGATGAAGTGAAAACTGGGTAGGGCAAGCTAGATAAATTACGATAGTACAAGTTAGGTTTCATTATGAGGAGAGGGATTAGAGAGTAGGTCAGCATAGGTTAGGTCAGGATAGGAGTGAGGGCACGTAGGACAGGATAAGGAATGCGAGGATAGAGCCGGATAGGTCATACTAGGGCGGGGGAGGTCATTCGCCCAGTCCATGATTGATAGACAGGTTGATGACGTCTTGACACGTAGATGAGAGGTCGAGTGGCAGGTAGACTCGACTTAACACCTGAGTCAACTTGCGTATAAGGTGCTGAGTGGAGTTCGATGTAGAGTTCGGTGTAGAGGTGGAGGTGGAGGTGAAGGTGGAGATGGAGGTGGAGGTGGGGCTGGTGGTGGTGATAGCGTTGGTGCTGCTGGTGCCGATGGTGGTGATAGTAGTGGTGGTAATTGCGGTGATAGTAGGGGAGATAGTGATAGTGATAGGGGATAGTCATTGTGACCGTATTAGCGTGGTGGTGGTAGTATTGGTGGTGGTGGTACTGATGATGGTGATAGCAATTATGATACGGTGGTGGTGATAGAGATGGTTGTAATAGTAGTGGTGTTAATTTAGGTGCTAGTAGAGAAGGCAGTGATGGTGGTAAGGATAGTCATTGTGACCGCATTAGCGTGGTGGTGGTAGTGGAAGTGGATCAAAATGGAAGGGATGGTGGAAAATGGAGGGATGTGGGGAGCAGTCACGCTGGTGGCGGATGGAAGGGGATGAAAAGGATAATTGGTTGAGATTGATCGTTGATAGGTGGATGACTCACTGGTGGAAGGGGGCGAGGGCGGAGTCGTTTGATGGAAGGATGGTGAGTAGATGGATGGTTAGGGTGGATGAGGGGAGGTGGAAGAAGTGGAAATGCATTGAGAATAGTAGGGAATCACCTGAGATGAATAGTGGAGAGCTCAATGTGAATATTAAAGCCTCATTGACAACGGGCTAGTTTACTAGCCGCTAGAACTAGTGACTTGTAAACTATCCCTCTACTTGCCCAGTGTGAACAGAAAGTGAACTTGCCTCCAAACAATCCTAGTGTGAACACCTACTTGCCGAGTAAGTTAATTTGCACCTAGAGCTAGCGACCACTAAACGAGGTCAGGTTAATTGGGAAGTCTTCGTTCTTGAAAAGAGTCTTGTTTATTATTCTAAGATATGACCTTTTGTCCATGTGAGGTCAACTTAGGTTATGCGAGGTCACCTTGGGTCAGGTAGAGGTAATGTCCATGTGACGCTCCGTTGTGTGCCTCCTGTCGTCACTGATAATTAATTAGTTATTATGAATTAATTTATCTTTTATTTTGAGGGTTTATATTAACAAATGAAATATTTTATGTGGCTCATGGTATCGTTGGGATGCGTAAAGCTGGACTGAATAGTTTATAGCATCCTATTTTGGTAAACATTTATTACACGCAAGCGTACACGCACACACACACGCACACACACACACACACACACACACACACACACACACACACACACACACACACACACACACACACACACACACACACACACACACACGCACACACACACACACACACACACACACACACACACACACACACACACACACACACACACACACACACACACACACACACGCACACACACACACACACACACACACGCACACACACACACACACACACACGCACACACACGCACACACACACACACACACACACACACACACACACACACACACACGAACGCACGCACTCGGTGTCAGGTGGATAGAGTCCCAGACTGTCAGTATGGCGGTACCGGCGGTACCTGGTTCGAATCCTACCCAGGGCTGAAATTATTTCAGTATCGCTGCGCTTAGAGTCGTTACTCCAACTCTCGTGGGCGGAGAGTTGGGTGTGTGTGTGCGTGTAAGTTCATAGCATTACCCATAGATCGGTCATACGAGCTCTGAGCTCTCTTCCGGGAGGGAAATAGCTGTCGATCAATCACGAGTCCAACGCGTGATCCAAAGACCAAGGTGAATCACGTAAACCCACACACACATATACAAACACATACACATTCACACACATTTTCATACACTCTTACACACCCTTATACATTCACACTCGTATGTATGTATGTTAATAATTATCATGACTCGGTACTTTGAGTATGGCCATAGAAGTAATTAAAGACAGTCCTCAAAGCGGCTAGCTCCACAGGGACTAAAGATAGATA
Source organism: Oratosquilla oratoria (assembly GCF_046742065.1). Lineage (NCBI taxonomy): Eukaryota > Metazoa > Arthropoda > Malacostraca > Stomatopoda > Squillidae > Oratosquilla > Oratosquilla oratoria. Next base: position 51,747,981 of record NC_134783.1, on the reverse strand, counting down.
AATAAATAAGTGAATAAATAAATAAATAAACAAATAAATCAAAATAAGTAAAAAAAAATCAGTACTTTCACCCCTTACGACGATCCCATCGAGGGATCAGATCGTGTGACCTGGTATGACCCCCTTCAACAGAGTAACATTTCTTTCACGTCTTTATTCTGGCAAAAGGCAACAGATTATATTCATTCTAAGGTCGGAAGCAGGTTCCAGTGAGGGGTCGCGTCGGACCGTGACCCTATCTCGCTCCGAGGTCGATCCCAAGATGGAGTCGTGTGACGTCACGTGGAGTGAAAATTTATACAGAATGTAACCGTATTGAGGATGAGAATAATTGTCAATTTGTGGGATCGAACCTTACATTACTCATGTGAATGTGGCTGAGTAAGATTACATAGCGGCAGCCATAGTAAACTATACAAGGAGGCAAAGGTTACATCGTAAAGATTAATCACTAATGTTATATATATGTCTCTTTACTTATTTAACTATTCTTATCATAGATATAATTTTGATGCAGCCCGAAGGGATTTCTCCCCGTCCTCTCTTTTTCTTCATGAGGGGACGGAGAGGTGGGGGCCGCCGATTTAATGAAGCGGCCTCGCTGTGGATGTACTGTGTCTTACTACATTGCTTCTGACCCAGGGCAAAGAGCGGGATACAGGGATGACCCGTCATCCAAGAGGAGCTAAGATGAGTTGGGGTGGAAGGGTGGTGGAGGGGAGTGGAGTGGGTGGGAGTAGGCACGTGCCTCTGACTTGGCTACCTCGCTTATAAGGGGGAAATATTCTAGGAAGGGTATCCCTGGCTAGGCAATATCGCATACAACAACTAGATTACTATTCATAGACAATTGGTTGCAGAGGAAGTATAATTGAAATAGAAGGAATGAATGATAGTGACCTTTTAACTGGGCGTTCGGATTTTTTTTATCATTTATTAATTTTTATTATTGATTTATTCACTTTATATATTAATTTATTTATCTATTCATTTATTTATTCATTTATTTATTTATTTATTTGTTTGTTTTTCTATTTGTCTATTTTTTTTTTTCCTACAACACAAACAAGATTAGATATACCCTTACAAACACTACACTACCGAAAGCCGGGTTACCTGAGGTCAAATCCAAAGTAGTTTGATTGATCTTCATTCACTCAAAAGGGGGCGGGGCTTGGCTACGTCACGTCGCCCCCCGTGTCCGCCCCGGATTAGGAGTCATTAGAGGAGCCAGGGAAGGGGGAGAGGGAGGGAGGGAGGGAGGGAAAGGAGGAAGGGAGGGGAGGGAGGAATGGACGGGAAGGTAGGGAGGGAGAGGGAGGGTAAAAGAGGGAGGAGAGGGAGAGGGGGATGGAGGGAGAGGGAAGGGGGAGGAGAGGGAAGGAGAAGGGGAGGGAGGGAGGGAGGAGAGGAAGAGGGGAGGAGGAGGGAGGGGAGGGGGAGGGAGAGGAGAGGGAGGGAGAGAGGGAAGAAGAGGAAAGGAAGGGGAGGAAGGGAAGGGAGAGGGGGATGGAGGGAGAGAGAGGGGGGAAGTGAGTATGATGGAGGAATGGAGGGGAAGGTAGGGAGGGATTGGGAGGGTAAAAGATGAAGGAGAGGGAGAGGGGGATGGAGGGAGAGGGTAGGGGGAGGGGGAGGAGGGGGTGGAGGGGGAGGAAGAGGGGTAGGAGGAGGGAGGGGAGGAAGAAGAAGGGGAGGGAGAGGGGGAAGGAGAGTAAAGGAAGGGGAGGAAGGGGAGGGAGAGGGGGATGAAGGGAGAGGGAAGGGGAGGAAAGGGAGGAGGGGAAGGGAGAGGGAGAGGGATGGGAGGGAGTGGGGGAGGAGAGGGAGAGAGATGGATAAGAAGAGGATGGAAGGGGAGGGAGAGGGGGATAGAGGGAGAGGGAGGGAGAGGAAGGGCAGTGGTGGAGGGAGAGGGAAGAGAAGGAGGGAGGGAATGAGGATGAAGAAGACAGGGGGAGGGAAAAGGGGAGGAGGAGGGAGGGGAAGGAGGCGAAGGAGAGAGGGAGGGAGGGAGAGGGGGAGGAGAGGGAGGGAGAGGGAGAGGGGGAGGGAGGAGAAGGAGGGGAGGGAGAGAGGGAGGGAGGGAGAGGGGGAGGAGAGGGAAGGAGAGGGGAAAGGAGAGGAAAGGAAGGGGAGGAAGGGGAGGGAGAGGAAGGGAAGGAGGGTGGGTATGGGAAGGGAGGAGACAGGGGAGGTGAGGGGGGAGGGGGGAGGGAGGGAGGGAGGGAGTGAGGGAGTGTAAAGTAAGGACACATTGGTCTTGTAATAACAGGCTTAGAGAATTCTAGGCTCTTAAAATAAAGTAATTCTTGAGATTATATTTTTTAGAATTGTAATCTTATGATCATACATTATTCATTTATTTATTTACTCGAATATTCATTCTTACATTTATTTATTTATTTGTTTATTTGTTCGTTCTTTGTATATATATATTCACGCGTATTTGTCTCCTTATTTGTTAAGTTTATATACTTGGAATAACTTTATTATTTTTTAGTTATTTATTTATCTATCTATCTATCTGTTTATTCTCTGTATATATTCTATATTATCATTATCATTATATTATTCTACGTATATATTATGATTATTGTTATATACTATGTTATATATCATATTATATGTATACACTGTATATATGTAAAATACATTTGTGTATTTTCTTGTTTATATACTCCTTATAAATTGATTATCTGAATTTAGTATTGGAAACACTTTACTACCGAGATGGTGCCAACAAAGATGAATAAAATCACCTGACGGCAGCGAGAACAAAAGGGGGAAAGGGCCAACCGGAACGGAAGGGTCGAGTTAAGTTGAGTCAGCTCTGAGAGCAAGTCCTGAGGTGAGAGATTATAAGGATTATTATAATTATGATAAATGAATTATCTTAAAGGGCGTGAATTGACCTTAGGACTAGGGAGAGGGATTGTGTATTTCTCTCTTTCTCTCTTTCTCTCTTTCTCTCTTTCTCTCTTTTTCTCTCTTTCTCTCTTTCTCTCTCTCTCTCTCTTCTCTCTCTCTTCTCTCTCTCTCTCTCTCTCTCTCTCTCTCTCTCTCTCTCTCTCTCTCTCTCTCTCTCTCTCTCTCTCTCTCTCTCTCTCTCTCTCTCTCTCTCTCTCTCTCTCTCTCTCATGCCATGCAATCGACGACAGAAGAGGAAATGAAAATAATATTATCTTTTTATTTAATATATTTTCAATTATATCCATGTATTTATTTACCTGTTTATTTGTCTAATTTTATTT
>NC_134783.1:51719727-51724727 GCF_046742065.1 Oratosquilla oratoria | reverse complement strand
GCAATCACCAATAGACTTGGGGGTTGGGTCCCTACGGCTGGATCACTTATTGGGGATCGTAATGACCCGGTGGTGCAATTGCTTGGCTTACGTTGAGAGATCATTGGATTGATGTCTATCCTCGGTGAGTTACCCTTCTTCAGGGTTTTATTTCGCCTTTTTTGGGTTGCATCCACGACCCTTGTTTCCTCCTAGCCCCTCATGGATAAAGGGTAATCTCTGTCTCATGTCCAGTGCAGCAAGACACAGCACATCCACAGCAAGGATGCTTCATTTAATCAGCGATCTTCCCCCCTTCTCTGCCCTCTCGTGCGAAAAATAAAGAAGACGAGGAGGAATCCCTTCGGGCTGCGTCAATCAAAGGGTGGGGGGTAGGAGTGAAATGGATGGGAGTGGGGGGCTGCATTTTGATTTGGCTACCCCCCGCATAAGGGGGAAAAGCCCTTGGTACATAGATATAGATAGCGTTGTATATTTTCCTCGATAAGCAGCGTTTCTATACCTTATATCTGAAGATGGCTTTTGTAAAATGTGTACAGGAACTACATATGGATGGTCACTCTTCACAAGATCACCGTTACGCCTTAGCAATATACATACATGTACGTTCATACACCCTGTGAGTAATGGGATTTGTACTTACCTGAATAAAATCGCTTGGCGACAACAAAATGGTCAAATGATACTCAGCTCTTTACCTCTCTCCTGCCCGTTCTTTATCACTCTTTCCCTTTGGTTTTCGGACTGTTTCACATATCATCAACCCGTTTCAGATTGTTTCGTTCAGGTAAGAATCTTCTCGGCCATGCACCACCGAACACCTCGACAACAGAACCATCTCCCATCTGCGCATACCACCTGTCCGCTTCGAAAACCTTAACGTGTACCATCTGTCTACTCTTCAAGCTGACAGTCCCTCTCCATCTGTGCCAGATGGAGTCCTCAGGGTCTGAACCTGAAGCTTACCATTAACTCTCCAATAAAGGCTTTCGAGTGAGCGTAAAATTGGGACTCCCCTAAAAAATATGGAGAAGAGGGAGATGGTTATGGAGGTGGTAGGGCGGGAGAGGGGGAAGGTTTGTTGCGACGTCAGCGTCGCTAGAAGTCCTCTGAAGGTTGTGCACTTCTCACGCCATTGTCCTTTGTTGACATTAAGGATTTCCTCGACGGGAGTCCCGTCGGGAGTTATTGCTTCCCCCCCTCTCCCCCTCTCCCCCTCCCTCTCCCCCTCTCCCCTCCCTCTCCCCCCTCACCTTCCCTGTGGTCCCTAAAGACGAGCATGGGGAAAGGTTGGGTTGTCAGGGCTCTTTCTTTTATTTCTTTTTTCAAAGATCCTCCTCCTCCTATCTCTTCTCCTTCTCCCACTCCTCCTCCTCCTCCTCCACCTCCTCCTCCTCCACCTCCTCCTCCTCCTCCTCCTCCTCCTCCTCCTTCTCCTCCTTCTACCTCTTCTTCTCTCACTCTTCCTCCTCCTCCTACCTCTGCTCCTTCTCCCACTCCCCCTCCTCATCTTCCTCCTCCTACATCTTCTCCTTTTCCCACTCTTCCTCCTCCTCCTCCTACTTCTGCTCCTTTTCTCACTCTTCCTCCTCCTATCTGCTCTCCTTCTCCCACTCCTCCTCCTCCTTCTACCTCTTCTCCTTCTCTCACTCTTCCTCCTACTACCTCGTCTCTTTCTCCTACTCCTCCTCCTCCTCCTCCTCCTACCTCTTCTCCTTCTACCGCTCCTCCTCCTCTTCCTCCTATCTCTTCTCCTTCTCCCACTCCTCCTCCTACCTCTTCCCCTTTTCCCACTCTTCCTCTTCCTCCTACCGCTTCTCCTTCTCCCATTCCTCCTCCTCCTCCTCCTCCTCCTCCTTCTCCTCCTTCTGCTCATACTCACACTCCTATTTCTCTCCCTCTCCTCTTATTACTCCTCTTTTTCAGCGTTCTCCTCTTTTTCCTCTTCCCTTCCATCTATTTACTCTTTTATGTCTTCCTCCTATTCTTTCCCCTCCTCTTCCTCCTCCTCACACTTTTTCTCTTTCCCCGCTTCTTCCTTTTCCTCCTCATCTTCCTCCTCTTCTCCATCTTCCAACTCCTCTTCCCCTCCTCTTCCTCTTCCTCTTCCTCCTCCTCCTCCTCCTCCTTCATTTGCTCTTCCACGTCCTTCTCCTCCTCCTCCACGTCCTTCTCCTCCTCCTCCACCTCCTCGTCCTTCTCCTCCTCCTTCATTTCCTCTTCCAAATTTTCCTCCTCTTTTTCCTCTTTTTCCTCTTTTTCCTTTAGTCCCCTTCCTAGGAGTCTACTTATCTCAAGCCTTATTGGCGTACCGTTGACTCCAAAAGTTCTAAACCATCTTATGGTCTTTACTATACATCTACAAATATAATCCTAGATTACATATTTTCTTCCATATTTGAAAATACTCTCTCTAAGCTAGATAGTGTGTAGAAATTATTTACAACTTTTAACATACAAAATTAAATTCCCATAGCAGAAGCCATGTTATGGACCAAGACTTTTGTCAATTGTTTATTAAAACTATAAACTTGGTTGACGTACCTGGACTCGATTGAGATTGAGACAGAGAGCCTCCTTTGGCTGAAAAAAAAATCGTCTCTTTTCCAGGCATAATAAAATGACTAAAGCCACAACTATGACCGAGGCGGTTAATCGAAAGAGTTGATTAACCAAGGATGTTCTTCTAAGTTGAATAAATTCGGATGGTATTCGCAAGAATGAAGTTGATGAAGTACCATCTGGGATGGATACAGATAGTTGACTAGATTCTTTAACTAATAGATGGCATCCCGGGGTTCGGTTGTCCACTATTTAGGGTTTAAGTCTATAGATCTTAGTGGTGGGGTGGGGGTGGGAGGAGAAGGGAGTGGAGGGAAGAGAGGAGGAAGAAGGGGACGGAAGAGGAGGGGAGGAGAGAGGAGAGGGGAGGGGAGGGGAGGGAAGTGGAAGGGAGAGGAGAGAAGGTGAAGGGAAGAGGAGGGCATGAGAGGAGAAGGAAGTGGAGGGAAGAGACAAGAAGGAAGGGGACGGGAGAGGAGGGGAGGAGAGAGAATGGAAGGGGAGGGGAGGAAAGGGAAGTGGAGGGGAGAGAGGAGAAGGAAGGGTACGGGAGAGGAGGGGAGGAGAGAGAAGGGAAGGGGAGGGGAGGAAAGGGAAGTGGAGGGGAGAGGAGAGGAGGTGAAGGGAAGGAAGAGGAGGGCATGGGAGGAGAAGGAAGTGGAGGGAAGAGACAAGAAGGAAGGGGATGGGAGAGGAGGGGAGGAGAGAGAAGGGAAGGGGAGGGGAGGAAAGGGAAGTGGAGGGGAGAGGAGAGGAGGTGAAGGGAAGGAAGAGGAGGAGATGGGAGGAGAAGGATGTGGAGGGAAGAGAGGAGAAGGAAGGGGATGGGAGAGGAGGGGAGGAGAGGGGAGAAGAGAGGAGAAGAGAAGAGGAGAAGGAAGGGAAGGGGAAGGGAGGGAAGTGAAGGGGAGAGGAAAGGAGGTGAGGGGAGGGAAGAGGAGAGCACGGCAGGAGGAGAAAGAGGAGGGAAGAAGAGAGGAAGAGAGAGGAGGGGAGGGTAAAGGAGAGGAGAGAAGAGGAGGGGAGGGAAAGGGAGGAGAGAGGAGAGGAGAGAAGAGGAGGGGAGGGAAAGGGAGAAGGGAGGGGAGGGGAGAGGAGAGGAGAGAAGAGGAGGGGAGGGAAAGGGAGAAGGGAGGGGAGGGGAGAGGAGAGGAGGGGAGGGGAGGGAAAGGGAGGGGAGGGAAAGGGAGGAGAGGGGAGGGGAGGGAAAGGGAGGAGAGGGGAGGGGAGGGGAGGAGAGGGGAGGAGAGGAGAGGAGGGGAGAGGAGAGGAGGGGAGGGGAGAGGAGGGGAGGGAAAAGGAGGGGAGGGGATGGGAGGAGAGGGGTGGAAGATGTACAGGGCATTAAGGTCTGATTGTATACTCTAGAAGAAGTATCGAGACAAGATACGATGTTCTCCATTGTTCAATGTAACAGAAAGGTCTTGATATTTATTATGGTGTCCTCTTCAGTCTTCTTCCGAGGAGTAGGTTCGAGTCCTGCACTTCTCTCCGGTTCTCAACAGTGACTGTTTCTTCTTCTTCTTCTTCTTCTTCTTCTTCTTCTTCTTCTTCTTCTTCTTCTTCTTCTTCTTCTTCTTCTTCTTCTTCTTCTTCTTCTTCTTCTTCTTCTTCTTCTTCTTCTTCTTCTTCTTCTTCTTCTTCTTCTTCTTCTTCTTCTTCTTCTTCTTCTTCTTCTTCTTCTTCTTCTTCTTCTTCTTCTTCTTCTTCTTCTTCTTCTTCTTCTTCTTCTTCTTCTTCTTCTTCTTCTTCTTCTTCTTCTTCTTCTTCTTCTTCTTCTTCTTCTTCTTCTTCTCCTTTTTTCCATCTTCTTCTACTTCTTCTACTTCTACTTCTCCTTCTCCTTCTCCTCCTTCTCCCCCTTCTCCTCCTCCTTCTCTTCCTCCTTTCCCTCCTCCTCCTCCTCCTTCTCCTCCTCCTTCTTTTCCATCTCCTCCTTCTCCTTCTCCTTCCACCATTCTCATCATGCATGCATGTGTGTGTGTGTGTGTGTGTGTGTGTGTGTGTGTGTGTGTGTGTGTGTGTGTGTGTGTGTGTGTGTGTGTGTGTGTGTGTGTCTGTGTGTGTTTGTATGTGTGTGCGTGCGTGTATGTGTACGTGTGTGTACAGGACTATGAAGGAAACCGTTTATCTTTATCCAGAACGAAACTTCCAAATCGACCTCCGTCTGTGAACAGGACAAAGCAGGTGCGAAGACGGACAATACCCCCTGAGGTCGGGGGAGGGGAGGGGAACACAGCACCGCCCTCCTTGACCCCCATCGGGTGAAGGGGGCGTAACTTGGACCACGGGGGGAAGGGGAGGGTGGGGAGAAGGGGGGGGGTTTACTAAGCGTGGGCGTGAGAAATTGGAATCCCATAGAACGCTGTGTATAGGAAAGTGGAAGGTAGGTTAGGTACGGGGGAATAGGGAATGAGTAAGGAGGTTGAGTAAGGAGG
>NC_134783.1:51704727-51714727 GCF_046742065.1 Oratosquilla oratoria | reverse complement strand
ATAAGTAACGGATTGGAGACCAACTGTAACGGATTTGAAACAATCTATAACTGTTTAAAACTTCATTTGTAACGGCGCGAAAACCACACATCCTTAACTAAATATTTTTTATTATTAACCAGAATAAAATCATCAAAGACGACATAGAAATCCCGGTTCTCGATCATGTTGGACCGTTACGCTAGACCCACCACAACTCTCCCCCTAAGATGTGTAACGGAGCGTAACGGCTCTTGTAACGGTGTGTAACGGCTCTTGTAACGGTGTGAGTCTGACACGTGCGGAAGGGGACTGATACGTAGGGTGACCCTCGAGGGTGAGTAGCTCGAGGGTGACACTGTGGAGGGTGACTTTAGGTGGAGGGTGACTTCGGGTTTGGGAACTTTGGAGAGTGACGCTAAGTGGGACTTGGAGTGGAGGCTTAGGGCAGTTGGAGTGCGAGAGTTGAGGGTGAAGTGTAAGGTGAAGTCAGACGTGGAGTGAAGGATGAGGTATGTTGGAGTAGACTGAGGAGGAGGATTTTTGTCATCAAAGACGATCTTCTTCTTGAAGAAAAAGTGTATTACTTTTCAATATATTTATTCATTTTTTTTTTTTTTTTTTTTTTTTTTTTTAGGGTTGCTCTATTTGTGTGAAAGACGTGTCCACTAGCCCTGTATATAGAATTGGTATAATAATGTTATAATTTTTTTGATGATGAGAACGTAAGAAAGGATGGGACATGACAAAATGTTTGTTCAAAAGGATTTTTGTGATGTTTTTACCAAGCAATTTATGAAATGCAAGATATTTGAATGAACAGAGTTTGTTCATAAGGGTAATGATGGTGGTTATTATCCATTACATTGTTATTTTTTTTTTTTTTTTTTTTTTTTTTCTACGGAAAATTTTGGACAATGATAGCATACAACGAATACAAAAGAAAAAAGGGGAAGGAAGGATGGGAAGAAAGGAGGAGGAGAAGCAAAATAGAGGACGAAAGGCGGAGGAGGGGAAGTTGTAGGGTGTAAGAGGGGGGATGGGGGAGTGGGAGGATGGGGGAGGGGGAGGGGGAGTGGGGGGAGGAGAAGGGGTGTTGAAGCGGCCGAGTATAACGTGCTTGGAACCAAGATAGGGGGGAGGAGAAAAGGGGAAGGGAAGAGAAGGGTAGGAAGACCGAAATGGAGAGGATAGAAGAGAAAAATGAAGACAGGGAAATGAGAAGGAAAGGGAGAGGGGAGATGGAGGGGGAAAGGAGGATACGAGAGGAGAAAAAGGGGAAGAGAAGAGAAGATTAGGAAGACCGAAATGGAGAGGATAGAAGAGAAAAATGAAGACAGGGAAATGAGAAAGAAAGGGAGAGAGGAGATGGAAGGGGGAAAGGAGGATACAAGAGGAGAAAAGGGAAAGGGAAGAGAAGGGTAGGAAGACCGAAATGGAGAGGATAGAAGAGAAAAATGACAAGGAGAAGAGAAATGAAGACAGGTGAATGAGAAGGAAATGAAGAGGGGAGATGGAAAGGCAAAGGAGGATATGACAAAAGGGGAAGGGAAGAGAAGGGTCGGAAGACCGAAATGGAGAGGATAGAAGAGAAAAATGAAAAGAAGAGAAATGAAGACGGAGGTATGAGAAGGAAAGGGAGAGGGGATATGGAGGGGGGAAAGAGGGATACGAGAGGAGAAAAAGGGAAGAGGAAGAGAAGGATAGGAAGACCGAAATGGAGAGGATTAGGAAGACCGAAATGGAGAGGATAGAAGAGAAAAATGAAAAGGAGAAGAGAAACGAAGACAGGAGAATGAGGAGGAAATGGAGAGGGAAGATGAATGGGGAAAGAAAGATACGGGAGGTGAGAAGGGGAAGGGGAAGAGAAGGGTAGGAAGACCGAATTGGAGAGGATAGAAGAGAAAAATGAAAATAGAAAGAAAGCAAAGGAGAAGAGAAATGAAAACAGAAGAATGAGAAGGAAAGGGAGATGGAGGAGGAAAGGAACATACGAGAAAATAAAATGAAAATTGGTTTTAGATCTTGACACTTATTCAACACCAACAATAACAGTAACAAGAAAATTACAGCAAAATAATAACAGCAACAAAATAACGATAATATAACAACAAAAGAGCAATAACAAAGCAAAAAAAAATACAAAGCAAAATAACAACAAAACAGCCACAACAACTTAATAAACCAACAAAATAACAAAAACAAAAACAAAATAACAGCAAAATAACAACCAAAAATATCAAACCAACCACAAAATAACAAGACAGCAACAAAAAACAAAACAAAATAAATTAACAAAACAACAAAGTAAAAACAAAATAACAAATAAAAACAAAATAACAACAAAATCAAACAAAATAATAACAACAACAAACATCAAAACATAAAAAAAAATATAAATAAAAAATATTATAAATCAGAACAAAAGTAAACTATGACTTCGCGATAAAGGCATTGACCTGTGATTTGGACCTCATAGAGGGAGGAGGGGTAGGAAGAGGAGGAAGAGGAGGAGGAGGAGGCCGGAAGAGAGGTGGAGGAACGGGAGGAAGTTGGAGGTGGAGGTGGAAAAAGTGGAGGGGAAATAGATACAAAAACTTGATGACAGCAGAACGTCGCCTTATTACGAGCGAGAGATACGAGCTCGGGGTTGTTCTCGAGAGGACTCTACGAGGAGGAGGAGGAGGAGGTGTAGTAGAAGGAGGAGGAGAAGGACGAGGAGGATAGGGAGGAGAAGGAGAAGGAGGAGAAGTAGAAAGAGTAGAGGGAAATAAGGAGGAGAAGAGGGAGGAGGAGGAGGAGGAGGAAGAAAAAGAAGAGGAGGAGGAGGAAAAGGAGGAGGAGAAGGAGGTGAAAAAGAAGTAGTAGTGTGACAGAAAAAGAAGGAGCAAAGGGAGGAGGAGGAGGAGGAAAAGGAGGAGAAGAAGGAGGAGAAGTGTGATAGAAAGAGAAGGAGCAGAGGGAGGAGGAGTAGAAGGACGAGTAGAAGTAGAAGGACGAGGATAAGGACAAGGAGATGGAGGAGGAAGAGGAGGGGGAGGAGAAGAAAAAAGAAGAAGAAGACGAAGGACGAGAAGGACGAGGAGGAGGAGGAGAAGGACGAGGAGGAGGAGAAGGGCGAGGATAAGGACAAGGAGATGGAGGAGGACGAGGAGGGGGAGGAGAAGAAAAAAGAAGGAGAAGAAGAAGACGAAGGACGAGAAGGACGAGGAGGAGGAGGAGAAGGACGAGGAGGAGGAGAAGGGCGAGGATAAGGACAAGGAGATGGAGGAGGAAGAGGAGGGGGAGGAGAAGTAAAAAGAAGGAAAAGGAAAAGATGGAGGACGAGGAGGAGGAGGAGGAGGGGAGGAGAAGGAGGAGGAAGAGAAGGAAAAGGAGGGAAAGGAAAAGACAGAGGACGAGGAGGAGGAGGAGGAAGAAGAGGAGGAGAAAGAAAAGACGAAGGACGAGAAGGAGGAGGAAGAAGAGGGGAGGAGGAGGAGGAGGAAGAAAAGGAGGAAAAGGAAAAGACGGAGGACGAGAAGGAGGAGGGGAGGAGAAGGAGGAGGTGAGGAATTAGTGAATGGAGAGGACTTGTGCCCTTGTGGCCCGAAAGCCACGCCCAAATGAATGGAATTGTCTTCCATTCACACAAACAAAGACTACAAATCATGACGTCATGATGAATGAATGATTCATTTTCAAAAATCCCCTTTTAATCCTCCGGAGGCTGAGCTTCAAGTGAAGTAGATTTGTTTAATAATTTGTGTTTGTTTATTTGTTTGTTTGTTTGTTCTTTTATTTTATTCATTTATACATTTATACATTTATTCAGGTATTTGTTTGATTAATAATTCGTTTATTCAATAATTTATTTATTTACTCGTTTATTTGTTTATTTATCTATTTATTTACTTGATTATTATTTGTCTAATAATCAACTTAATTAATAATTTACATATTTATTTATTTATTTATTCGTTTATGTATGTAAATGCGTGGTGTTTTCATATTACTCTAATTTATCCATTTTTTCTTAATATCGGTTTCTACATATTGGATAGTCACAGAAGAACTCCTGCCTATGATAGAGAAATACATCATAATTTTTTTAGCGGGGGGAGGGGAGGGGGGAGGTGATTCTATTCATCACGAAGTTGATCACGAAGCTGATGGTGAGCTTGTGCAATCGTCGCATGTTATCGCTGTTGCTATCACTAGCGTTATCAAGATCATTGTGGTTGATGATAATTAATAGTTTTCTTGCTATTTTCAACCCTACTGTTGTAATGCAAATACAGTTACGTTTCATCAGTAAATAAATAGAGAATAAATAAATAATTGAAATTAAAAAATAATATAATAGTTTAGATAAATAGATAAACAAATAACAATAAATACATACATATACATATGCATACATTTATACATACATACATTCTTAGATACATACATACATACATACACACATACATACATACATACATACATACACTCATGCATGTATACATACATGCACATAGATATACATACATACATACACATAGGCATACATACATACATACATACATACATATATACATGCATACATACATACATACATACATACATACATACATACATACATACATACATACATACATACATACATACATACATACATAAAACATTATTCAAAACCTAACACAATTATTCATACATAGTGGTCAACCCCCACGGAAGGATTAAAGATGATTAGGAGGCGGGGGAGGGGGGAGGGGGAAGGGGAAGGGGGAGGGGGAAAGCGGAAGCAGAAACAAAGGGCGAGGCGGGACCAAGGACTTCTCGTGTTATTAGTCTCTCCCCCTAACCAACGTGGATAGATGGACGGCCAGATAAGGGTGGAGTGAACGCGCATGCGCGCGCGCACGCACCCGCGTGTAAGCATGGATGGGCGCATGCATGCACATGTAACCACGCTTACGCGTGCACACATACACGCACGCGCGCGCCCTCATTTAGTATAATTCTCTCTCTCTCTCTCTCTCTCTCTCTCTCTCTATATATATATAATATATATATATATATATGTATATATATATATGTATATATATGTGTATATATATGTATAATATATATATATATATATATATATATATATATATATATATATATATATATATACATGTATATATAATTCTCTCTCTCTCTCTCTCTCTCTCTCTCTCTCTCTCTCTCTCTCTCTCTCTCTCTCTCTCTCTCTCTCTCTCTCTCTCTCTCTCTTGTGCGTGCGTGTGTGTGTGGGGGTTTGTGTGTGTGTGTGTGTGTGTCTGTGTATGTGTGTGTGCGTGTGTGTGTGTGTGTGTTTGTATGTGTGTGTGTGTGTGTGTGTGTGTGTGTGTGTGTGTGTGTGTGCGTGTGCGTGCGTGCGCGTGTGTATGTCTGTATTTGTGTATTGGTGCATGTGTGTGCTCGCCGTGTGTGAAGAAAAGTATCAAAATAGACAAAAATATGTGGAACAACTAAAAAAGCTAAAAACCATCAAATGCGAATTGACAAATATTAATTGAAAACATATAAAAAGAGACTCAAAAAATGATTTCCAAATAAGAGAAAAAAATAAGATAAGATTAGTAAAGGGAGATAAAACTGAAGGAAGATTGAAACAAGTTATAGAATTTGTGTTTTGTTAGAATTCAAACACTTTCATGTGTATGTATATATACATATATATATATATATATATATATATATATATATATATATATATATACAATATGTACATATAAATGCCAATGTGCATATGCGTGTATATGTGCGTTAGTGTGTGTGTGTGTGTGTGTGTGTGTGTGTGTGTGTGTGTGTGTGTGTGTGTGTGTGTGTGTGTGTGTGTGTGTGTGTGTGTTCACAGAGGGTTAAATAAAGGATACAACTTTTATTCAATCCTCCAGAAAGTAAACGAAATCTAAAAGAACAACTATTCACACACACACATACCCCTGTCCAGCTCTCACCTCCATACGCACCTCCACCTCCCTCCACACCTCCACACCTCCACACCTCCACATGCCGCATCTCATAAACCCCCAAACAAACATTGGCACTAAAGAGAGGGGCGCGAATGTCCGCGACACGAAACATGAGTCTTTCCATGCAAATGAGTAAAGGTGGATGAGAGGAGAGTGAGGGGACGACCGAGAGAGGGACGGAAACGGGAGGGAGGGAGGGAGGGAGAGAGGGAGGGAGGGAGGGAGGGAGGAAGTGCCTAAATAAGGAGGAATGTGTGGAGAAACAGGTTATGTCCGAAGAGGTTTTAAGGGAGGAGAGCCGCGAGGAGAAAGGGGATTAAAGGAATGGATGGGAAGCGACCTTATGAGGCTTTGGGAGGAGGGAGAGAAGGAGGAGGAGGAGGAGGAGGAAGAAGAGGAGGAGGAGGAGACTTGGTCGGAGGGGAGTAGAGGGGACCAGGTGAGGGGAAGAAAGGAGGAGAGAGGAGGAGAGGGAAGCTAGTCGGAGGGAAGGACGAGAGTAGAGGGGAAAAGGCGAGAAGGAAGGAAAGAAGGAAGAGGGGGAAGAGGGAAAGGGGACAAAGGGGTAGAAAGGAAAAGGAAGGGAAAGGGAAAGGTGTGGGGAAAGAAAGAGGGTATAGGGGAGGGGTTGTTGGAGAAGAGGGGAGTGGTGGAGAGATGACGGGAGGAGGAAATAGAGTGAGGGGAGGCGGGTGAAGAGGAGGAGAGGAGAGGGGAAAGGAGGATAGAGGGAAGGGGAGGAGAGGTGAGAGGAAGACAGGAGGAAGTCGGGTATGAGAGGAGGAAACACAGAGGGGAAATGAGAATGGGAGAAGGGAGGATGAGGGGAGGAATTCAAAAGTCACGTTAGCAAAAGGTATGTGCAGAATTTCGAGTTCACAGGGTTGTAAAAATTTCGGACGTGTTTCCAACGCAGACGACTCTTTTTGATGGCACTGTGTGTTTATCACTAGACGTGACCTATGGATCATTCAGTTGCCTTACTATAATCTGTAAGTAGAGAACTAAAGGATTGAGGATAAAGAAACGCAAGTCTGTATGGGTTGATCTGGGCAGACGCTCTGTGTGTGTGTGATTTGATGTACGTCTACGCGCTCACGCACGCGCGCACACGCATTAAAGTTCACGCATGAATATAAACACACACACACACACACACACACACACACACACACACACACACACACACACACACACACACACACACACACACACACACACACACACACACACACACACACACACACACACACACACACACACACACACACACACACACACACACACAATGTTTGGTTGTACAGTATGTGTGCGTATGTGCATTACTATGTGCTATATTGTACTTTTCTTAATGTTCTTTTATGTGTGCGTTTATTTGCATATGTGTGTGTGTGTGTGTGTGTGTGTGTGTGTGTGTGTGTGTGTGTGTGTGTGTGTATGTGTATGTACGTACACTCTTTTCATTAATTTCTATTGTGCGATTCTGTAGTTCCTTAAAGGATGGCTCCGCTGTACGCCTTTATGTATAGGTACATGGGATATATGGGCGTGTGGTTACCATATAGGGGTGATCCTGTGTGCTTGAGACCCTTAGGGGGGGAGGGGGGGAAAGGGGGCTTTTGTGATATTGATAAACCCCCCCTAATGGATGTTCACTTTCCAAATCTTCAACTTCATTTTTTTTTTTTTTTTTTTTTTTAGACGATTCTGGTCCAACGCGGGTATTTTTCTTGAAATAAGGATAGTGAGCGATCCTTTTTGGAAAAAAATCAGTCTTGTGAACGATACTTCTATAAGAACAAAAGTTTGGTTTGGGAATCATACATTAAAAAAGAAAATATGGCTTGTGAACGATAATTTTAGTATAAAAAAAGGTTTGTGAGCTATAATTTTAGAAAAAATAATATGGTTCATGAGTGATACTTTAAAAAAAATCGAGTCTTATGAACGATACTTTTACGAAAGGCTAAGTACTTTATGGGAAAAATACCACAAGGTAGTAGTTCATCCATGGTAATAGCATATATATATATATATATATATATATATATATATATATATATATATATATATATATATATATATATATATATATATATATATATATATATATGAATAGCTAATGAACAAATAAATAGGCAAATGAAATAAATAAATAATAAATAGATCAATAAAATAAATCAGATAAAACTAATAAAATGAATAGAATGAATAAGAAATAAAAAGATATAAAAGATATAAAACAAAAAACGAAATACATGAAATGAATAAAATAAAAATAAAAAATAAGATAAATAAAACAAATAAATGAATAAATGAAAATCAACAAAAAAAAATAAAAGAAAAATAAATCCAGAATAAAAGTAGCGCCTAGAGAAGCGACTAAAAAATAATCTCAAAATTTTCTCAAAATTCCTGACGTCACCCCGACTGATTGAAATCGGCTTTTAAGGCTTTGTGTCGACGACGACTTTATATATTTTCTTCTTGCTATCGACAGACGATCTTATTCAGCTGAATGGAGAATCTCACACGAAAAGGATGGATAGGCTTTGACAAGATTAGCTTCCATACCTCAGTCCCCCATCCCCAATCCCAAACTCCCATCCCCACCCACATCACAAACCCCCATTCCCACCCTAATCCCCAATCCCCATCCCCAATCCAAATCCAAATCCCCCACACATACCCCACTCCTATCCTCCCACTCTCATCCCCCATCCCGAATCCCCATTCTCATCCCCAATCCCCCATCCCCAATCTCCCATCACCACCCCACCCTTATCCCCCAATTCCCCATTCTCATCTTCAACCCCATCCCCTAATCCCCCACCCCTAATCCCCAATCCCCCAATCCCCCAACCCCCATCCCCAACCCCCATCCCCCAATCCCCCACCCCCCAATCCCCAGTCCCCAGTCCCCTAATCCCCAATCCCCCAACCCCCATCCCCAATCCCCAATCCCCCATCCCCTAATCCCCCATCCCCAATCCCCCAATCCCCCATCCCCCAATCCCCCATCCCCCAATCCCCCATCCCCAATCTCCCATCCCCACCACTCAAACAAAATCTAATCGCCTTTTGTCCTTTGCGGTTCCCCGCATGGTGAGTCCGGCCATTTGGGGGCAGGGGGATGGGGTGTAGCCCAAGAAGAACAAACGCAAATGGAAGGCTGCAAACGTTGGCGTTTTCCTGATGCCAAATGAGGACGCGAAACGTTTGTCAAACGTGCGGGATTGCAAATGGAACTTCTGCCTTGGAGCAAGATAACACGCGCCATTGGTACATACATACTGTATATGTATGCCAGTACATGTATACACACACACACACACACACACACACACACACACACACACACACACACACACACACATATATATATATATATATATATATATATATATATATATATATATATATTTATATATTTATATATTTATATATATATATGCAGAAAAAGCACCAAGGAAAATAATAAATTGATGACCGAGCGCTTTCGTCATCAATCTATTATTTTCCTTTGTGGTTTTTCTGCATATTTAGAATCACGAGTTCATGTGATTTCTCATGCATATGTATATATATATATATATATATATATATATTTTTTTTTTTTCTGACAGGTTGACACGTGAGTGGAAATACGAAACACAAGAGTCTTAGTCTTAGTTCACTCCTGACTACTTTCCCAAATATGCGATCGAAAAAGCATATCCTCGAAGCTAGTCAGGACAAAACTCAGACTAAGACTCCCGTGTTTCCTATTCCCACTCACGTCATGTATGTATAAATGTACAAGCCTTATAACAGTACACTCGCACACACACACACACACACACACACACACACACACACACACACACAGTGGCGCAGTTGGTAGAGCGCTGAACCGCTAGCATGGTGGTGCCCGTAGTACTTGGTTCGAATCCTGCCCAGGGCCGAAAATTATTTCGGTACCGCTGCGCTTCGGGTCGTTACTCTGACTCTTGTGGGCGGGGAGTTGGGTATGTATGTGTGTGTAAGGTCATAGC
>NC_134783.1:51679727-51684727 GCF_046742065.1 Oratosquilla oratoria | reverse complement strand
TAATAATGATAATAATGATTAATGATAATAATAATAATAATAATAATAATAATAATTAATAATGATAATTAATAACAACAATGATAATAATAATTAATAATAATAATAATAATAATAATAATAACTAATAATAATAATAATTAATGACTAATAATAATGATGATGATGATGATGATGATGATGATGATGATGATGATGATGATGATGATGATGTAATAATAATCATAATAAATCATCATCATCATCATCATCATCATCATCATCATCATCATCATCATCATCATCATCATCATCATCATCATCATCATCATCATCATCATCATCATCATCTCGTTAATTTTACCTCGCGTATCCAAATGCTCCCCAAATCCGAAGATACAGTGATTTAGTTCAAATATGTAGGGATATGTATGTATATATATATATATATATATATATATATATATATATATATGTATATGTATATATATGAATGTATGTATGTATTCATATAAGCATACATACACACTATCATACACGCACACATACACACACACACACAACGAAATCGCCATGAAAGAATTGAAGACCTTCGTTGTGCCAAAAACAATATTTTCTTTGCACTTAAATGCGCTTCCTCTCCTTTTTGTCTTATAATTTGTCTGTGAGTCCCTCGTCTGTGTTTCTGGATCCACAGCAAAGTGTCTCTTCTAATTAGATTTATGACGTGAGAATGAATTCCGTTTTTAATAGCGAAGATAACCAAGAGATGTTTGTCATGTGCACTGGCCACCCTCGACTTGGAGGGAAAAAGCTAAGAGACAATGGCACGCTCTCTCTGTCTCTCTGTCTCTGTCTCTGTCTGTCTCTCTCTCTCTCTCTCTCTCTCTCTCTCTCTCTCTCTCTCTCTCTCTCTCTCTCTCTCTCTCTCTCTCTCTCTCTCTCTCTCTCTTCCTTCCCTGTCTCTCTTCCTATTTCCTCTCTCCTTTCCCTCCTTTCCCTCCCTTCCTTCTCTTCCTTTCTCCCTTCCTCCCCTCCTCCTCCTTTTTCTCCTTCCCTCCCTCTCTTCCTCTTTCCTCCCACCTTCCCCTCCCTTCACTCCCCTCCTTCCCCTCCCTTCCCTCCTTCCTCCCTTCCCTCCCTTCCTCCCCCCTTCCTCCCTTCCTTTCTATCCTTCCTCCCTCACTTCCTCCCTCCCCTCCCTTCCTTCCTTCCTTCCTTCCCCCCCCCCTCTCTCTCTCTCTCTCTCTCTCTCTCTCTCTCTCTCTCTCTCTCTCTCTCTCTCTCTCTCTCTCTCTCTCTCTCTCTCTCTCTCTCTCTCTCTCTCTCTCTCTCTCTCTCTCTCTCTCCACCTCCCTCCCTTCTCTCCCTTCACCCCATCTCCTTGCCCCTTTCCATCCTATTCCACGCCGTTCCACGCCGCCTGTGTAGTGTCGGGACTTGAGCGGACCTGATTGGGTTGGGTGGCTGGCAGGGTGGCTGGCTGCAACGCCGCCGGCCCAGATGGGGCTGGGCCGTTCGTGGTATGCGAGGTATGGCGGGGGTGGAGGATGGGGGGAGGGGGAGGGGGAAGTGGGGAGGAGGGAGGGAGTGTGAGGGGAGGGGGAGGGGAGGGGGAGGGGGGAGGGGGAGGGGAGGGGGAGGGAAGGGGGAGGGGAGGGGAGGGGAGGGGGAGGGGAGGGGGAGGGGAGGGGAGGATGGTAACACACCTCTCCAGTATGTATCATCCTCGATTAATACACACAAATCTATATAAGAATATTAGAATGAAGGAGACTGCAAGAGACCATAGGGCCTACACTAGGCAATCCATGTCCATGACCACCTACTATTCCCGCTAATGATCTACCTATTCATGTAGTGGACGTATTTTATTATTATTATTATCATTATTATCATTATCATTATTATTGTTATTATTACTATTATTATTATCATTATTATTATTATTATTATTATTATTATTATTATTATTATTATTATTATTATTATTATTTTTATTATTATTATTATTATTATTATTATTATTATTATCATTATTATTATTGTTGTTGTTGTGTGGAGCGTTGGTTTCTGTTCACGCTACGTAGATCCAGGTTCGATTCCCAAGGCTACCGGTGACTGATTCCTAGTGTGGATGTCCTCGCACGTAGGGCAAAGGTGACGGAGGAAGACGTAGCTAAGCGTCTCTCTGTGTATGTAGTGGATCATCGTAACAAGGGATCCTTAAATCCTTCGGAAGAAGGTTCGAACCCAAGATGAACTAATGGTGGTGGCATACAGGGCATTTCTCGCTAGCATGCTAATTGCTTTTGCTACTTCATAAAAGTAACGTCATGGGACAGTGACGTCATGGGATAGTGACGTCATAGGAAAGTGACGTCATAGGAAAGAATGACGCCATGAGAACTTGACGTCATGGGAAATAGTGACGTCATAGTAATGTGACGTCATGGGAAATAGTGACGTCGTAGGATTGTGACGTCATGGGAAATAGTGACGTCATAGGAATCCAACGTCATGGTAATATTAACGTCATGTAAAAGTTACATCACGTGAAAGTGAGGACATAGGAACGATATGGGAGAGCGCTTGTTGTATTGGTCATAACAGGTAAAAGAACCAATATCCTCCCCACGCCGGTGAGTCTGACATACTCGTAGAGTAGGAAATTAATTATTGAAACGTTCTTACGGAAGTCTAGAATATTATAACCGAAATAGCAAAAGCAAGTAACATGCTCGCTTAGTGTGCCGCCACCTTAAATCGCCTGCTGATTAGCCAGAATAAAACCATTCGTTACTTCCCCCAAAGGGGTTGAGGTATCAAGAGTGGAGACCGTTCCTGTGAACGCTGAGCAAAGGCGTCGGATTTCAAATGTAAACAATCGAACAACAATTACGATTTTTGCAAGAGTGATTACGATCTCCTGTTATACCAAATAGAAGTAAAAAAGAATGAATAAAATAGGAGATAAAACAAATCAATAAAATAAAGTGAAAATAATATAATAAAGTAAAATGGTAGAATGGAATTGTAGGGAAGATGAAATAGAATTAAACAACACAGAAGTAATATATAAATGTATTTGAAAAAATAAACAAGAGACTTTACTAGTAGAGAAATTGAGTCGACTGTATAGTCTTCCTGGCGGTCTGGAGACGAAATGGGAGTAATTTGGGGCCGTCGGGGAATTGAACCCGGACGCTGGGTGTGGTCTACGGCACCTCTCCAAAACCCCACAGCTGTCATAGTGTCAGCGGCACCTTTGGCCAACTCTGTTAAGGAGGCCTACGGTGTGTGTGTGTGTGTGTGTGTGTGTATGTGTGTGTGTGTGTTTGTGTGTGTGTGTGTGTGTGTGTGTGTGTGTGTGTGTGCGTGCGTGCGTGTGTGTGTGTGTGTGTGTGCGTGTGTGTGTGTTGGTGCTAGAAGGGGATCGTTTAGAATACAAGCTTTGTTGAAGTCTACAACAGTGAGTGATAGAATGCTCTCACTGCTGTAGACTTCAACAAGACTTGTGTGTGTGTGTGTGTGTGTGTGTGTGTGTGTGTGTGTGTGTGTGTGTGTGTGTGTGTGTGTGTGTGTGTGTGTGTGTGTGTGTGTGTGTGTGTGTGTGAATATGAGTGTTGAACTAGAACAACATTAGACAGAGTTGAAGATCGACAGAACGGACCTTGGCACGCTCGAGCGTGAGTCCGCCGTAACGAGGCCGTCCATGGTAGATGACTGAACCTACTATAGAAGTTTCGTTGTGCAGGGAGCTCTGTGGCCCCAGTGTCACACTTAACGATGGCGACTGGGTGGTAATGGACCCTTAACGACCTTCGATGTTCGGCTGGCAAATACGGGGGCTAATTATGTGCCAGTGTGGAACTCCGTGGGGGTGATTGTAGGGCGAGACGATACCAGTTGTTTCCAACACTCCTTATCAGTGTTTGAGACCACCCAGGGATCTTTGTTTATTTATTTATTTATTTTTTTATCTATTTTAGATTTATAAGTTATGATGTGTCAGTCTACTTTTCTAAAATTAACCAAAGGATAACCTTGTGTAAAAATGTGAAATATTCACTAAGTTATTCACTTTCTATTTTTCATTAAAGTTATGTGGAATGGCTTTTGTTATTGCACATTCCACCTACGCCTATCACTGTGATATTTACATAAATATTTTTTCCTTTTTTATATCAAAATCCCGTTAGCCAGAACAAAAGTATGAAGAGCACACCAACATATTTGAAATCCTCATGGGCCAGTGAGCACATCATTACATTTTGTAATTGTTTCTGTATATATTTAAACTCATTGTTTGATTAATCTGTTCAGCATCTAACATTTATACATGTGTATATATGTATGTGTGTGTATATATGCGTGTATATATATATATATATATATTATATATATATATATACATAGAATATATATACATATATATATATATATATATATATATATATATATATATATATATATATATATATATATATAAACAGTTACCACGAATCTTAAGTCTTCCTCTGTCATTTACTACAGCCCTCAGCTTAAGGTATGCAGTCATTTGCCGGTACGTGACTCTCATTAAAAAAAAAATCCAACATGGAGGCACAGAGAAACTCACTTAATGCTTGAAATTAACGTTCAGCACAAAACTAACTTTGATCCAGAAAAAAGTAAACCTATTCAGGTAAATTAAATGGAGGTAACTAGGTGTGCTATATTAGATAGGGTTGATGCTATATACTTATTCTGTATTAATCTATTAATTCATTTTATTATTTATCAATGCATATATATATTTATCAATATATCTGTGTATATCATTACGTACAGACGTTATCATCATGCTGGACAGTGCTTCACTCGTTAACATCTTGATATGATCACAGTGGCTATACACAAACGCGTCACACAGAAAGGGTTGGAGCCCAAAATAACCAGCACATACTCAGGCCCCCATTAACATTTGTGGGCGACTGTACGCACACCCATCACTCCCACCCCCACCCCCCCATCCCGAC
>NC_134783.1:51667227-51674727 GCF_046742065.1 Oratosquilla oratoria | reverse complement strand
AAGAAGAAGAAGAAGAAGAAGAAGAAGAAGAAGAAGAAGAGGAAGAAGAAGAAGACGAGGGAGGAGGAGGAAGAGGAAGAAAAAAAAGTTATTTCAGTCCCGAAGAGGAATAATCGGTGATCTGGCCTTTTGTAGCGAGCGGAGAGTCGTGCGTGTGTGTGGCACAACATCGCCCTGGACGACATCATTAGCGCAAAGGAGTGTGGACTCTCACCCCTTTCCGCACTCCTCCTCCTCCTCCTCCTCCTCCTCCTCCTCCTCCTCCTCCTCCTCTCCTCCTCTTCCTCCTCCCTCCTCTTCCTCCTCCTCCTCTTCCTCCTCCTCCTCTTCCTCCTCGTCCTCATTCCCTCCCCCTCGTCCTCCTCCTCCTCCTCCTTCTCCCCCTCCTCCTCCTCCTCTTCTTCCTCCTCGTCCTCTTCCTCTCCTCGTCTTCCTACTCCTCGTCCTCCTACTCCTCTTTCTCCTCCTCCTCCTTCTCTTCCTCGTCCTCTCCTCGTCTTCCTAGTCTTCCTCCTCCTACTCCTCGTCTTCGTTCTCCTCCTCGTCCTCGTCCTTTTCCTCTCTCCTACTCCCCCTCCTCCTCCTCCTCCTCCTCCTCCTCCTCCTCCTCCTCCTCCTCCCCTTCCCTCCCCCTCCCCTCCCCCTCCTCCTCCTACTCCTCCTCCTCCTCCTACTCCTCCTTCTCCTCTTCCTCCTTCTCCTCCTCGTCCTCGTCCTCTCCTCGTCTTTCTAGTCCTCTTTCTCCTACTCGTCCTCGTCCTTCTCCTCCCTCCTACTCCTCCTCCTCCTCCTTCTCCTCCTACTCATCCTCCTCCCTCTTGTCCTCCTCTTCCTCCTCCTCCTCCCTCTTGTCCTCCTCCTCCTCCCTCTTGTCCTCCTCTTCCTCCTCCTCCTCCTCCTTGTCCTCCTCCTCCTCCTCCTCCTCTTTCATCCGCCTCTTCACACCCCTTCCCGCATCCTTCCACATCAGAGGCAGAGGTGTTTCCAGTGGTTAGAGATCGTTCTTTTCCTTAGGAGCTTACGTTGATATTCTTAAAAAAAAATTGTTTTTATATAAATATTATATTAAATATAAATCCTTGGAAGGGAAAGACTTGTATAAGGAAAGAATTATTTTAAGAATACCATCGTAAGAATCTTACCGTGGTATTCTTAAAAAAATCTTTCCTTATATAAATCTTATATAAATCCATGGAAAGGAAAGATTTATATAAGGAAATGTTTTTTTAAGAATACCTCCGTAAGTTTTAGGTCTTTCCTCTCACTCCTTATATAAATCCTTGAAAGGGAAAGATTTATATAAGGAAAGATTTTTTTAAGAATACCACCGTAAGTTTGAGGTCTTACCTCTCACTCCTTATATAAATCCTTGGAAGGGAAAGATTTATATAAGGAAATATTTTTTTAAGAATACCACCGTAAGTTTGAGATCTTTCCTCTCACTCCTTATATAAATCCTTGGAAGGGAAAGGTTTATTTAAGGAAAGAATTTTTTTTAGAATACCACCGTAAATTTGAGGTCTTTCCTCTCACTCTTTATATAAATCCTTGGAAGGGAAAGATTTGTTTAAGGAAAGAATTTTTTTTAAGAATACCGTTTGAGGTCTTTTCTCTTACTCCTTCGTTTCAATGCCTCTTCCCCAGCACAATCACAGGAAGGAAATAGATAAGAACTGGTTTATTAACGGAGTTGTTAACGAATGGAATAGGCTTAGTAACCATGTAGTGAGCGCGGGAAACCATCGGTTCTCTTAAGAGAAAATGAGATATGTTTATGGATAAGGGTGCCAGGTGGTATGGGACATGGTACTGCCTAATGTAGGCCTTATGGTCTCTTGCTGCCTCCATCATTCTTATGTTCTTATGTTAACCATAACCACAAACATAGGCGCAACCATAAGAACAACCACAAACAACCACAACAGCCATAAACGCATATACAATCACAAACACAACCACAACCATAACCACAATCACAATCACAACCATCACCCAACACACTCATCACAATACACCAACCACTACATCCAACCACCACAAACAACCAACTAACAACCATCACAAAAAATCTGCCACCACAACCACAACCAACCACAACTAACTAAACCACAACCACAGTTACCACAACCGCCACAACTACAACCACCAACTAAAGCCATCGTCACGGTATACCAGCCACTACATCCAACCACCACATCCAACCACCACATCCACCACCACATCCACCACCAACCAACCACACCACCAGACCCATCCGCCACCCAAGTGGCTCTTCCACGTGTCAGGTTCCTGCCATCTGACCTTTAATTACTCCAAGGGGGCAACCCGCCACCTGCGCGTCTCGCAATTGGAAGCGTCTGACGGTGACCTTTACCACCTTCGCATTGTTCGAACTCTTGAGGACACTTGACCTGGGATGAAATCCTCCTCGGGATTCTGGGTCATTAAGTTTGCTTTATCTCTTATTCTCCCTTGGGTGCTGAAGAGACCTGGTGTCCAAGGGCCCTGGGTTCTCTTGAGGACATTTGACCTGAGCTGAAATCCTCGGGATTCTGGGTCGTTAAGTTTGCTTTATCTCTTATCCCAGTTTGTGTTCAAGGGCCCTGGGTTCTCTTGAGGACATTTGACCTGAGCTGAAATCCTCGGGATTCTGGGTCGTTAAGTTTGCTTTATCTCTTATCATTGCTTCAATCCTGAAGACCCAGTTTGTGTTCAAGTGCCCTGGCTTCTCTTGAGGACATTTGACCTGAGCTAAAATCCTCAGGATTCTGGGTTATTAAGTTTTCTTTATCTCCTATTATTGCTTCAATCCTGAAGACCCGGTTTGTGCTCAAGTGTCCTGGGTTCTCTTGAGGACATTTGACCTGAGCTAAAATTCTCGGGATTCTGGGTCATTAAATTTGTTACATCTCTTATTATTCCTTCAATCCTGAAGACCCGGTTTGTGTTCAAGTGTCCTGGCTTCTCTTGAGGACATTTGACCTGAGCCGAAATCCTCAGGTTATGGTTTATCTCTATCCTCGCTTGAACGATGGGGACCTGTATTGTATATGTACTTTGGCTGTCGCCAAACGATCTTATTAATCAAAATATGCCCCCCCATACACACACGCGCACCCTCTACCATGTACCCCCTCCAACCATTAAAAGATTAAGTCTCTTAACTTAAGAAATCACTGTGGAGCATTGGTTTTGATCTTACTCGACATTTTGTGAGCCAAGGTTCGAACCCAAAGCGTGCTGGTTACTGCTACTAGCCCTGGCAGTCAGAGCACGTGGGGCAAAGGTGACTGGGAAGGGTGATTACACATACGTGGAAAGTGAGAACGAGATTTATTTTTTCTCACATACTGTGCACATTTTAAGCAATAAAGGTTTCTCTAAGTAAAAAGGAATCGTCTTATGCCAACCAGAATAAAATACTTAAAGTCAAGGACACTTTTTATTGAACCTTCTTGCAACTAAGTAAAATATATTTAGTATTAGTCATAAAAAGAAGGTTAGAAGCCCACGCCAGGAGGCGCTGAGTAGCTGCGGCCGAAACTGTCAACTTTGTCCTGTGCGCTTGGACTGATGGGGACCGTAGAGGAGTGCGGGATTCGAACCCAATGCTAAGAGAAAATAAGACCTGTACGTATCCAATTACGCCACCAGGGGTCTATATTTCTTCATAATGAACCACATAAAAGATAGAAGATTCCTCAGTTGATCACTGCTATAGAAACTCCTAAAGGCAAAGGATGAAACGTTCCTCAGTTTGTCAAAGATGTAGAGTAGAACTCAATAAAGACGGAGATGAAGACAATAGAAATGGATAGAAAGGAGTAAGGGATGGAGAGGGAGAGGAATATAGGAAGAGAGGGAGAGGGGAAGGGAGTGAGGAAGAGAGGGAGAGGAATTTAGGAAGAGAGGGAGAGGGAGAGGGAGTGAGGAAGAGAGGGAGAGGGAAATGGGCATTATGAAAAAAAAAGAGAGAGAGAGAGAGAGAGAAGGGAAATGGCGAGAACGGCAAATGTCCTCAAGTTGGGAAAGGCACCGGGGATGGACGATGTGTCGTGGGGGTGTACTGATAAAGGGACGGAAGATGGTCTACGAGAGTGTGCAGATGAGAGAGGAAGAAGTGTCGGAGAGGAAGAGATCTTGTGCGGTGACCATATGTGAAGGGAGGACACGACACGTGGAGGATGCAAGAATTGTTGAGGTATTCTTTTGCCAAGGTTATGAGCTTTTGCCGGATTTTTTTTTTTTTTTTTTAAGCAGCCAGAATAAAGGTATTAATCAATTGTAGTGAAAGGGCTAATATGTGTGTGTGTGTGTGTGTGTGTGTGTGTGTGTGTCTGTGTGTGTGTGTGTTCACCATGGTCTTGGATCACGTGTTGGACTCGTGATCGACAGCTACTTCCCTCCCGGAAGAGAGCTCAGAGCTTATATGACTGATCTATGGGTAATGCTGTGACCTTACACGCACACACACACCCAACTCCCCGCTCACGAGAGTTGGAGTAACGACTCACAGCTCAGCGATACTGAAAGTATTTCAGCCCTGGGCAGGATTCGAACCCGGACCATCGTAGTGGCGGCCAGGAATTCTCCCGACTGTGTGTGTGTTTGTGTGTGTGTGTGTGTGTGTGTGTGTGTGTGTGTGTGTGTGTGTGTGTGTGTGTGTGTGTGTGTGTGTGTGTGTGTGTGTGTGTGTGAGCGCTCGCGTGCGTCTGTGCGTGTGTTTACGTGGTAAGTACCCCTGGAAGCATCATCAGCATTCCATAAACTGCACAGGTGTTCTGACCCACATTCCCTCTACATAGTTCTCCTGTGTGACAGGTTTCCTATCATCCTGTCGGTTAGCTTCGGTGCTGCCTGACACGAATATCAATTTTAGAGATGGAGGAGGTGGAAGGGGGTAAGGAGGAGGCAAAAGGGGACCACGGATCGGAGGGAGACGATAGGAGGAGCCAGACCATATGGTAACAAGAGTTAACTATTATACAAAAAGATAATTCCAATTGTGATATTAAGAGTAATAGCACATAATGGCAATGGTAATAAGATAGTGATAATAATAGCAAATATTTTATCACCATCGTTATTATTATCACTCTCAACATTATCTTCACCGTCACTATCGCTATATCCACATTTAATGTGACCATAACACCAGAAAAGCTTAACACGAAATTAGAACACTGGACACGTAGGTATTCTAATGGTGTAATTAAACTTTTACAACAACTTGACTTTATTGCAGTTCCGTATAAAAAAGAATAAAAAGAATCTAATTAGAAAATAATGCTGGTAAGAAAATATGTGTATAGATAAGTATATATATATATAAATATATAGACATATATATATATATATATATATATATATATACATATGTGTATATATATATATATACAACATTTATACATATTTGTATATATGTATATATATATATACATATATATATATATATGTATATATAGAGATAGATATACATGTATGTATATATATATATATATATATATATATGTATATATATATATACGTTTTATCAACCACAATGCACTTTAATTCTAAGCCATATAGGCGCATGCAGAAATTGTAACGAGGGACGCCCAAGGACTCGAACCCATGCGGCGAGAACGTTACAAGTGCCGCATGGGTTCGAGTCCTTGGGCGTCCCTCGTTACAATTTCTGCATGCGCCTATATGGCTTAGAATTAAAGTGCATTGTGGTTGATAAAACGTATCTCTAAACACTGGGACCCATTCAGTGTCGTACATACATATATATATATATATATATATATATATATATATATATATATATATTTATATATATCTATATATATATATATATATATACATATATATATATATATTATATATATATATGTATGTATATATATATGTATGTATGTATGTATGTGTATATATATATGTAGCTGGATATACATGTTTCTAGTTGACCCCTGGAGAGTTCATGAAGTTCCCTACGCTTCTACAAGCTCGATAAGGCGGGGAGGTAATACAGTGTATAAACAACATGAGGTTACTTTTAAGCAACTGACTCCTGGATCTCAGTTGGGTCAAGCGGGACTCGAACCGGTGGTATTTTGCTCATCAGGCTTTCTTTCTTTACGTTACCTCAAAACCTTTTTGTTTAACATCAGCAGCCTTTGTACACAAGCACAGCCTATTTTCATTTTTTCATTTTTTTTTCTAACAGTTTACTTAGGTGTATTCCCTTTTTGTGTTGAAATGAAAACTTGACTATGCGTGCTGATGAACTGTGGACAGGTATTTAATTATCTATTTTATTTTATTTATTCTTTTATTTGTTTGTTTACCTATTTTATTCTATCTTTATTTGTTTATTTTTATTTTATTTTATCTTATTTTATTTTATTTATTCATTTATTTCATCTATTTATCTATCTATTCTATTCATGTATTCATTTATTATATATATATATATATATATATATATATATATATATTTTTTTTTTTTTTTTTTTTTTTTTTTTTTTTTTTTGCAACGGTGGTACAACAACCGTTCTTGTGAAAGGTGCCATCTATGACTCCCGTACCATTGAGCTTTTCATCAACCTGTTACCAACCCGTGCATCCGCGAGACAAATCTATTCCCATTAACTCGAATGAAACGACCGTGGTGAGATATAAAGGCTGTATCGACCCCTTAAGGATAGCCAGGAGGCCATGCAGTAAACCACCAATGCTGAACACAACACTTTCTTCACTGAAGTCAAGGTCCAACAGGCAGGACTCGAACCTGTGACTTCTGGGACACGGGTTAAGCGTTCTTACCAGTATGGCACAAGTTCGAAGGAGATTATCATGAGAGTGAGGGAGTGAGGGAGGGAGGGAGAGGGGTAAGAATCTAGTTAGTGTGTTTTAGTGAGTCTTAGTGGTTAGTGAATCCGCGTTCGAGTCTTGACAACTATGGAAATTGAGTCACGAAAACATAAACAAATAGATGGTTAAACAAATTATCTAATAAACAAATAATTAGATAGACGAATAAATAAACAAAAATAAATAAATAAATAAATAGATAAACATGTAAATAAGTAGATAAATGAAAATGGATTCAGTGATAAAGAAGTAAATAGATATGTGGATTTATTAAACTAACGAAACTTTGAAAACGTTTCGGTAACATCACACACTGATGTTACTTGATAGACGAATAAACGAACAAAAATAAATCAATAAATAGTTAGATAAATATGTAAATAAGTAGATAAATGGATTCAGTGATAAAGAAGTAAATAAATATGTGGATTCATTAAACTAACGAAACGTTGAAAACGTTTTGGTAACATCACACACTGATGTTGTTACTTGATAGTAAAGTCACACTTTGAAGGTCACCCTTTATGTCATCCTTCCTTAATAACAACAAAGGAAGGGAGGGTGAGGGTGAGGAGAGGGGAGGTGGGGTAGTGACAGATGGCCTTCAGATCCAACCAGCTGAAGAATTCTTGGCCAGCTGAA